>NC_133619.1:346843426-347201299 GCF_048593235.1 Sminthopsis crassicaudata | reverse complement strand
GCTGAAGTTGTAGATCTGGGAATTTTAGTAGACACACACCCTCAGACATGTTATATTAGGGACCTAGAATCTGGATTTAAAGTCCTTCATCATCCCCACTTCATCATGTCCCACTCGCTCAAGTTAATAGTCACATTGTAAGTCAAAGCAGCCTCTGAAGTAACCTATGAACAAAAGCTTTCACAAGAAATGGCCTTTTCCCTCATTCTCTGTCTCCTTTACTTGGTACCCCTGTTGCTAAAGCAAACAGTAGAAATAGCTCTGTTCTCCCTCTGCCACAGGGTACAAAGAGTCAGCAGTGACTGGACTGCACATTTGCTCTGTTTGGCTAGGGCTGTCTCATTCTCTTGCCTATCTGCTGTGTAAGTTTGCCTGTGGTCTATCGATCGTTATGTTTTCTGCAGGGAGATGAGGTTTTATTATCGACCCAGGTGCTGGTCTGGCTGTATAATTGATCTTCTCTTCTTTTCTCCTCTTTGCTGCTTTTCCCACCAGGCATCAGCCCAATCCTATAGGGAACACTGACTTGGCGAGTGTTCCAGGGCATCACCAGACATCCTCCATAGCTCCCCTGTTCAAAATCATCTCCTTCAAGTTTACCACGGTCCCTGAAATCTCCTAAGTTATTCATTTGTGTGAATGCACTGAATGCATTCAATAAGAAGTCAATGATTATCTGGGAAGGAAAATACTGTGAAATGACTCTAAACCATTCCTAAATTACTTCAACATGTAGGGAAAGGAACACAAAAGATTCCTACCATCTCTGCACTTTAATCTGCAGAAATAATATGGTTATGTAACACTCCTGAGTATCAGTTATGATTTAGACACTCTCTATGCCTGACAACTCAACTTTGATACTGGTTTTCTCATTTGCAACATGAAGGGATTAAACTCAGTGGCTTTTAACATTTCTTTCAACTCTGTCATCCTGTTGCTGTTGTTAAATTGTTTCAATTGTATATGACTCTTTGAGACTCCATTTGGGTTTTTCTTGGCAAAAGTGGTTTGCTATTGCTTTTCAGGTTATTTTATAGATGAAGAAACTGAGGCAAATGGCTAAATGACTTGCCCAGGATCACACAGTTAGGAAATGTCTGAGGCCAGATTTGAACTCTTCTTGATTCCAGGTCTGGTGCTCTATCCATTGTGATACCTAGTTGTAAAGATATATTTCTCCTCAAATTTGCCCTAGATTACAGCTAGAAGGACTTTTTTTTTTTTAAAGAAAAATGCTGATAGAACAGATTTATTTTCATTATACTTAATCTCCACAAAAACACTCATAGTCTAGATGAAAATCCTTAGTTAAATCCCTGTATTCCTTTCAAAAAATTCTTCATAATCTGGATTTATTATTTTTTTATTTTAAACATTTTTATAACAAATTCATTATTCAGAAAAAACTGTTGGGAAAACTGGAAATTAGTATGGCAGAAATTAGATATGGATCCACACTTAACACCATATACCAAGATAAGATCAAAATGGATCCATGATTTAGGCATAAAGAGAGAGATAATAAATAGATTAGAGGAACAGAGGATAATCTACCTCTCAGACTTGTGGAGGAGGAAGGAATTTATGACCAGAGGAGAACTAGAGATCATTATTGATCACAAAATAGAAGATTTTGATTACATCAAACTAAAAAGTTTCTGTACAAATAATACTAATGCAAACAAGATTAGAAGGGAAGTAACAAATTGGGAAAATATTTTTAAAAACAAAGGTTCTGACAAAGGTCTCATTTCCAAAATATATAGAGAACTGACCATAATTTATAAGAAACCGAACCATTCTCCAATTGATAAATGGTCAAAGGATATGAACAGACAATTCTCAGAGGAAGAAATTGAAACTATATCCACTCACATGAAAGAGTGTTCCAAATCACTACTGATCAGAGAAATGCAAATTAAGACCACTCTGAGATACCACTACACACCTGTCAGATTGGCTAAGATGACAGGAACAAATAATGATGAATGTTGGAGGGGATGTGGGGAAATTGGGACACTAATACATTGCTGGTGGAGTTGCGAAAGAATCCAGCCATTCTGGAGAGCAATCTGGAACTATGCCCAAAAAGTTATCAAACTGTGCATACCCTTTGACCCAGCATTGCTGTTATTGGGATTATATCCCAAAGAAATACTAAAGAGCGGAAAGAGACATATATGTGCCAAAATGTTTGTGGCAGCTCTTTTTGTTGTAGCTAGAAACTGGAAGATGAATGGATGTCCATCAGTTGGAGAATGGTTGGGTAAATTGTGGTATATGAAGGTTATGGAATATTATTGCTCTGTAAGAAATGACCAGCAGGAGGAATACAGAGAGGCTTGGAGAGACTTAAATCAACTGATGCTGAGTGAAATGAACAGAACCAGAAGATCACTGTACACTTCAACAACAATACTGTATGAGGATGTACTCTGATGGAAGTGGAAATCTTCAACATAAAGAAGATCCAACTCACTTCCAGTTGATCAATGATGGACAGAGGTAGCTACACCCAGAGAAGAAACACTGGGAAGTGAATGTAAATTGTTAGCACTAATATCTGTCTGCCCAGGTTGCATGTACCTTCGGATTCTAATGTTTATTGTGCAACAAGAAAATGATATTCACACACATGTATTGTACCTAGACTATATTGTAACACATGTAAAATGTATGGGATTGCCTGTCATCGGGGGGAGGGAATCGAGGGGGGGGTAATTTGGAAAAATGAATACAAGGGATAATATTATAAAAAATATATATATATAATAAAAAAAACATTTTTATAACTATACTTCAATATAATTTATTTTTTTGAAATCTTTGCATTTTATTTTATGTTTTTAAAAACATGATTCTGAGAAGGCATGCAAAGGCCTTTTCAAACTGCTAAATAGTTCCATATCTCGTAAAAGTTAAGAATTTTTCTTTGTCTCGGTTTGTAAATGTTCAGATTTACAGATAGTCTTAGGATCCATATCTCTTGTGAATAGTCCTCAGGGTTCCAGAGAGAATAGAATGCTGCTTCTTCTTCAGAATATGTAATAGCACCCATATTATGATGAATATTGAGTTTGTTAATTATTTCCCCTAAGAGCAAATTTCTCTTTCCTTCCTTCCTTCTTTCCTCCCTCCCTCCCTTCTTTCCTCCCTCCCTCCCTCCCTTCCTTTCTTTCTTTCTTTCTTTCTTTCTTTCTTTCTTTCTTTCTTTCTTTCTTTCTTTCTTTCTTTCTTTCTTTCTTTCTTTCTTTCTTTCTTTCTTTCTTTCTTTCTTTCTTTCTTTCTTTCTTTCTTTCTTTCTTTCTTTCTTTCTTCCTTCCTTCCTTCCTTCCTTCCTTCCTTCCTTCCTTCCTTCCTTCCTTCCTTCCTTCCTTCCTTCCTTCCTTCTTTCTTGTCTCCCTCCCTCCTTCCTTCATTTCTTTCTTATGTCATATTCTCACACTTGCCAACCTCTTGACATGAAATTTCTACAGTTCCTTCTTTTATACCTTTTTGGGCTAACTTTTTATCCTGTCAAAGAACACTTTATCTTCTTTAATAAACCAGAGGGTAGAGAGTATTTTCAAAACCCTTCCCATTATCCTCTTGCAGGGAGTCCAGTCTGCACTTGTATCATACCTAATTGGTAAATGCCTTAAGCAGGAATACAAACATAGCACACATAGAGAGCACAGGGCTCTGCAATAATGCCTTCAGGGACCACATTTCTTGACTAGTTAGATGAACTAGTTCTGTGTTCTTTGATTCTCTCTGGAAGCTCCTCCTAAACTTGTCTGTCATGATCTTTCAAGTCTGAATCTAAGAGGTCAGTCTTTCCTCCTCTTGACTGGTAATTTGCTACTCTAGTGCTCATTTTAGGAAGTAATGGCCAATCATCAACATCTTCTTAGAAAATATTTACACTCAGATGATTAAAATGAATCCTTTTTTATTACTACTGAAGGGCATTGTGTAGATCAAGCCTTTAATACATGCCATATTACCAAAGTGATATTTTTAAAGGAATAAATATATAAAGATGCCCTGAAAATCATTATGCAATTATATAAAATACTTATACATATATTATGTTATTGTCATTTAGCTATTTCAGGAATGTCTGACTCTTCCATGACCCCATTTGGGATTTTCTTGGCAAAGATATTAGAGTGGCTTAGCATTTCCTTCTCTGGCTCATTTTATAGATGAAGAAACTGAGGCAAACAGGATTAAGTTATTTGTCCAGGGTCACACAACTTGTATTTAGGGTCAGATTTAAACTAAGGAAATAGTAAGACTTCAAACCTAATGTTCTATCCACTGAACCATTTTTATACACATCTGCAGGAAAATTTTTTTTCCCATTTCTTTCAATTCAAATTAAGATGTTTTATTCATTTTGAACAATAGGATCAAAGGATTATTCATTGAGATTTAAGAGAGATCTTAGGGGTGATTTAGCCAATACTTTTATTTTATATATGAGGAAATTCAGGTCCAAGGAGGGCTGTGTGAGGCATTAGACCCCAACCCCATTTTTATTTTTGTTTTGGTTACAAGAGGATGTTTTCAGGCATCCAATGAAAATGTTAAACCTCATGTTATCTGGCTACAAGGGAAACCAAAAAATCTCATTCTTGAAAACATAGAGTTGGAGGAAACTATGTTTTCTCATTTGGCATTCAATTCACTCTTTTTGCTATGATTTCAGATCAAACACAGATTAACCTGTCTGTGAATAATAAAAAACCCACAACCTTATCATTTTATTCATTTTATAACAGAAAGAAGAGCTTTTCCAATTAATTTGCTGTTCCTTATATAGTTTGGCTAATGCATTTTCAGAATTTTAGGATATTAAGCATTTGTTTTTGGCCACATCAGCCAGAAATTTACTGCTTCTCATGAAATTCATTTCAATGAGGTAGATTGGCTTTGTAATGAATTTTATCATCCAGAAAGAGATCATGTCTTAAGAGACATCATCTCTACTCTTTTGCTTTAGACTTTGGTTGTCTGATTCATGAGTATTTACTAAATGTAGCCTTGACCCTTATCTTTGGTACTACCATATTCATTGTGCCATATTTCTGTAATACAGCTTCCACTATCTTACTTTTTCTCTATCGTTTTCTACTCTAACTCTGAAAAAAGTATAAAATCAACAAAATTAAAATAGATCTGTTGGCTTCCCCCATCAGAATGTGAACTTTTTGAATGATGTGACTCATGCTTGAGTGTATTTAAATTTCCAGAACTTAGAATAGTGCCTGACACCTACTAAATGCCTAATATTGCTTTTCATCCTATCTAGCATTCTTATATATGAGTTATTTGAATACAGTCCATGGTATATTATTCAGATCAACAGAAGTGACCATATCCTGTGCCAGTCAGGCCACAGCTAGAGTAGTACTTTGTTTATTTCTGGTCATCTTCTCATAAGGGAGCTGTTGACTGACAATAATGAATTGAGATAAAAATAACTAGTATGGTAAAGAGTTTTGAAACAATGCATTAGGAGGAGTGATAAAAGTGGTTGAGACTATTTGATCCAAATAGACAAAAATGAACTAGAGTAAGATATGTTAAGTCTTCAAATATCTAAAGGGTTATTTTATGGAAAAGGAGATTACATCTATATTGTTTAAAGGGAGCAAACAGACCAAAAGGTAGAAATTACAGGGACAGGGTGAGGATATTTATTTGGATTCAACAAAATAAAGAGCTTTTTTTTTTTTTTTTTTTTTTTTTTGAACTGCCCAACAATGGAATTGGTTGTCCAGGGAAGCAATGAGTTTCTTATCAATGGAGATATCAAGTGGAGGCCAGATGGCCATCCATCAGGGATGTTGCAGCAAGGATTATTGCATTGGGTGGGAGGTTGAACTAGATAACCTGTAAGGTTCTTTCCAATTATAAGATTTTATTATCTCACTGGGGCCATTTTTCTCATTCCAAATCTTTTTTTTTTCTTTGAATAGGGCTGGGAAAGGGTTTCCAGGGACTATAAAACATTGTAGGCATCCAAAGCCGACCAGGTAGTTTCCATCATTGCTATTCAGACTGCTGTCTTCAGCTCTTGCCCAAGATCTGTAGCTGCTAATCTCCAGGTACAACTTCTTCCCATAGAGACAGTGAATATGATTGTCACTGACAAGTACATTCATGAGGGGTGGGGAATGGAGAACAGATGTTTGATCCTTGGCTTCAGCTACTTTATAAACAAACATATTTTAACAAACCCTCAGGCTTACCACCCACTGAGGTCCTGCCTATTCAGTTCAGATTCAAAACCAGGTTCATGGTCTGACTTCTCTCTTATTTCTCCTGATCTCAGTATAGTCCAATTGGCACATAAACATAGCCTATCTATGTGCATGCACATGCAACATGCACACATGTGCACACACACAATCAGATATCAAGTCCTCCCTATCCTGCAAAACATCTCATGTCTGCCCCTCTTCATTTTCATTCCTAATAGCCCATGCTCCCATTGTCTCTTGCTTAGATTTTTGCAATAGTTTTTTAAGTGATCTCATCCCCATTCAACTCCATCCTTCACACCTGTGAATTGCTAAAACACTACCTTGAACCTGCCACTCAGCTGCTCAATAAGGCTCTGTTTTGTTCCAGCTCCGTCATTCAGTTCTTAAGTTACCTCGGGATAAGTCACTTTACTTCACATCTGCAAAATGTGGGATTTGAAAAGTATGTCCTTTAAGGTTTCTTACAACCCATGCTCCAAAGTCTAGCTTCCTTCATAGAGTCTTTGCAGTTTACTATATTCCTCTTCCCTGAACTCCAACATTTAGCACTTAATTAACTTCAGCACTCAATTATATTGTGCCTTATACTGCTCTCTAATTATTTTGTATTTGTTTTGCCTCTCCAATGAATTTATAAACTCCTTAAGGGCAGGGAGCAGGATTTTTTTCCTGCCCCTTCATTATCCATAGAACCTGGCAGAGAGCAACACATATGAAATGTTCTTTTTTTTTCTTCTCATTTTAAAATGTTTTTATTAGTATCCTTTGTTTTTAAACATAAAAATTTCCAGAGATTCATTCTCTCAAAACAAATACTCTGTGTATGAGAGAGACAAAGAGGCAGAAAGAGAAGACAGAGAGAAAAAGAGAGAGATCAGCAAAAGTCTGAAAACATATACAATCTTCCATATCTATGGGTCTCCTATCTCTGCAAAAGAATAGTGCGAGTAGTATGGGGATATCATGCCATATCTCTTCTTTGAGATCATATATGCTGTGTTGCAACATTCATTTTGCAAATTTTGTTTGTGTGAGTTTTTTCTGACTTACATTTTGAGTCATTGTATACATCTTTTTTTCCATGACTCTGCTTATTTCAATTGTCAACAGTTCATGTGAAGAAGGCTTTTCTTATTTCCCCATATACTATTATAGTCACTGTTTCTAACAGCACACTAATATTCTATTACTTTCAGGTACCACAGCTTGTTTTCCTATTCCCCAGTCCCTGAACACGTACTGTATTTTCAGTTCTTTCATACTACAATCAATGCTGCTATAAATATTTTGTTTTACATGGAAGCTCTTCTTATCTATGATCTCCTTGGGGTATATACCTAGTAGTAGAATCTCTTAAGTGGATGGGTACTATTAGCACAGTCACTTTATTTGCATAATTCCAAATTCCTTTCCACAGAGGCTGGACTGATTCTCAGCTCCACCAACAACACTACTATACTGATTAAATAATGTGGAAAAAGAGAGCTGAGAGGAATGGGAAACCATACTCCCTTTCCAAATTAAAGGTCAATAGGTCAGGTCTTTTCCTCAAAGCAGATTGTGATCTATCTGTAATTTGTATCTCAAGTCTCTTCTTTGAGATCATATATGTGGAATATAATATTACAATATTCATTGTCTATTTGATTTTTGCTTGTAGGGTTTTGTTTTAAACCTATATTATTGAGTCATTGTATGTATATGCATATGTATATATATATATGTATATATATATTTTTTTTAACTGATTAAGATTCAGTCTGATAAAGAGGTAGTATGAAAAATGGATACATTTATGGTTCTGGAGAAAGGAAGACCTGGATTTAATATAAACATACTTAAATGAAAAAATATATCAAACTCAATAAGTAAATAAGTAGAGATGGGGAGGGATTGTAAAGAAAAAGGAGACTACTGAGGAATGGATAGTAAGGAACAAAGTAAATTGCTTGTTGAAAGGGAGGATTAAAAAAGGAAAAAGAAAAGAATTACAATATAAAGGTATACCTATCAATTGGGCAAAGGTGGAGCAAATTGTAGCATATGAATGTAACAGAATATAATTCTGTTGTAAGAGATCATTTCAGAGAATAATACAGAATCAAGTGAGCAGACTGAGGACCAAAAGAATAATTTATGCACTGACAACAGAATTATAAAGACAAAAACATTTTGTTTTATGTTAACATACAAAATTTGATAAAAAATAAAAAAGGAATATTACATTCAAATGCTACCTCTGACTTTTATTATGCTGTGGCTCTTGGCAAGTCATTGAAATTAAAACTCAAGTTACAAATGGATCACTATCTGATTTGGATCACTAGAACTAAGAAATTACAAGTCCTTGATCTACTGATTTCACTGTTGGTTTGATATGGAAAAAAATATGGAATTCCAATTCTTTCAGCTTTGTGTAGTGCTGAATATTCTTTTATTCCACATTATTTAATGATTATTAATAGGAATAAGAGAATTATTATTTCTTCATGGGTCATTTTGTAATTCAATAAATAATCAATTTGATATAGTAGAAAAACAATACTGTTAGAAGACTTTGGTTGAAATTCTTGCACTCCTACCAAATAGCTGCCTAACTGATCATGCAATGGGGAAAAGTCCTGGACCTTAGTTTACATTCTAGCTCTGTCACCTATTACCTGTGTGATCTTAGTTAAGTCATTCCCAAGTCATTCTCCTTGGGCCTTAGTTTCATCATTTGTAAAATAAAGGAATTGGACAAGATGGCCCAAAGGATCCATTTCATGCTCTAGATTTATAACCTTCAGCAAGCCATATAAACTCAGTTTTCTTATCTGATTCACTCAAAATGCATTTATTAAGTGTCAACTTTGTGCCAGGTACTGTGCTCCGGATATAAGAGAAAGGAAAAAAAAAAGAAGAAGAAAAAGAAACAAACAAAAATCACAGTCCCTGCCCTCAAGGAGCTCTAAGGGACAGTCTTACAAGAAACAATATGCAAACAGTTATGTACAAACAAAATACATTGGAGGTAACCTCAGAAGGAAGGCATAGGATAATGCAAGTCTACTAAAAAAAGTTCTTACAGGAGGTGGGACTTGAAGCTGATACCTGAAGGCGCAGTGATGAGGAGGGAGAGAAGTACAGGCATGGGGGAAAGGCAGTGTGAATACTTAGAGATGTCATTTCACAGGAAAGGAAAAGCAAGAAATCCAGTGTCACTAGATCACAGAATATGTGACAGGGTGGAAAGGCAAGAAG
This sequence comes from Sminthopsis crassicaudata, assembly GCF_048593235.1. NCBI lineage: Eukaryota > Metazoa > Chordata > Mammalia > Dasyuromorphia > Dasyuridae > Sminthopsis > Sminthopsis crassicaudata. Next base: position 347,191,799 of record NC_133619.1, on the reverse strand, counting down.
GGGCCAAGTTATTAAGGGTGTAAAAAAGAGAATACAATATGAAGATTGGGCTAGATGCTCACTTAGTTCCAACTTCCTTCCTTCCAACTCTAATGTGGTATGAAATCACAGAACAACGTCTGGAGGTTTTCATGTGGATCTGACAGATGAAGGCTCTCCAGCTGTCACCTAAAGGAAATGAGTTTCAGTACTGTGTGTTGCTTGGTGTTTACATTTCCTTTGTGGTCCATATTTCTGAGGTGACCCGCTGAGTACTGAGATTATGGCTACAGAGACACATGAGATGTTAGGTCCATTCCTTCCTTGACTCATTAGTTGTCTGCTGAGTTCTCACCTGGTTTTGATCTCTAGGTTGCTGTTGTTGATATCTGGTTTGTCTCCCACTGGAGATCAGAGAACAGACTAACAGAGGGACCTTGTAACCATTCTCTATTTAGGTTCCTTTCATCCTCTTTCATCTCTGGCATGAACAATCTGCCACATAGTCCCATCAGCAGTTTTTCTCTGGAAGGTGACCATTGGGGACACAATATACTGGCACAAAAATGCAACTTGGGGAAAGGGAGGGGATGAGGAGCAGAGGGAGAAGCCAGACTCAAAGAGAGCTCCATCTAGCCTAGAATCTTGTTTTTTATGGGGGAAGCTAAAAATTCAGAGCTGGAAAGGTCACATTGTGTCATGGACCAAAAAAATTAGCTTTGGAGCCTGGATTCCAGAGTCTGGGTTCTCTTTGATACATACTGCCTGAATGACCCTGGCAAGTCACCTGTCAGTGCCTCCAGGAAATTCTCTGAGACTTTACCTAGCAAAGTGGTGATTTGCCTTAGCAGAGGGAGTTTCCTGTTCAAATAAAATCTTAGATACTCTCCAAAACAATAACAAAAAATTGAACTGATTTCATGCCAATGTTTTTAATGAGTGTGGGGCTTATGTTGGACCATCAACCCAAAAACTAGAGGGCTAGTGAAAATCTAGCTCAAAGCAACAGGAGTGGAAGATGGGTCAACCAAACAGTAAACTTTTATTAGGTGTCTACTACATGCCAGATGCTAAGTTAAATGATTAGCATATAAAAAAAGAGGCAAAAAAACTGTCTCTGCCCTTTAGGAGCTCACAATCCAATGCAATAAACAACTGCAGTAGAAACAAATACAAAGAAGCTATATGCAAGATTAAAAAGAATTAATTAACAGAGGAAAAGCACAATAAAAGGTTTTCTGTAGGATGTGAGGTTGTAATTGGAACTTAAAGGAAGCCAGGAAAGGCAGTAGTGGAGATGAGAAAGGAAAGTATTCCAGGCAAGAGGGAACGTCAAGAAAATGCCAAAGCCAAGAAATGAAGTGTCTTGTTCATGAAATAGCCAGGAAGCTGGTATAATTTGGTCAAAGAGAACATAGTTCAAAATAATCATATACTAATGCTTTTAGTAGATATTTGATTTATAGTGAACCATATGGTCATGGAAAAGGTAGTGGTTTATTGACAATCCAACTCAAAGTAATATGAGGACATTGGAACAACCACTGAATAAACATTTATTAAATGCTCTCAAGGGTACAATGAGGGGGTCAACCTGCAAACAAATATATACAAAGAAGCTGTACACAGAAAAAATAGAAAGTAGTTAACAGCGGGAAATCATTAGAATTAAGAGAATTTGTGAAAGATTTTCTATACAAGGTAGGATTATTGTTGGTACTCAAAGGAAGCCAGAGAAGGCAGTAGGCAGAATTGAGAAGGGGAGTTCATTCCATAGCATTCCAAGACAGAGAAAATGCCCAGAGTCAAGAAATAAAATTTGTTGTTTGTGGAACCATTAGGAGGCTGGTGTCAATGGATCAAAGAAAACATGGCAGGGAGTAAGGTCTAAGAATAGAAACTTAGGAAGGGGTTAGGTTATGCAGGCAGAGCTTTGAAGGCCAAAAAGATGTAACAATCAAAACAATTTTCTCTTAGGGTCATGATACTTTTATTGAGGGAGATCTAAAGGCTAAGTAAAGAGGCAGATTCTGGAATTGGATTCTTTTCTCCCTTTGACTTATTTATTTAGAAAGAAGTTTTAATTTTTCATCATTGAGTTAGCAAAGGGAAAAAACTATGGAACTTTTCTCCCTACAGATAATAGACACTAGTCTGGTCTCTGACTGCCTTCTTTATTCTTATTTTAGCATTTTCTGGTGAGTTATTTGTCATTCTTTGTAAGATAACTATCATATATTGCATAAAGAAATTACCATGTAGTTATACACAGTATACCAGTAGAAAGAAGCAAAAAACAAATTCATTCATTCTAAGGTGTGCTATATCCAGGAAGGAAAAATGGACTTGGGAATCAGAAGACATAGTTCAAATCATTATTATTTGTTTGATCTCCTAAAGTCACTTAATTTCTCAAAGTCCTGATTTTCTTCACGTGGAAAATGATATAGACCCATTGGTCTTTAAGATCCCTTTTAGATCTAAATCAATAATGTTGTGAACAGCTTTTAGTTCTTATAGCATGTACAAATATCACAGTATCCTTAATGAGAACTATATTTATAATGGAGATGATACAACAAGCAGGACTTCTTTAAGGGGAGAAGGAAAAAGGGGAATCACAGATAGAGGAAAGGGTTATAATAGCTATTCACATACCCTATTTTTTTTTTTCCTATTGGTAGTGTATCTAAATGGCAGATATACCTGTCCTAACCTTCAAACTGAAACATTTTTGTGTCTACAAATATCACAAGCACATGCCCACATACCACCCACAAGTGCAGTAGTGATGTCTATCACACTGTCTCTATGTCTAGGCTGTCTCCCAAATCTGGAACATATTCCCTCCTCACCTTTTATAATGGCAGCCCTCCCTGATTCCTTCTTCTATCCAATGGCAAGACACAATCAAGGAGACTGGTGATACAGTGAAGGACCTTGATGTCTTTGATGTCTAACCAAATTCCAAGGGCTCCACAACACCTGCTTCACCTGCCTTTGTGGACATTGGAACAAATTATTACCAGCTGCCCATTCCACCAGGGGAAGTCTTTACATGACTGGGGCTACATTAAGTAACCGTCAAACTGGTTTAGCCCATCTGCTCAAACGGTTTACCCAAGTGTGATCCCTGTGTTTGCTACAGTTTCTTAGAGGCACAGGTAGAATTAGTGTGGATCAGGTGGGTACCAAAGGGGAAAGCAGCCTGTAAAGGGTCCAGAAGCACTCACCTCAGAGGTACTAGTCTTTCCTGAACAAACTTATTCGCCCTTCCCAATACAGTGTCTGAAACAAAGTAGGTACTTAAGATATGGTGAATGAATGATAAGAATTCTAAGTAGTAGGTGGAGAGGAGGCAGCCAAAAGCTTCCCTTGCTATCCAGATTAAACCCTTACTTTTCAAACTTTAGGACAACTTTACCCAGGCAGAGGTAAGGTGTGTGTGTGTGTTTGTGTGTGTGTGTGTGTGTGTGTGTGTGTGTGTGTGTGTGTTTGAGGCATTCAGGGTTAAGTAACTTCTTAAGGGTTTCATAGCTAGTACTTGCCTGAAGTCAAATTTGAACTCAGATTCTGGGTCTGTGCAAGATAATAGCTTTTAAATGCATAGTTTATACCAGGCTTTCTTAAACCTTTTCCATTCACCACTACTTTTCACATGAGAAATTTTTATATGATTCTGGATATATATAGGTATAAAAATAGGTATACAAATCATAATTTTGCATTCCATTCAGTTATGGGCATGTGGGTATATAGAAATAGGTATACAAATCAAACATTTATTAATAATTAATCATAATTTTGTAACCCCTACATTCAATTTTGTGATGAAATGTGGAGTAGCCATCCATGATTCAAGAAACTTGGGTACTATTCTCTTTCTTCTCCCTCAGCCTGTGTGTGTGTAAACCAGTGTGTTATTGTGTTATGTTAGAGGGTACCTGGGCCCCCAAACTCCTATTAGGCAAATTATTAATGAGTAAATATACAGTGAAGCTGGCTAGATTTAATTAAAAGCAGAAAGAAAACAAATGATACACACCACAGTCTGAGGAAAAAGCCCCAAAGGTTTTAGAAAGCCATGTTCCTGCCCTGGCTCTGGTTTGGCAATCACATTCTATAGAATAAATGGCATCAATAAAAAACAAAAGAAGGGGACTATAAGCTAGTTTACTAGTGAGTAAATAAAGAAAACAACTCTCTGATTTAATTTGTCCCCCTCCCCTCAGGGAATTGAAAATGCAGAGGATGGAGCAATAAGGAGATAATAGAGAAAGGAGAAAAGAAGCTGGATGTGCTTCCTTTCTACCTGGATGTTTGTCAGCTGAATAAAGGCAGCTTGTCTAGTGCATCAGAGTTTCTCTGTCCACAAAGATTAATGAGGCAAACTCAATTCTCTCATCTGAATCACAGTGGTCCTCCATGGTGGCAGAAATCCTTTGGCTACAACTCTTACCCATGGCTATTAGAATGGGAAAACAACAGCTTGGGATGATTCTGGGTAACTTCTTATATCAAAGACAGGGCTTTTGATTTTTTTTCTCCACTTTTCCACTGTCATTTCAGTTGTGATATATCTTCATTCTTCTTGCTTCAACTCAGCGAGGCAGCTTGGTGGAGCATTGAACTTGAAGTCAGGAAGACATTGAGAGTTCAAATCCTGCCTCAGCCACAGACTTGGGGCAAGGCCTGTTAACTCATCTACAAACTGGGGATAATCATACCATCTACCTTCTGGTGTTATTGTGAAGATTAAATGAAAGGATGAGATAATATTTAGAGTGCTTATCTTAAAATGCTATATAAATGCTAGCTATTGCTATTTTACTCATAAAACTGTGAACGTGACCCATCTGACACTTGAATGGTTCCTAGCACTTTGTTCTTGAATGCTCTCTTCACCACTACCACCACCACCACCTTTCTTCCCTTCCCTCCTTCAGATACACAATGCTTCACTACTCCATCTTAAAGCACTTCCCCTCTTGAATCTCCCCCCAAAAGTGTAAATATGGTTAGGATATGATAAAAGCTATTTCTACTTTGGGGCAAATTTAGACTGTAACTGTATTCTTTCCTCCAGGGACATATTTTTGATGGAGATATTTAAAGCTTTCTCTTTTGGTCAAGAAACACCTGGTGTCAGAATAGTATAATGATTTTTTTTTCTTTTGGGGATTACATGTTTTATCTATCATATTCATTTAAAAAATTTGAATTTCAAATTCTTTCCCTCCCTTCCTTTCCCCAGTCATTAAGAAGATACACAATATGGCATCAATTATCCGGTGCTTTTTTTCTTCTACATTATACTGCCTTGTTAAATAGATATCACCTTGAGGCTAGGATGACTAAAGTTGAGACCTTAAGCTTTTGGGCTGGTTTTCTGGTTCTCTTTCTTAGCTTCTCCTCTTTCTAATCCCTTCTCCACACAACTGTCAAAGTAGCATTTAAAGACTATCATTTTCTTCCTCAAGAATCTCTAGTAGCACCTTTTTGCCTGTAGGATAAAATCCAAAATCTCCAGATTAATATTGAAAGATTATGAAAATCTGATTCTGGCCTACAGTTCCAAGCCTACTCTTCCCCTTCATGTATAGTAGCCTAAATCATCTCTTGGGTGTTGCTTCATCATTGGATGGTGGGGAAAAACTGAGCTTTAAAAAGCCAAGATTTCTCAGTGCATCCTGAGTCATCTCCAATCATGCTGGCTTATGATGACTCTGGAGGAAAGACTGAAGCTGCTGACTCTGCACTTAAATTCATCTCTCTTGCATGTCAAGACATCATCCCTCCTAATGTCATTGGTCCTTTCTCAGAATGAAGGACAAACAATACTTAGACTAGTATACTTACAATATTCTAGAACCTAGAGATTCATCTCTTGCCTTCATGCATTTCCACAAATCTCTTTTAAAAACCTTCAGGTGACTTAGTCAGGGGATACCCTATGGTCCTAATGAGCTAGTCCCTCCCCTATCAATATCTTTCCCCCCAAGTCCTTAATTTACACAGGCATTTGTCTTAGTCACAAAGGAGGCCCTTTATTGAAATGAAAGGGTTCATGGGCTAATCAAAAAGATTAAGCAATGTGTTCTGGGTGAGTGGCTTTGAAAGGTTCAGAGGGAAGAGGGCCAGAGAGTAAGAGTAGGATCTCAGGAGTGAGGGTGGGTCCTAGTTAACAAACCTGCAAGTGTGGCTACCTAACCAGGGATGAATGAGCAGGTTTGAGAGGTTTGAGTCTGTCTTAGGTATGCTAATGAAGATAGTCTCAGGAGTTGGTCTACCTTTGTGTATGATGATGGGAACTCCATGGGTGATTAAAGTTCTGACAATGGAGACAGGATGGACTGGTTAAAGTCCCTGCTCTACAACATCATATACCAGACACTGTTCTGAGTGTGTTTCAATCATTATCTCATTTGAACCTCAAAATAACCCTGGGAGGTAGGTTCTATTATTATCCCTATTTTTTAGACGAAGAAACTGAGGCAAAGAATGTTAAATGATTTGCCCAAAAGGAACTGGAAATTGAATGGCTGTCCATCAGCTGGGGAATGGCTGAATAAGTTACAGTATATGAATGTAATGGAATATTATCATTTGATAAGAAATGACCAGCAGGATGATTTCAGAAAAGCCTGGAAAGACTTACATGAACTGATGCTGAGCGAAATGAGCAGAACCAAGAGAATGAATACTGTACATAGTAACAAAAAGATTATGTAATGATCAATAATGATGGACTTGACTCTTCAACAATGAGGTGATCTAAGGCAATTCCAGTAAACTTGAAATTGAAAGTATCATTCACAACCAGAGAGAGGACTGTGAAGACTGAATGTGGATCAAAGGATATTGTATTTTTACTTTTTTGTTGTCGCTGTTCTTTGTTTATCTGTTTTTCCTTTTTCATGTTTTTCCCCCCTTTTGGTCTGATTTTTCTTGCACAGCATGAAATATGTTTAGAAGAATTGCACATTTAACCTATAATGGATTGTTTGCTGTTGAGGGAGGAGGGAGGAAAAAATTAGGAACACAAGGTTTTGCAGGGGTGAATGTTGAAAACTATGTAATTGGAAAAATTAAATATTATTTTAAAATGATTTGCCCAGAGTCATTCAGCTAAAAACTGTTAGAAGGCAAATTTGAACTCAGGACTTTTTTATTTCAGGTATAGTTGCCCCTATGTAAATTCCTGGAAGGCAGAGGCTGTGGTTCCCTTTGGATTTGTATCTCTAGTGTCTACTATGTTTCTTGTGCATAGGAGGCGCTTACTAAATATAAGCTAGATTAGATTCCTGGTGGTCTAAAATCAACAAACAAGAATAGTCCATTTATTTTATCCCCCTCCCCAGACACAAACTGTATAATTTTATATCCTTTTAAAACAAGAGTTCCTAACCTGGGTTCTTTTTTTTTGTAGTAATTTTATTTATTTTTAATACACGTTGCTTTATGAATCATGATGGGAGAGAAAAATCAGAGCAAAAGGGAAAAATGGGAGAGATAAAAAAACAGAAAAAAGAAGTGAACATAGCATGTATTCATTTATACTTAGTCCTGTTACTTCTTTTTCTGAATGCAGGTGACATTTTTTGTTCAAAGTCTACTAGGATTGCTTTGGATCACGAAAGCACTGAGAAGAACCAAGCCTTTCATAGTTGATCTTCACACATGTGTACAATATATTCCTGATTCTGCTTGTTTTGCTCAGCATCAGTTCATGTAAATCTTTCCAGGGCTTTTTATAATCAGCTTGTTTATCATTTCTTAAAGAACAATAATACTCTATTACCCTAACCTGGGTTCTGAGACAGATTTCAGGGGATACATCTGTAATACCAGAGGGACTGAAGCAAGTAGAGATTGGTTTTTAATCTTTAATATGGAGAGTTTAACCTAACTGACCCAATGGAAATATACTTCTAAAGCATTCAGTGCAGATAAACCAAGGCAGAAAGGATTTTAGCTAACGAGGGTTTGCAAACAGTATACATACCCAGAGTATACAATCTTATAGGGGAAACAAAGGCAGGTAAAAGGGGAAAGAAAGGACACTGAGAGGACAGACAAGCCATAATTCCAGGAAAGGATCATAACTTAATCCTCACAGGATAGGGGTCAAGTTAAGAAGGTCAAGAACGGGAGACAGTGAGGTGTGGAGCAATACTCAAAAGAAGGGGTAATTATCCTAGCAAGGATTGAGATAATGCACCTGGGCGGTTAGGACACAATGGTATGTAAAGGGGGGAGGAGCTTCAAGGTTTCTCTTGGGCTCTTTTTTTAAACTCAATTTTCTCAGTATTAATGGCAAGGAAGGGGGGGAGCCTTTAGCTTATTATCCAGAATTCAACACATGAACTTGGATGGGGAAAATTATGTCTTCATTTTGAGTAGTCTAACTGAAATAATTTTTCCTTCAATTGTGATTTAAAAATTTTTTTTAAAAATAGCTTCTATAGACTTCATCAGACTGTCCATGACCCGGAAAAAAATTAAAACCATTTTCTTCAAAACTATTTAAAGCCAAGTCAACAAGCATTCATTAAGTGTTTTTATCAGACAATAAACAATGTACCTGGGATACAAAGAAAGGTTGACATTGCTACTATGCTTTTTTTATATGACTCATTGAAAAATACGGAAGAAAGAAAATCTAGAGTTCTCACATCTTTATCAGAGAATATTTGGTCTTCTGCTATTTTTTTCACCAAGTAATTACTTTCTAACTATGAACAGAGCACAACAGATAGGAACCAAGGAGGTTAGCTGATGGGTCTTTGAGAATCTAGTAAAATCTTTAATGAGTAGGTAAGAATATTGCCTATTAATGTGTTAATTAGCATATCCATTGTTTGAATATAAATGCCTTGGCTAAAGTGGTACTTTCTTCTTAAGTAGGTTAAATGTGTCCTTGTTCATAGGATAATTATTAGCAGAAGCTGTGTTGCTTGAAAATTATTGCCAGATTCCAGAAAACTAAGGGAATTGTGGGAAGTACAAATAAAAAAATGATGATCTGGTTCTATGATCTATGATTTGGCTAAAGTATCTGAAATTTACTATTTTTAGTGGGGTTTTATTTAGGAGAGTTGAAGGAGCCTAGATTTGTGATTTTCCTGTTGAGGAATCCCATTTTTCATTGCAGAAAGATAATGCTTCTGAAAATTACTATCTTGGTGAGACTAAGGGCTATGAAGTATCTTGCTTAGGCTCAAAATCTGGTTCTCCTCAGAGCTGAGATTGTTGGGCCTTTTTAAACGAAGTTTTCATACCACTTCACACCTCTCAGATTAGCTAAAATGACAGGAAAAGATAATGATAAATGGTGGAGGAAATGTGGAAAAACTGGGACACTAATGCATAGTTGGTGAAGTTGTGAACTGCTCCAACCATTCTGGAGAACAATAGAACTATGCACAAAAGGTTGTCAAACTGGGCATATCCTTTGATCCAGCAGTGTCTCTACTGGGTCCCCAAAAAGATCTTAAAGGAGGGACAGGGATCTGTATGTGCAAATTTGCAGTAGCCTTTTTTTGTAGTGGCAAAGAACTGGAAACTGAATGGATGCCCATCAATTGGAGATTGGCTGAATAAATTGTGGTATATGAATGTTATGGAATATTATTGTTCTGTAAGAAATGACCAGCAGGATGATTTCAGAGAGGCCTGGAGAGACTTACATGAACTGATGCTGAGTGAAATGAACAGAACCAGGAAATCATTGTACATGGCAACAAAATGATTATGTGATGATCAATTGTGATGGACTTGACACTTTTCAACAATGAGGTGGTTCAGGTCAAATTTAATAGACTTGTACATCCAGAGAGAGGACTCTGGAAATTGAATGTGGAGCACAACATAGTATTTTCATCTTTTTTGTTGTGATTGTTTGCTTGGCTGTTTTTTTTTTTCCTCTCATTTTTTTCTTCTTTTTGAATTGATTTTTCTTTTGCAGCATGACAAATGTGGGAATAAGTTTTGTTAGGATTACTAAGTGAGAACTGAGGTTGTCTGGACAGTGACAAGGTGAGAATTCAGGTTTTCTGGACAATTACAAGGTGAGAACTCAGGTTGACTTGATAGAGGGGGCAAGCTCATTGGCTGGGGTGGTTCTTCCCAGAAGCCCTTGCATTATCCCACGCCCATTCTCTGGGAGAATAAAAGAAGAGGACTCTCAGAGAAAGAGGGAGACTCTGAATTGCATCAGGCTTGACGGGGCTCTCTGCAGGAAGGGAAGTCACTTCTAAGGACAAGAGTTAACAGCAACTGCCTGGAGACAACGGTTCACTACAGGAAGAAGAATCTGTCTTAAAGATTTGAGTAGACACAGCAGATCTCTTCCCAGAGAGCGATCCGGCAGCTTCTGGAGACGACAGCTCGCTACAATTGGCGTCCACACGTGGGGCAAGGACTTTTGCTTATCCTGACAAGAGGAGCTAGACCAGACCTTTGCAATTTGGCGCCCGAACAGGGACAGACACGGTCCTGATTCCAGTGGAAAAGCTTCCGATCTAGATCTCAGTCTCTCTGACCCAGAACCGTGAGTAACGAGGAAACTTTGTTAAAGATTAAGTGAGCGTGCTAATAGATAAATAAGGAACTTAACTTGTTAAGGGCTAAACCAGGAATCTCTTATAGCTGAAATGGGGCAGATGTTAGCTATATTCAATCCCTGGACCTCAGCCGACTCAACCTCAGCCCCAGACGCAACCTCAGCTCCATTCAGGAGTGGTACTATAGAGAGTATAATCAACATAATTGAGGAGCAGAGTTTACTTGTAACCTGGGTACAGATTGCTAAACTCTTGGCTGCATTAAGACGCACATCCCCTTGGTTCTTAGAGGAAGAAAAGATAGATGTAGATAAATGGAAGCTAGTGGGATATGAAATGAAAGAATTTCAAGCAAAAAATGGGCCTCGTTCAATTTCTGCAGAAGTATTTTATATCTACAACATAGTTCAATTAGCCTTAAACTATCAAGCAAGTTGTAGGAGAAGGAAAAGTTCTAAAAATGAACAGAGGAGGAAGTGTGAGGAAAAAAGGAAAGATCAAGATCTTTCCCTAGAGCAAGAGGATTTAAATGAGGAATTATGGTATGATTCTCTTGAAGAAGCTTCAACCCTGCCTAGAGAACAGATTATTGACAGGCCCACATCAACCCCACCTTCAGAGATGGAGGAAGAAAGAGGGGAAGAGGCAGAAACACAAACAGAATTGCCTGTGAAGAAGCCTAAGCCTATGACAAGATTAGAAAAAGCATTGGTTAAAGCTAAGAGAGAAGGACAGGATATAAGTGATTTTATACATGCATATCCTGTGATTGAAAATACTGACTCTGTAGGTAAAAAAAGGAGAAGATATGCACCTTTAGATTTGAATACAATTAAGGATTTGAAAAAAGGTTGTACCCTTTATGGGGCTACATCAGCTTATGTCAAAATGTTACTAGATGGTTTGTCTTATGAAGTCCTAACCCCGAATGATTGGAAATCCATAGCAAGGACATGTCTGGAGCCTGGAGAAAATTTATTATGGCTTGCGGAATTTCATGAATTATGTAAAATTCAAGTCAGATGCAATTTGGAAATAGGAGTTAACACACAATTCACTTTTGAGCACTTAGCTGGTGAAGGTCAGTATGGAGAGAATTCGGAACAGATTAATTATACCATGACAATATATGAGCAAATTGCTAAGGCTGCAATAAAAGCTTGGGGTGTCCTTCCTGGACAGAAAGATCGTGGAGAGGCTTTCACTAAAATACAGCAAGGTCCCAATGAACCTTTTGCAGATTTTGTGGGACGTTTGCAAACTGCTGTCAAAAGAACTATTGGAGAAAATTCAGCTACAGAAATAATGACCAGACATCTGGCTAAGGAAAATGCCAATGAGATTTGCAAAAGAATTATATGGGGATTAGACAAAGATGCTCCTTTAGAGGAGATCATAAGACGCTGTGCTACAGTGGGAACAAATGCTTTTTACACCCAGACAATGATGAATGTGGAAAGACAGGGTCCCTCCTGGCAAGGGCCTTCTAGAGAAACTCGGCGATGTTTTCAATGTGGAAAAATTGGACATCTAAGAGCTCAGTGTAAATATGGAGATACAGTGAGAAGACAGGGTGAGAGAAGACCTAAAACCCCATGTCCAAAATGCAACAGAGGACTCCATTGGGCATCAGAGTGTAGAATAATTCAGGGAAATGGGATGAGGGGCCCAGGTCCAGGGCCCCAGGCAAAAAAGACTTGGGGCATGATGGCAGCTGATGTTACACCTAAAGAGCCTTTAGAAGGCCAGGACTCTGATTTAATCAATCAGCAGAAAAGCAATCACATGGTAGAAAGGGATTACCTGATAAGTCAGCCAAAAGGCAATCAGATTGCAAAAATGGATTACACTTGGGGAGAATACAGGCCTTTTAAACCAACAGGGCTGTGTTCAGTGCAAACAACTCCAATGTAATTGTCAGATGATGAGAAGAGATTTAGAAAGTGGTAAATAGAAGGAAATTAGATAGGTTAACTGCCTGGGAGAGAGGGTTTGCTTGTATTTCTTCAGCAGGAGAAGGAATCAGATGGGTGCCAACGAGTCATATTCGCCTTGTCCACCAGAGAGAGACAGAAAAAGAGAAAGACCTCAAAATAAAGGAGAAGATCTAAGAAACATCTGACACTGAAAGATCATGAATAATAAGAAGACTGTTAAAGAACTTTAAAAACCAGCAGGAATCATTGGACTTCCTCACACAAGATGAGACTAATGGACAATGGACTTATGGACATTTATAAATTTTCAATTTATGTTTATTTGATTATGATTATGTTATATACTTCTAGCATGTGTTATGTTACTATGTTACTATGTGCTTATGTAATTTATGTAATTATCTGTAATACTTCCCATATTGATGGATTTATGTTTCAAGGTCATGACTGTCCTATGTTCTAAATCAAAAGAAAGGGGGAGATGTTAGGATTACTAAGTGAGAACTGAGGTTGTCTGGATAGTTACAAGGTGAGAACTCAGGTTGACTTGGTAGAAGGAGCAAGCCCATTGGCTGAAGTGGTTCTTCCCAGAAGCCCTTGCATTATCCCACGCCCACTCTCTGGGAAGAGATCTGCTGTGTCTTCTACTCAAATCTCTCAGACAGATTCTTCTTCCTGTAGTGAACCGTTGTCTCCAGGCAGTTGCTGTTAACTCTTGTCCTTAGAAGTGACTTCCCTTCCTGCAGAGAGCCCCGTCAGGCCTGATGTAATGCAGAGAGTCTTCTCCTCTTCCTGGATTGCTGTCCTCTTTATCCTCCCAGAGAATGGGTGTGGGATAAATTTGCTAAATACACTTTTTGTGATTGAAGGACTTGATACAAAGCGGAATCAGGACTGTGTCTGTCCCTGTTCGGGCGCCAAATTGCAAAGGTCTGGTCTAGCTCCTCTTGTCAGGATAAGCAAAAGTCCTTGCCCCACGTGTGGACGCCAATTGTAGCGAGCTGTCGTCTCCAGAAGCTGCCGGATCGCTCTCTGGGAAGAGATCTGCTGTGTCTACTCAAATCTTTAAGACAGATTCTTCTTCCTGTAGTGAACCGTTGTCTCCAGGCAGTTGCTGTTAACTCTTGTCCTTAGAAGTGACTTCCCTTCCTGCAGAGAGCCCCGTCAAGCCTGATGCAATTCAGAGTCTCCCTCTTTCTCTGAGAGTCCTCTTCTTTTATTCTCCCAGAGAATGGGCGTGGGATAATGCAAGGGCTTCTGGGAAGAACCACCCCAGCCAATGAGCTTGCCCCCTCTATCAAGTCAACCTGAGTTCTCACCTTGTAATTGTCCAGAAAACCTGAATTCTCACCTTGTCACTGTCCAGACAACCTCAGTTCTCACTTAGTAATCCTAACAAGTTTAGAAGAATTTATAAGAATACTATATTAGATTACTTGATGTCTAGAGGAGGAGGGAGATAAGGAGGGAGGGAGAACAATATGAAACAAAAAATTTTGCAAGGATGACTGTTGAAAATTCTTTGTATGTATCTTGAAAAATAAAAAGATATTTAAAAAACGAACCTTTCTCCAATAGAATATGGTATATAGTAGGTGTTTAATAAATGCTTATTTGATTGATTGAATGAAATATAAGGTAAGCTGGGATCATGATCTCAGTATCTCTGCTTCTGATATGAAGGCCCAGTTTAACTGGTAGTTCTCTGCTTCCAGTCTCTTAGACACTTGGTAATTATCCAGCAATCATTATTGGCATATTCAAAATTCTATGGAAAATTTCAGGGAGATGTGGGAAAGCTTACGTAGAAATAAGAAAAGTTTATTTGAAGAGACAACTCTTGAGATACCTTAATGCTTTTATATTTGCTGTCCCCTACAACATCATCATTGTTATAGGAGAAATAGCACTTTGATTTCACATGCTATGGTAACTGCTGCCAAAATATATTTACTACAATGCAGAAATTATAGAAGTAAAAATCTAGATTATATTATTATGATTGAGAACAGGTTCAGGTCTCAGAGAAAATATGAATATTCATTAAGATTCTAACCATATTCCTTATTGGTAAAATTATATCAGTGTGAAAGAGAAATAGTTATTTTATATATTATAGTCTTATACATTTTTCTTGGGACATAAAAATTTGTTTTAAAAAAAAGTATGTCAGGGGCAGCTAGGTGGCGCAGTGGATAGAGCACCAGCCCTGAATTCAGGAGAACCAGAGTTCAAATCTGGTCTCAGACACTTAACACTTCCTAGCTGTGTGATCCTAGGCAAGTCACTTAACCCCAGCCTCAGGAGAAAAAAAAAAAAAAAAAAAAAAAAGTATGTCCACAATAGTATATTTTCTTCATTAAATTTAAACAAACTTAGCTAAAGCATACATTCCCTAAGGAAACCAATTTTGTCAACACTATAGAAAAACTAAGTCAGGTTATAAATTAAGCTGTATATAGAGGGTCACATAAAGGGTAATTGAAGGGGAAGATTTATTTGTTGACAAAGAATCAAGTTCAGTTGATATTTTTCCTCTGGTTTCTTATCTAAGGAATATTTAAAACCTTAAACAAATTTTTGCTTCTCAAGGTGAAGTTAATATTAACAAAAGACAGGCTTTTAGTTAACCAAAAATGGCAGAAGGAATAGAAGTAAATCCAAAATCCAAAATTCTCATTATTCTAGGGATTGAGTATGATCATATTTAATTTTAGATATTCTGTTGAAGAATAAAGTCTGTCTATGAAACACATAAGCTATGAGAATGAATTATAAAATGCATTTCTTCATTCATTTTCCTGTTTTGAATTCTATACTGTCCATCTCCACTCACAGACTTCACTTTTCAAGGTCTAAGACACCCAGTTTCTTCTTGTCTCTATGCCTTGAAGTTATTATATCCTGCATAGATAGATTCTTTCCTCTCTTCTCTAATAATCCACAATAATACTTTACTTGTTTTTAAAAGGATTGTTCAGTTCACAAAATGAATCACTATTTTACTTCAAAATCATAGTTAACTATGATGCATATACTGTCAAACATAGTTAATGGGAGGGCTAATCTTATTGAGCTGCATTTATTCCCTCTTCATTATATGGAATGACTAATTGGTTAAGGAAGGGAAGAGATGAAAAATAAAAAAACTCAAAAGGTATCAATAAAATCAATACAAAATAATTCCTTTTTATATGAAAAAATAATATGATTTAGAACTCTCCAGAAAAATGAGATAAACCATATAACCAAAATCTCAGGACAGATAGTTCATAGCAAATAAATTTGTTGTGACAGAATCTGGTGGTATCAAAGGTTATTTATTTAATATCAAAAGTTATTTAACCTTTTTTTGTGTCATAGGTTCCTTTGGCAGACCAGCAAAGCTTATGGACCTTTTCTCAAAGCACTATTTTCAAAGCATAAAATAAAATACATAGGATTTTGAAGGAAATAAATTATTTTGGATTACAGTTTTCAGGATAATTTTTAAAAACAGTTAGTAGGATTTTATGTTAAACAACTTCTGTATTAGACAGAAAACAGCACCAAAGTGGAATGTAACTAGACCAGGAGATATCTTGTAAAAAATCATATAATCCAGAGACATTCCAAGGTTCTGGTGGAAAGGAGATGAAGATGAGAGGAGAGCAGAAGGCATGATGTAGACATGGCTGGAAGTGGCATTGAAGCTCTTGGAACCTGACATACTAATGTGAAAACTCATCTATCAGACCAGAAGAACCAAGGGTAAGACTGATAATAAACTCTTTTGAATAGATTTTCATAGAAGAGAGAAATAAGGGAGAAGAAACTGAGAGGGTACTAACTACATGAGGGGAAAAAAAAAAGATGTCACAGGAGTGAAGAAGATAGAAAACAGAGAATGGATGAAAGAAATATTTCAAAGTCAAGTTTTACTGAATTGCCTTGCAAATCAGTCCACAATTATGAGAACTAGGCAAGAGAAAACAGTCACCTTGAAACAGATTTTAAATGAAATGAAATTAATCAACCTGAATGAAAAATTCACTATATTTGGTCAACTGGCTCTAAAATGAGAATGTAAAAATAATTGGACCTGGTCATTAACATAAACCTGTAACATGATTACATTTGAGGAAGGGTGTGGAAGGGTATGGGAAAGTTTTCTGAAAGCTTATTCAATGCCTCTGGACTAATTTTAAAAGTATTAAGTTATATAGGACTTTAAACAAGGATATTTAATGACAAAGTTTTAGAAAATCATAATAATTTAAATAGCTATTTTTGACAAATGAGAGAAATGAAAAATCTCTAGATAGTCACATTCAGTTCTTTCCTAGCACTTTGTTCCAGGATAGAAGTGACAGGAGAGGTGGGATTTTAATAAAAGACTGATGTAAATTCTGTGTAAATTCATTTTAAAGAGGAAAAAAAAACTACCTTTAACTCTCATACATGCTAATTACTGAGACATGACACAAAGGAGAATTTCTCTGGGGATGGTAGAAATTTATTAGCCAAGATTTCTAATTAACAAATACTTAGTGAATAAAATAAAATAATAGGTTATGTCGATTCCTCCACAATATTCCTAAAGTATTTGCAAAATCGAAAATATAATAGACCCAGTTATTGGGTCTCAGAATATCAAGATGGGTATTAAGATATCCAAAAGGACAGAGAAAGTGTGGGATAGTGGATAGCAAGATGCCTTGGAGTCAAAGGTTTGGGCCATCTCTGACATATTGCTTATGTGACCCTGGGATAGTCAGAATTTTTTCAGTATCCTCATCCAATGTTCTAAGATTATAAAAATTGCCTACTAGTTACTAGTAAACATTGGTTAAAGGTACTTTCTCTCTGGAAATTCTATCAGTGGAACCACAGGTCCTATAAAAACAACAGGTATCCAAGAGAAATAGCATGGAGTAATGGAAAGAGTTACAAGTTCAAATAATGTTAGAGCCAGTACAAAATGGGCCTAAATCTTGCCTTTGACATATACTATATGATCGTGGGTCATAAGTTGGCTGTGATTCAGCCAATTCCAACAGATTTGTGATGGAGAGAGCTATCTGCAATCAAAGAGGGGACTATTGGGACTGAATGTGGATCACAACATAATATTTTCACCTTTTTTATTGTTGTTTGCTTGGTTTTTTTTTTCCTTTTTTTTGTTTTTGATCTAATTTTTCATGTGCAGCACGATAAATGTGAAATATGTTTAGAAGGATTGCATGTTTAACCTATATTGGATTTCTTGTTCTCTAGGGTAAGGGGATGAGGAGAAAGGAGGGAGAAAAATTTGGAACACAAGTTTTTGTAAGAGTGAATGTTGAAAACTATCTTTGCATGTATTTTGAAAGTAAAAAAACTATTAAATAAAAAAAAAAATGATCTTTATTGATTTGAGAATTTCCTTAGCAGCATATGACAAAAAGGAATGAAGGAAAGAAACAAACATTTATTAAATACCTACTATGTTCCAGTAGTTGGTAAACTACTTTATAAATATGATTTTATATCATAGCAATCTAATGAAGTAGATGCTCTTACTTTACTATTGGGGAAATTGAGAAAGATAGTTGCTAAGTTATTTTCCTAGGTTATATAGCTAGGGAGTCTAAGGTAAGATTTGGACGTCAATCTTCCTGATTGCAGGCCCTATTAATCTATCTCCTACACCAAGCCAATGCTTCTGTGAAAAAGAAAGAAAAAGATATCCAATAAGTTTTTACACCCTTTCCCCCAACATCCTACACACACACACACACACACACACACACACACACACACACACACACAGCCATTGGAGTCCTACCTCAGACACTTACTAGCTAGGTGATCTTGGTCAAATAATTTAAACCTAGTCTCAGTTTATTCACTTATAAAGTGGGGATAATAGTAACACCTCCTAGGGCTATTGTGATGATCAAATAAGATAAAATATTAAAATTCTTAGCACAGTGCCTAACATATATATAAATATAGAAATATTGGGGTTATATAAATGTTGGGACATCTAAGGGACTCAGTGGATAGACTACTGGACTTAGACTCAGAAGAACTGAGTTCAAATTTTGCTTCAGACACTTATTATTTGTGTCTCTCAGTAGTCTCATCTGTAAAGTGGGCATAACAAAAGGACCTACCTCCTAGGATTGTTTTTAGATTTAAATAAGATAATAAATGCAAATTGCTTGGCACTGTACTTGGTACATAATAACTGTGAGCTGCTGTTTTTATTATTCAGACTTCCAAAACTCTTGAATTTATCTTTCTGGACTATGAAGCCAAATTAGTGGTTACTATCTATTTACAGACATAGCAAATTCACTAGAGTAACACTTTGTAAAGGGAATCAATGACTTTGTAAATACAGTGATTAAGTTTCAGTTCTAAGTGATTAATTTTAAGCACTCCCTCAAGAAGGCAAGAAGTACCCCAGCCTCATAGCACACTACTAAAATGGAGGAAAAGGGCACCTCATTTTCACCACGTAGATGTTTCATTTTGCTTTTTTGCTCCTGACACTTTATTTCATGTATACCTGGGAAGATGTCTTCCAAGAAGACTACTTTTTCTGAAACTTAAAATTTTAGAAATGTCTGGACATTAAAAAGATGATAAATATATAACCACATAGGTCAGGGGAAGGATTCCAAGGCAGGTCTTCTTTATTTCAAGCATACAAACTTTCTACTTTACCTTGATGCTTCTCCCAATGGGGAGGTTTTGATTATTATCATTTACAAATACTTCATTTACCCTTAATTTTTTTCCATTGTTACTAAGTAGATGGGCACCAAATTAAGTTTTTAAACCGAATTTTCTCCCTAAATAGCTCTGAGGAAGGAACTATCTGATTTAAAAGAAGTTTTAAAATTGCTTAGTGAGGGGGAAAAGGTTTATACCTTTTTAGAAAAGGCTAGGAAAGCATCTTTTAAATGGTTGCTATTAGTGGTTGGGCCTACAAAGTGAAGATTTTACTTAAATTCACTCTTCCAATGCTAATTAGTTATTCATTAGACAAGAGGGGAAACTCAGCTTAAAGAGAAACATAAGTTGTCACCTCATTTATTAAGAGAGAATCATACATAATCTGTTTAGAAGATTGACAGATTTCATATTATTTTAAGAGAGATAAGAAAGAATAATAAAATACAAAAACTGTCTGGAATCTCATTCTCTCCTCCCCTGTGCAAGGGGAAGAGGGGCAGATCAAAGAATATGAGTACTAATAAAAAAAAAAAAACAAAAAAAAACAAAAAAAACTCAAATTGAGACCTTATTTACCATGTTTGGGATTACCTACTTAGTGAGAGATGAATAGCAGCTGACAAAGGAAGGTTATTGGCTGCATAATCCAATCAAAACATTCATAAAAAGAATAAAAATGCTATCTTTATCTCTGAAGAATCTAATCAAAGTTGATTCCACAATACTCAATTGCAGTAGATCAGGGGTTAACAGTGATAGCAACTAGAAATGTTTAGTGCTTTCTCTTAGCTGAAAGATGAGCAGGCTATCTAGTATAGAAGAATCAAGTCAAAGCTATCATATCTATCTATATAATATGAATATATGTACATACATATGTTTATGTATCTATGAATTCTATATAACTGAGAACTCTCAAGAAAGTCTAGAGTAAACAAAGCCTAAGAAAGGCTCTGACTGTAAGAAATATATCGAAGTAAGTTTCCATGAAAATTTAATTAAATAGAGATTGATTAAAAATCATTTTGTTACAGTACTAAAAACTAAGGTTTCTATTTACTTAAATTTTGTTTATTTACTCATCACTTCCAGAGATTTGTTATCTAAATCACAATTATTTTATTTAAAGGTTCTATTCTAAATAGTTTCTTAACTTTGGACTCTTTTAATTATCTATGCCTAAAGGCATTATAACTGCAGGCCTTTGCTGTAATAAATTAGACCACCATTCACTTGGAAATAAGTAGCTACTAGAACTGCCCTTGGAGTACCAAAAAATAAAAGCAAAACAACAAACAACTAACCTCCAAACTCCACATTTTGTAATTCAATCCATTTAAACTACATCACAGTTTGCTATCAGTGGGACCTAAAAGTCCTCAGCATCTAAAAAAACTAGAAATAGAATTTTTGAATGCATTTTTTTTAAAAGAATACAAAACAATTCAAATAAAGGACAACCTTAAAACACTTAAGGAATCTAGAAAAAGAAGACAAAACAATGGATTAAACAGTTTCTCAAGGTCACAGTGATATAGTCATATTTCTTACATATTATTCTTACATTACTTGTGGTTATCATTCTCATATTCAATATTTTTTTAAAAGCTACCACATCATTTTGGTGATAGCTTGTGAGTTACTATGACCACTAGAGATTTTTATGTCACAATTGACTATAGTTTATTTCTCTTCATCTTTGTTTTTTGTAGAATCAACTTTGACCAACTCATTCAGAGATGAAGATATTATCATTTATTTTTTGTGAGTCTATTGATTTTGATATTGATATTGATATCCAGCCACAAACCTAAAAGATGCATAAGGGGGAGGGGCACAATATAATTACATTTTTGATAAAAAGCAAAGAGACAAGTTCAGAGTAGGAGGTGCTGATCAAGAAAGGCAACTCAATTTGGGCCCCTAAAATGAGGATACCATTGATCTATACTGATAGTGACAGCAGTAGGACACATGGCCAGAAATAAGAAGGTCTTGTTCTTTAATTCCAAATCTAATTACCAACTATTTGCAATATGGATTTCCCATAAGCATCTCAAACTAAACATGCCCCAAATAGAACCCATTACTTTGCTCCTTTCAGTCCATCTCTTTCTTTGACTCCACATGCCCAGTCAAATTTTTGTTTTTCATGCTTCTACAACACCTCCATCTGCCATCTTCCCTTTACTCATCAAGTTACCATTCCAGTATAAGCTTGTAACACCTTTTCTCCTTCCTGCCTTAAGCTTTTCCTCATTCGAATCCAACTGCCAAAGTAATTTTCCTAAAACACAAAATTAACAATATTACTTTTCTACTTAGTGAACTCCTATTTATGATTCTATGAAGAAATATTATTTCATCATTATCTCACTTTTAAAAATTTCTATTTTTGTGAAAGTTTAACAATATATAATGGTATTAATAGAATATAGCATAATAGGTAAATAATCCCATATGGGTGGGAATGTGCTCAACACATTGTGACTGATAGGGGGGAATGATCAAAAAAGTTTGGAAACCACTGCTTTAGACAATTCTTCTAAGAACTTAGGGACAAGACATGAAGAACAGATAAAATAATTTACATTACAAGCCATTCTAGATTCTAATAACATTATGTGACATCCTAATTGACATCATCTCTCAAAGCCATTTCAACCAGCATAGATAAAATAAATCTGAAATAGTAAAGGGCATCTCTAAATGACCAGAAAACAAATAGCAATTTCTCCAAGAGGACAATGAGATTTTGGGTTACAGCTAGCCCATGGGGCCTTCATTCATCTCTATATTGATTTGGAAGAGACTCTCAGTCACTCCACTTGTTTTTCTTTAGATAAACAATTGGCCTGGAAAGTCAGTGTATGATTTCAGTAAGCTGAGATGATACACTATTAGTTCCAAGAGCCCTGTGTTGAACCCACAATGATGGATAATTGATTTGGCTTCAAAATGATCATTTGTGGCAAAGGACTTTAGATTTCTTAAAATGAGAGGCAGCTGTGGTTTGAAGTAACAGCAGGTGAATGTATTCGTTTCTATAATGTTCTAGTTCAAATAAGTTATAGATTCTAGAACCACAAGAAGGTAGCCTAGAAATCTACTTAGGAAATTAAAGCTAAGGCTATACCATTTCCTATCTACATTAATTCCTTTGTTATATACATGCACATCTTTCTGAATCATATTTGGGCCAGCTTACTCCATCCCTCAAATCACTACAGTAAGTACAAACTACAAATACAATATATAGATTTTTTTCCATTTACTTATGCCTCCCATTTACAGGGTCTGTGATTCATAGTTGGGAGAACAGACAACTAAACTCACATTCTAATATTCTTGGATGAAATACAGAAAAAAATTAACATGAAGCACACAGTGCCATACTGAGAGGAAGAGGCAAACAGTTTCCTTGTCCAAATTAATTTCCTAGTTATTCTACATTTTCAAAAGCAGATGGTGTTTCTTGGATACAGACAGGTATACTCTCATTGTCCGGGTGCCTGACTCAAAATAGTTCGTTCCTTGAAAAATGAATGAAAATGCAGTCTCAATCTCTCCATGTGTTGACACAATCCTGTCTTCATGGCATATTAATACCTCACTTAGAATCATAGAATTAGAACTGGAGCACTTTAGACATCATCTTTTTCAGATTTCTCATTGTACAGAAGAGGAAGCTGAGGCTGGCAGAATGAGGTGAAAATAACATTATCAAGGTCACAAGGGTAAGGAGTCTAAGATTCACACTAAGATTCAAAACCAGGTTCTCTGGTTAAATCCAGCATTCTTTTTACTTAACTAATTTTTCTATAAAGAAGCCAAAAAAAGAATGGGAACTGGGGGAAAAAAATCTGAGCAATCATAATAATTGCTATTAACTTATTACCCTGTAGCTTATGCATTTTACTTACAGGTCAGTCCCCAGGTCCTCATTCAGAATTTATTTTATATGATAATAGAGACAATTCTAACAAACTTGACTTTCTGGCTTCCAAGTCTATAACTGATTAACTCCCATGTATTAAAAAGAAGAAAACACATTTGAGAGGAGGTCAAATTGATAGTAATGAGGAGCAGAGGCAATGCCAAGTAGGTTAAAAACAAGTGCTGGATTGGCCAGCAAAGAGCATAGTCTAATCCCAATCCTGCTATTTTTTTTTTTAACCCATGTGATCTGGGCTAAGGAGGTCAACCTCTTTGAGACTGTTTCCTCATATGAAAAATAAGGGGGGTGCACAAGGTGACTTCTGAGATTCCCTTCAGCACCTACTCCCTGAACTATATTCTATAAATCACCCTGAAAGGTTTTTTTAAACCCTAATCCTTTGATTCAGGGTCAAGAAAATATATATTATGTGTTCATGTAAAAGAGTTCTGAGTTTGAATCATAGATCTAAGTTTAGAAGGAACCTCAGAGGCCACTTAGTCTCACCTTTTATTTATAATTTTTTTTTTTTTTTTTTACAAATTTTACAAATGAGAAAGTGAAACTTAAGGTGATTAAGTGACTAATCCAATGAGATTTCTAATAATTAAAAAAAAATCACTCAAAAATTCTTAAGTAGAATTTATTCCTCAATGGTGTTTGGTAAATGGTCAATTAACCTGTATGATATTGGTCAGTATAGGACAGTGATACAAGAAATAGTCTTACACTGTAAAGACAAGGCTCATCTCATGGATGGAAGCTGCTCAGCACAAAGACTCTTTGGTATTCTACCTTTTATACTTGTCCTAATGACCACATTCCATTAGCTATCAACTACAGAGCAATGATCAACAAGCCAAGTGCTTGTTCATGTATGGAAGCACAGGTTTCTAAGGCACTGAGGAGACAACGGAATTATTTATTACCTTTAGTCTATCAAATATATTCCTGACTTCTGCATAATATAGTTAGGTATCTTCTTTCTAGCCTCCTTTCCATCTGTTTGCATTTCCCTATGTTTTTTTCCCCTCAGTCATCATTAGTTAATCAGTTTAATTTGTCTCACTATTTTCCCATTGGTCTCAGACCAGGGAATTATACAGAATAGGTATCTAATGTTGTTTGTTAGATGAGAGAATGAACCAATCGATATCCACTTATTGAGTATTTCCTATGTGCCAAGTGCTGTGTTAAGTTTCATGGGGACAAATTATTTTCTTTCAATTGTAAAATTAGGATCATCATTTAGAAACCCAGGAAGGTTAGGAATGTTAAGAAACCTCTTGGGAAGAGGCTTAGAATACAAATGAAAGTCACATATAGAATGATGTACATAAACTATCATGATCATCCTTTATAGCTGTTCCCTGTCACTGTGAGTGTGTCTATGTACGTGAGTGTATATGTGTACAAATATTGAAATGAGGAAAAAGCCAAGGACTCAGGAGATCTGGGTTTGAGAGTTAGTTTGATCCACAAGACATGTGTGTAATAAACTCTCAGTTTTCTTATCTGTAAAATGGATAATTGTGAAGAAATCTATTATTTTATAGAAATGTGAGTTATTGGAGTTACTTGTTCAAAGTAAGAAACCTTCCAAACTGTCAAACTTCTTGGGAACACATGAGATACTCCCTTCCCTCCTTTCTGATAAATTGTTTGGAAGGTGATAGAACCAGGTTCTTCAGATTACAACTGTTCCTGCCACCTGGATAGAACTTTGTTTGCTGTAACCTTGGAATATGCAGCATCTTCAATGAACTGTAAAAAAGCAAAAAGTTCCACTATTCTTCTCAAAGTCAAAGGATACTCCAATCATCTAAAAATGTCGTTGTTGATTTGTTTGGATTGTCTGATTCCACATGACCCCATGGACTTTGTCCATAGCATTTTCTTGGCAGAAATACTGGAGTGGCTTGCCATTCCCTTCACCAGCTCCTTTCACAGATGAAGAAGTGAGGCAAATAGAGATTAAGTGACCTCCACAACTAGTAAGTGTCTGAGATCACATTTGAACTCAGGTCTGATTCCTAGCCTGATAATCTATCCACTGTACTGCTTAGCTGAAATAATCCAAACATATCCCTCTCTTATTCTCTACTGATTTTGCAAATATTTAGTAAATCACATGCAATGTCAAATAAGGAAGCTTTACATATAGAGAGGATACATGATCATTCAATGGTAATGATGTGAAGGGAGCCAGAAACTCATTCTAACCCACATATAACTCCTTCACTTGCCTGCTTGAACATGCCTGCAATTCCTCTGCTAAAATATAATTTCTTTGAAGGTTTTAACAAGGCTAAGGAAAGTTGGTGGTGCAGTGAATAGAGAACCAGGCTTGGAGATAGGAAGACCTGGTTCAAATCTGGCATCAGATACTTATTATTGTGTGATCTTGGGTAAGTCACTTAATTCTGTTTGCCTCAGTTTTCTCATCTATAAAATGAGCTGAAGAAGGAAAAAGGCAAATCCGCTATGTTTGAAAAATAAAACAAAACAAAAAACCAAAAGGGCTCAAGAAGAGTCAGACAACTGAAGAATGACTAAATAACAACAAATAACAAGCTAGCATATTTATTCTGCTTTAAGGCTTGCAAAACACTTTACAAATATTATCAATTCTCACACACAATCCTTAGAGCTAAATGTTATTGTTACTATGATTTTGCAGATGAATAAATTGAAGCAAACAGAAATTAAGTCACTTGTTGGGAGGTCCCATAGCTTATTAAGTGTCTGAGGTAGGATTTGAATTTAGATCGTCCTGATTTCTGGCTTACAATTCACTGAGCTACCAAGCCATCCTTCCTAGACTCCTCTTTTTAGATTAAATAACATGGAGGACTGAGGGGAATGGAGAAAGGGATTGGAAAGACAGTATTCAATCATTAGCTTGTTTACATACATTAATTGTTCATATCCTGTTCTAACACAAAACATGGAGGACAGAGTGATAATATAGTTTTCCATTAGATTACTCTCTGTTATCAAGTTTATATATGCCCTGGTTTAAACCATATATCGATGACTAGTAATTACTTAACTTCAAGCAAAAACCCAGTTTTAGACTCATATCACCATAAAAAGTTAGAACTAAAATTCTAGCCTCTCCCCTCATTTGACAGATAAAGAAACAGACATAGAGAGGGGAAATGACTTGCCAAAGTTACACATCTTTTTAGTGGTCAAAATAAAGATTGTTTACTCCAAGGTATCATTTTAATCTCATCTCTTGAACTACTATTGCACTTAATAAAATCAGCACAATAATTTGTTTTATACTGTACCTCAATTGGTTCACTTGTACAAAAATAACCTCTTTGATTGGACTGCAAAATAACTGATAGGTAGAATTGAGTCTTTTTCTTTTCTGTTAATCCATCCTCTGTCTAGAAGAGTTTTATGCCCATAAGGCATACAAAATCCAGTCATTTACAGCTCAGCTGTCTTTTTTTTTTTTTTTTATGGAAAGCTTTTCTTGATTCCCCTGGTTGCTGGCACTATCTCCTTCCCAAAGTCAATATGTTTATGTTTATCTATTATATACTTTATTTTCCAGTAGAATTTGTTACCGCTTAAAGTCAGGGACATTTTTTTAATCTTGTTTTATATTGTTATACCTAGGATGGTCCTGGGCATAAAGTACATGCTTACTACTTATATCAGAATAAAGGCTTGCTGGCCAATGGATCAATATACAATCCTCTTAAAAAGAGCTCAGGCACACATTGAATTTGAACTCAGTTTTGAGGAAATTTATGAAGCCAGATGAATAATACAGAAGAAAATGGGGACATTTTCTAGTGCTTTTGCTAATTAGATTTTTTTAAAGCCTACATGAGAATCTGAAAATGGGAACTGAGAATGGCTATGATGTAGCTGGGTATCGTTGGTAGAGAGAGACTGGAGCATTGATGGAACTGCTTCCTGGAGCAGACAGAGAGGGGCACTGATGGGGAGGTCAGTTTAGCCTTGTAGTCCTACCCTCTGTGAAGGTTCACTCCCTGTGGGTATTCCTGCTTTGCTATGTCCTGTCAGAAATCTGAGTCATGTCCCTGAGGTTAAATTTCCCCTATAAATCTGTCCATGGCTCATAGCATCTTTGCTGAATCTCTTTTGGGATTGTGGTCCACCACAGTTCTCTGTCTCATTGTGTCTCCCTTCACCTCTCCCCCATGTCATGTGGTATTTCTTCTCTGACCCCCACTACCATGCTTCATAGGATCTCTTGTTATAGCTAATTCACTCTTTTAGGATGCTAAATTCCTCTATGGATTTAGCCTGCCAGCTAACAGAATGCTCCAACCTTATGGTGTATTTCCTTTCTCCTGGTTAATTATAAGTTTCATTAGAGAACTTGTCTTTTCCATCATTAATTGTTAAAACCCCTTTCCTCATCAACTATATGCTCTCCCAATTCTATTTCATCTTTACTACTCTTGGGGTCTATTATAACTCTTCATTTGTCTGTAAACTTTTCTCCAAAATAAACTTACTTTTTGCCAAAGATAATGGCCACTATGAATTCTTTGCATTACCGAATCCCAATATTTTGTGTCTACATCAATATTTGGTGCCCTCCTAAACCACATCATTTGGCAACTACAATAATATCTATTGTGGGAATTGGGATAAGTGATTTTGCATAAAAAGTCTTAGAACCTGGAAGACCTTGTTAAAATGCTGACCCTGAACCATAGTGAATGTATAATTTTGATCAAATCATTTCACCTTTCAGTTCTCTAAGCAACTCTCAAAGACAATGGAAATCTGAAAATGGAAACCAAGGATAGGTATGAAAAATTAAAAATCATGACTCCCTTAAGAAAATAAAACTCACTTCAGCAGGTTTCCTGGTCATTATGGTTCCTTCTGTGAGATTACACCATCTACATGCATATCTTTGACATGAATTAAAAAAAAACTGCCAATAAATTAAAAACAGTCTGAAATGAAGGTGACTACAGGTTTGGTTTCTTTTAACAAAAGAGGAAAAAGTTCAGATAAAAATAACAACATATAGAGGCAGATACATACAATCCAATAATAACTTAGAGGAATCATTTCTTTTTCTCCTTTGAAATTTCTATATGTTTATTCTGAGAGCTATAGTTTTTCCAAGCCAGAAAAAGGAGATAGTTTAGAGCTGGTAGAAGACATTTGCCAATGACTACTCTGGAAGGAAGGCTGGTTGTACAGAATGCCAATGACTGAAAAGAAACCATCTTGGCTCTCAGATCTGCCATCAACAAGCAGAGCCAAAGGCTCTGGATTTGCTCCAGAAGTAAAAGGGCAGAAGGATTGCAGTCTGGGAGACAATATTGGAGCTTCCCAATTGGTGACTGGCCAGCTAGGAGCTTTCTCCAAACTGTGGCAGCCTCATAGAGCCACAAATAGTGAAGATAGAACAGGCAAAGCAACAGTTCTCATGTATCTATTGATGGTCTCATTCTTCATGTCATAATGATCACTAAGACTCTATGACTACATTTCAGGATTGCAGATTTAGAGTACTGGATAGAACCTTGCAGACCATAAAATTCAACCTTTTTATTTTACAGATGAAAATAAATATTAATCCCATTTAATCTCAAACTTCCTTAACTCTATCACTATTTAATCCATTACCCAATGCTTTATCTACCCATGTCAATATTCCTATAATGTTAAAATAAATGTTTGTTTTTCAGGATATTGATGGTTTTCTCCAAAAAAATATAAATGGGATCAATTGAAAATGTATTTGATCAAATTCACAATTGTTCAGGTCATAAATAACTTCTCAGAGAATCTATGGCATATGCAACTTTGAGGGCTGATATCAAGAAGGGAAACCATTCATCCCTCTCATGCTGCATCTTCTGGCATATCTGCCAAGCAACAGATCAAAGAATGAGCTGAACCTTAGATCAAACCAAATGTGACAATTTCTATTTCTCAGTTTTAAGTGAAAATTTAAATATTTCAATTCTTAAAGAACCTGTGATTTCTTCTATGTGGGAGCTCCCTCTATCATCAATGATTATAATCTCTCCATGACCTAGTAGATTTCTTTTTTTCAGTAACAACTCTTAAAAGACAAAGTTATCACTTGCTGCCTGGTCTCCTTGTGTTATGCAAAAGTGATTCTTGAATAAAGGAGAAAATGTATAATTACAATATAAGATCATCTCTGCTTCCTTTTACAACCTCCAAGCTGTTGCTTTTCTGAAGTTTGAGATGATCTGTCCAGTTCTTGTTCTGCCATCACCTGTATGACCTTGGGAAAAATAATTTTACCCTCATGGCTTCATCTCCATAACATACAGACTTTTTACAAGATCATCAAGGTCATATCCAATAGCAAGTCATAGTGGATAGATTTTCAGACTTATATTGCTTTGCTAAAAAGACAATCTTTGACTGCCTTAGTTACTGTAAAGGTGATCCAAATCCAGGTATCCTGCATTAGCAGGCAAAGTGACTAAGAGCTTGGCAGAGTTAGGTGTGCCAAGGTCCATGAGAAGCACCTTGGAAGGACCATAATTTACTAATTTTTTTGTCATGGCTTGAAGACCATCTTATAGCTGATGAAGACCCACGAGCTACCCTGGTTGTTTTATTTCTTCACTGTCCTTGTTCTCATATGCTCTTATCGCCAGGTATTAATTTTAGGCCTTCGGCCTTTCTTTGTGCGAATTAAACCACAATATATCAAAGTACCTCTTTATTAATTGATAATTTGGTAGAGTAATGGGCAGAATGACCCTTCTCCCAGCTTCTCTTTTGTGACTTAAACTATATCAAAGTAAAGTACATCTTTATTAATAGAAAGATAGGTGGAACAGTGGGCAGGAACACTAGACTTGAAGGCAAGATCTGCCTTGGATTAAATTCTTCCTTGGATACTTAACTAGTTTTATGATTCTTAGAAATTTTCAGCTTCAGTTTGCTCACCTATTAAAAAAGGGATAATAACAGTACATACTTCCCAGAGTGGTTGCAAGATAACACATGTACAGCACTTTTCAAATCTTAAAATATGACACGAGTACTCATTATTGTTAAAATGGTTGTTGTTACCTATTGTATCATTGATCTACTTTATTCTTTTGGAAAATCCCCCCCAACTTAGGTTCCATAACTGTAGTTATCAGACCTGACCCCAAAGTTTTCTGTCTTATATAGCACTGTATCAGAATTTGTTTCCATTTTAATAGGGACCATCTAAACCAAAATAGTGAATATAATATTGGAAATTTCGGCCACCACTAAGAACTGTGGGACAATAGTAAATTAACTTTTCAGTATCCCTAAAATGAGACCATATAAGCAGTCACACTGTGTGTGTCAATCCACCTCTGTAGGAGTAGTCTGACACACTCCCAGAATTGCATCCTCTAGGCTTCCCATCCCCCCTTTCCAGATGTCAGGATTTTAAACTACTGTCTCAGGAATTTGCTGTCCTCTGCATATAGAAATGAAACTATTGACCAGCCATCAGTGGGGCAGATGTTGTGAGCTGTCTTTGCAATTATCAAGGACAGATTTGCAATGAACCATCCATGGTCTCTTGCCCCTTTTCCTTTAAACCAATGGCACACATTTTTCACTCAGCATCTGCCTGAAGTTGGGATTCAAACTGGAGCCATAGAATAGCAAAACTAACTGGTTCACATTGAGTTCATTGAACCGTCTACTCTTAACTGCTTTGCCCATGAACAATAGCATGCATTTAGAAGATGGATGCTTAGGGGGTGGGAAATGTAGTCTGTATTCATGAAATGGGGTATTGTGCGTATATTTCTTTTCAAAATAAAGTTCACTTTACGTAAATTGAGGTCAGTCTTCAATCTTTGACTTTTATAATATGTCCAAACCATTTGATCCAAGCATAAATTTTATAAAAGTGAGAGAAAGAAAGTATACTCTACATACTTGTGGAAAGAGTTTGACCTTGGATTCATTAGCACTTAGATTTGTCCATATGATTAATCCAAACAAAAATGAAATTAGGAATAAATAGTACCTCAGAGTATCATAATACTCAAAGTGTTGAAAACTGAAGCATAGAGATGTCAAATATTTGCCCAATATTGATATTTTAAGTTAGTGAGGATCGAGACTAGTTATAACTATGTCTATTAATCATGGGCTGTCCAATGTGATTATATGATTGGACCTATGCCCAATATAGTTATACGATAAAAACTGGAATAGACATCAAGGGCATTTTTTAAGGGTGGAGATTTTATTAAAGGGAAGCCATGTATGTCTATATGTATATGAAAGAAGGTACTAGAATACCTGTCTTGTGCTAGAGATGGATGTAGGTCAGGGTTTAACAAACTATGCCAAATATGTGCCATATATTATTATATGAGTCATGAACTAAGGATGGTTTGCATATTAAAAATAAAATTTTATTATATTTAAAAATGTGAAAACCATCCAGAGCTCACAGGACTATGGGCCTTGGCCTTCCAAACAAACTTTGCCCAAATCAAATTGTAGGATAGCAGTGATGTGGTGATATTACAGACTAATATAGACAGACACAACTGTTTCCTAGAACTATCTGGGGACCACATGAGTCTCTCACTTACTGCCTTTCTGGCCACTGCAAAGTCACTAGCAGTAAGAGCTCATAAAACATGGCACCAAGATCAGCCACACCAATTCATTAGGCTTTAGGGATGATTTTGATCTAGATTCTAAGTTCATGAACTTTACACAAATATATACAACATATCTCCTTCTTCTCAATTTTATATAGTTTATGCATAGGCCAATTTGTTTAGACATATTATGAAGCTCCCAGATTGGAAACTGACCCCAATTTAGGACAAATGAACTTCATTTTGAGAGGAAACATACCCACAAACTTCTGATCTATGGATATAGTCTATATTCTCAGTGCTAACCATTTGTTTTACAAAATAAATGCTATTCATGAAGAAAACAGTTTAGAAAGTGAAGGGTTTAATAAAAATCCATCCCTACTATTAGAAAAAGAGTTAAAGGTATATATTCTTTTAAAAATTTCCATAGGATTTTAAATGTTCTAATTACACGTAAAGATAGATTTAAACATTTAAAATAAGATCTTATTCCAATTTTTTTCTCCTTCCCTCCTTTCTTCTCAAAGACAGCAAGCAATCTGATATGTTATACATGTACAAT
Source organism: Sminthopsis crassicaudata (assembly GCF_048593235.1). NCBI lineage: Eukaryota > Metazoa > Chordata > Mammalia > Dasyuromorphia > Dasyuridae > Sminthopsis > Sminthopsis crassicaudata. The sequence goes on along the minus strand of NC_133619.1, from coordinate 347,159,505 downwards.
TATTCTAAAGATCTTCCCATATTAGTCATGTTGTGAAAGAAAAGTAAGAACAAAGGGAAGAAAAAACATAACAAAGAAAAAGCAAGCAAACAAAAAACATGAAAATAGTATATATATATATATATATATATATATATATATATATATATATATACTATTTTATTACTATTACTATTATATATTATATATATTATATTATAATATATATAATATAATATATATATTATATATAATATTACTATTATATAATAGATATATATATATATTTTTTTCTGATTGTTGACATCTCTGCCCACTATGCTCTGTCCAACAGAAATGTTCAGCACTAACATCAATAACTGCACTGCCATTACTAATATACTAATATTCCTAGGAAGTTCTGTACTTTTTAAAGCTCTTTCATGTCAATTTTTTTATTTCTATTCTCATTACTATATAATTCTACATTTTTAAAAGGAGCAGATACTTATGTCTAAATCAAAATGATAGAACTGAAATCAAATTTCTTAACAATTAAATTGTGGAAAAAAATAAAATGGGTTTTCCATTTATTTGTAACTTAATAAACAAAAAATGTAGCATTTCCATATGTAAACCAGAAAATTAAAATTTTTTACATGAAATAAATGTTTCATAAAACTTATTGTTTATTTGCTTATTTATTTACCTCCCTGAGCATGCATCCACCCATCCATTTATTATTTATTTAGTTCTGTCTCCTTTTCTCTTTTCTTCCTCCCCCCTTTCTTTCTTCACCAATTCCCTCCTTTACTTTCTCTCTCCTTTTCCTTTCTTCCTTCCTTCCTTTCTTCCTCCCTTTCTTCCTTCCTTCTTTCCTTCTTCCCTCCATGAACTTCTCTCTCAGTGACTGGCATTTAAATGTGTGCCTTAGACAACTCCTTCGGAAAACTAATCAAATAAGAGGATTTTAAAATTCTTTTCTAGGGTGGATAAGTATGTAATTAAGCTTTTTTTGTAGTACTGAATAGCAAAAACCATTTCTAATCATTAGCATTTTCTCAATGGCAGAATAATCACAGTATTTTTCTTTAAATTTTATATATATGTTCATGGTCTTTAGGTAGATCAAAATGTTTAAAGTGTCTCTCCTGGGTTTATTTTCCAGGTTTTCTGATTTTCCAATGTAATTTTTTCCTTCTATTTTGTCATTATTTTTCATTTGTTTGACTGATTCTTAATGTCTCATAGTCATTCACTTCCATTTGCTCTATTCTAATTTTTAACATGTGATTTTCTTCAATCAGCTTCTGTATCTTTTTTTTTTTTTTTTTTTTTTGATTAATTCTGCTTTTCAAGGTATTGTTTTCTTTAGTGGATTTTTTTTATTTGGCCAAGTCTATTTTTTAAGGGATTGTTTTCTTCATCATTTCCCCCTTCCTTTTCCAAGCTGTTAACTCTCTCTCTCTAGCATACCTCTCATTTCTTTTCTCATTTTTTCATCTTTATTTCCTTTAAAAATCTTTTATGAGTACTTCCAAAAAGCGTCTTTGGGCTTTAGACCAATTCATTCACTCTGAGATTTTCTCTAAGGACATTTTTCCTTCATCTGAGTAGGGTTTTTTTTTTTTTTTTTTTTTTTTTTTTTCTGTAACAATAGTAACTTTCTATGATCAAGGTTATTTTCTGTTTCTTTCTCATTTTCTTTACTTTGCTTTTTTATTTTTTTTATGGTCTGCTCCTAGGGTAAAGGAGGAGCTGTCTGAAGCCTCCTGTACAGCTTTGAGCACATTGCGTTTGATGTCTTGCCATCAGCAGAGGATAGCCCTACCTGCTCTTTGCAGAAAACAGCCTGGTTTCCTGGCTGGAGATTTTCCTTCTGACCTGGAAGTGGAAACTGCCCCTCTGGTCTGCTCTGCTACAGAGCCAGGATTGAGGATTTCAATTGCTGATTTGCTATGATTAAGACCCTCTCACTGGATTTCCCAGACACATCTAAGCTGGGTTTTCACCCTAGTGAGATTGACATTTCTTGAAGTCTTTTCAATCTATCTCGAGATAAAGAGGGGTGGGTTTCATTCTATCAGACTATGATCAAAGACTTGGTTTCATGTGGTTTTCTAGGGAAACTGGAAAAGCTCAAGCAGCTTTCAAGCTTTACTCTGACATCTTGGCTCTGCCCCCAGAACTAATCATGATATTTTTCAAAGGGAGGAAGGTTAAAAAATTCCATTTTGCTCCCAAGTCCTTATAGGTCTCAAAAAGTCTACTAACATCTTTCCTAGAATTCTCTCACACTTCTTTTCTATCTATCTAGTTCTTATTTATACTCTACAGCTCAGTTTGTCTCGCTTCCTCTCTAAAACCTTCCCTGATCATTACAAATTACTGTGATTTCTTTTTTCTCTGAACTTCTATAGTGTAGTGTAGATTTCTCAATCAATCAATCTATAAGCAGTTATTAAATGCCTACAAGCACTTATTAAATGCCTATAAGCACTTATTAAATGCCTGTTGAGGTCAGATGGTACAAGAAAGAATTAGATGTGGCATCAAATCTGGGATCAAATCCTGCCTCACTTATTAGGTGTATCTTTGAAAAAGTCATTTGATCTCTCTCAGCCTCAGTTTTTTCATTTTAATATAAATTTCAGGATTCATGCATTGTCTCATATTGTTACCTAAAAGTTTTATTTAGATAGATTGATTGATAGATGGATAGTTTGCTTCTCTATATGACTTTAAGTTATCTGAATGCAAAGTATATTTCTTTTTGAAATATTCTCTACTGAGAATACATGGTCAGAAAACAAAGATTTGCTCAACTTAATTGAATATTGATACTTTTGATCTTTTCAGTATATTTTCTTGCAATTCATATGGATAGAACCAATTCTTTTTTAAAAATATTTTAATAGTTTTTATTTACCAGATATATGCATGGATAATTTTACAACATTGACAACTGCCAAACCTTTTGTTCTAATTTTTCCTCTCTTTCCCCCCTCCCCCAGATGGCAGGTTGACCAATACATGTTAAATATGTTAGAGTATAAATTAAATACAATATATGTATATATGTTCAAACAGTTGTTTTGCTGTACAAAAAGAACCAGACTTGAAATAGTGTACAATTAGCCTGTGAAGGAAATCTAAAATGCAGGCGGACAAAATTAGAGGGATTAGGAATTCTATGTAGTGGTTCATAGTCATCTCCCAGAGTTCTTTCGCTGGGTGTAGCTGGTTCAATTCATTACTGCTCTATTGGAACTGATTTGGTTCATCTCACCATTGAAAGCGGCCACTTCCTTCAGAATACATCCTCATACAGTATCGTTGTTGAAGTGTATAATGATCTCCTGGTCCTGCACATTTCACTCAGCATCAGTTCATGCAAGTTAGAGCCAATTCGTTACAGAGGAATAGGGTTTTTTCCACCCATGATGAAAATAATTGAGGAGGGGAATAGGGTGTGATGAAGTCATACCAGGTGGGGAGGTGGTCAGTTCAGCTCTCTCTACTGCAGAGACTAGAAAGTAAGGAATGGTGTTTTGGATAATTCTTACATTCAATTTCAATGATAATGGCCTAACACTCAACAAGGAAGGAATTATGTCCATCTCATTGTATTCTAGCACTTGAACAAGGCTTTATTTGCCTCATGCTAGTTCTATCTCTGGTCTGTTCTTGACTCCTGGGCACTATATTTTCAGTTGAATTGATTTGAACAAGAAAATTCTTGAGATCCTACTATGGGTATTTATGTATTGTTGGATTATAGATTCTTTTCAATTAGCAAACACTTATTACTGGAAGGAACCTCAGAAGACATTTAATCCAACTCCCTCATTTCACAAATGAGGAAACTGAAATCCAGAAAGTTAAATGCGTTACCAAGGTCACACACACACACACACACACACACACACACACACACACATATGTGTGTGTATTTTACAAGGCAATTGGGCTTAAGTGACTTGCTTAGAATCATACAGCTAGTAATTGTTAAGTCTCTAAAGCAGAATTTGAACTTAGGTCCTTTTCACTTCAGAGTGCTCTATCTAGTCACTATGGTCACATATTTAACCTTTTGCCCCTTTTTTCCTTTCAACATAACATGACTTAGATTATTCTCCAGATATTGCATGGAGAATAACCTTTTGTTAACTCCTCAATGCAATTGTAAAATTGTTCCAAAGCAGATACTTTGTCTTTTCTTGCTATTTTAAATAGTGACTGGTACAGGGTTGAGTCCCTATAAGGTGCTCAGTAAAATATAGGTTGCATATTGAATAAATTATATATTTGGCAAAAGAAGGCTGTGTCAGTGATTCAGGGACAAGCCTTCAGTTCTCATTTCTTGTCCCTTGGATCAATTCAGGCAGTCTGTTTGTAGAATTACATCAAAAACCTTCTAGGCAGGCAGAGACAGAATCAACTGAAGTCATAAGCCCTGACTCAAACCAAGAGCATATTCAAATGTATTCAGTGGTAATAAAACCCCAGACAAAGGCAAGAAAATTAACAGCAAAACTCACTTGCTTTTTGCATTTTTTTTCATGTAATGTCAAGGACAGCAGAAAAACTCTAAGACATTCCAAATTATTTTGACTGGCTGAGTTTGGATTGGTCAAGAATGTCATGATTGACAGCCACAGTGATTCCATTGATTGAAGAAGCATTCTCCAAACTATCTGTCCAGCCACATTGATTATCACTTCTGTATTCTATGATCCAGCCAAATTGGCATTCCCTATGTTGATCACATATGAAACTCCATTTCCTGATTTTTTTTTTTTGGTACAGATCAACCTCCAGACCAGAATGTACTCTGTCTTCCCTCCTCTGCACCACATGCTAGAGTCCCTCTTCTTTCAAGACTTAATTCTATAAGAAATCTTTCTACATCCCCCAACTGTGTGTGCCCTCCTTTCCAAACTACCTTGTATTTCACGATATTTTGAATTTTTCACTTTATATTTCTCCTATATAGTCTTATATATGTATATATTATCTACCCCCATTAGAATGTAACCTCCTGAATACAGAGAGGCTTGGAGAGACTTACATCAACTGATGCTGAGTGAAATGAATAGAACCAGAAGATCGCTGTACACTTCAATGCTGTATGAAGATGTATTCTGAGGGAAGTGGATATCTTCAACATAAAGAAGATCCAACTCACTTCCAGTTGATCAATGATGGACAGAAATAACTATACCCAGAGAAGGAACACTGGGAAGTGAATGTAAATTGTTAGCACTACTGTCTATCTACCCAGGTTACTTATACCTTCGGAAGCTAATAATTAATGTGCAAGAAGAAAATGGTATTTATACACATATATTGTATCTAGGTTATATTGTAACACATGTAAAATGTATGGGATTACCTGCCATCGGGGGGAGGGAGTGGAGGGAGGGAGGGGATAATTTGGAAAAATGAATACAAGGGATAATATTATAAAAAAAATTACTCATGCATATATACTGTGAAAAAAAAGAATGTAACCTCCTAATTATTAAAATAAACTTCTTCCCTTTTATTTTTATCTTAAACTTCCACTTTTGATAGGTTGAGTAAATATAATAAAGATGGCAATATTCCCTAAATTAATCTATTTATTTAGTGCTATACAAATCAAACTCCCAAGGAACAATCTTACAGAACTAGAAAAAGTAACAAAATTCATCTGGAAGAACAAAAGGTCAAGAATTACAAAGGAATTAATGAAGAGAAAAACAAATGAAGGTGGCCTAGCTATACCAGATCTAAAACTATATTATAAAACAGTGGTCATCAAAACCATTTGGTACTGGCTAAGAAACAGAGAAGCTGATCAGTAGATTAGATTCACAGAACAAAATAGCCAATGACTATAACAATCTAGCATTTGATGAAACCAAAGGTCCCACCTTTCGGGATAAGAATTCACTATTTGACAAAAACTGCTGGGAAAATTGGAAACTAGTATGGAAGAAAGTAGGCATGGACCCAAACCTAACGCCGTATACCAAGATAAGTTTGAAATGGGTTCATGATCTAGACATAAAGAATGATACTATAAACAAATTAGAAGAACATAGGATAGTTTACCTCTCAGTTTTGTGGAGGTGGAAGGAATTTGTTACCAAAGAAGAACTAGAGATCATTATTGATCATAAAATGGATAATTTTGTTTATATTATGTTAAAAAGTTTTTGTACAAACAAAACTAATGCAGACAAGATTAGAAGGGAAGCAATAAACTGGGAAAACATTTTTACATCCAAAGGATCTGATAAAGACCTCATTTCTAAAATATATAGAGAATTGACTCAAATTTATAATAGTTCAAGCCATTCTCCAATTGATAAATGGTCAAAGGATATGAACAGACTATTTTCAGATGAAGAAATTGAAACTATTTGTAGCCACATGAAAAGGTACTCCAAATCTCTATTGGTCAGAGAAATGCAAATTCAGACAACTCTGAGATACCCCTATACACCTCTCAGATTGGCTGTGATGACAGGAAAATATAATGAAGGATGTTGGAGGGGATGTGGGAAAACTGGGACACTGATGCATTGTTGGTGGAACTGTGAATTGATCCAACCTTTCTGGAGAGCAATTTTGAATTATGCTCAAAAAGTTGTCAAACTGTGCATACCCTTTGATCCAGCAGTGTTACTACTGGGCTAATATCCCAAAGAGATCCTAAAGGAGGGAAAGGGACCCACATGTGCAAAAATGTTTGTGGCAGCCCTCTTTGTAGTGGCAAGAAACTGGAAACTGAAGAGATGCCCAGCATTTGGAGAATGGCTGAATAAATTATGGTCTATGAATTCTATGGAATATTATTGTTCTGTAAGAAACAAACAGCAGGATGATTTTAGAGAGGCCTGGAGAGACTTACATGACCTGATGCTAAGTGAAATGAGTAGAACCAAAATTTAAAAAAAAATTTAAAAAATTAAAAAATTAAATTAAAAAAAAAGAAAAGAAAAGAAAGAAAAAAAAAAGAAATGAGCAGAACCAGGAGATCATTATACATGGCAACAAGACTATACAACGATCAATTCAGATGCACGTGACTCTCTTCAATATTGATATGATTCAAACCAGTTCTACTTGTGCAGTTACGAAGAGAGCCATCTACACCCAGAGAGAGAACCGTGGGAACAGAGTGTGGAACACAACATAGCATTCTCACTCTCTCTGCTGTTGTTTGCTTACACTGTGTTTTCTTTTTCAATTTTTCTTTTTTTTCCTTCTTGATCTGTTTTTTTTTTCTTGCACAATAAGATAACTGTATAAATATGTACACATACATTGGATCTAACATATTCAACACGTACTGGACTACCTGCCAGCTAGGGGAGGCGATGTGAGGAAGGAGGGGAAATTTTGCAACAAAAGGTTATGCAAGAGTCAATGTTGGAAAAATTACTCATGCAAATGCTTTGTAAATAAAAAGCTTCCAAAAAAACTCAAAAACCTTCCACTTTTATGGTAAAGCCTCCAAGAACACAGGGTGATATCCCAGCCCTTATAAAGGAAGATTTGAATGGAGGTGGTGAGTGCCATTTAGTACATATCTTTCCAATAGGAAAACTCCCTGAAGAAGAAATAAAAGAAGGATTTATAACTAAACCCTTTTCGAGTACATTAGTAACTCAAAGCTGCTTTAAGCTACCTCTTAGTAACTCACTGATATGATGACCTGAAATTGACTTCTTGAAGGTGAAATAGGATTTGCCATTCTTAGGAGACTTGTGAATGAGAATCAAGAGGGTCTGGGATGATGGAGGATAATAAAACAAAACAAAGAAAACCTAAACCAATCACCTCTAGGCAACAGCCTGGACGAACATATGTAAGATGATGGCTTTATTATTTTTTCCTCAAGGTTATGCTGAAGACATGTTTTTCCCCAGTTCTGCTATTTTTTCAGTTGTTTGACTCTTCATGCTCCTCCTGGCATAGATACTGGAGTAGTTGACACTTCCTTCTGTGATTCATTTTACATATGAGGAAACTGTGGCAAACAGGATTAGGTGACTTGCCCACATACTAAATATCTCAGGCCAAATCAAATTTTAACTCAGGAAGATGAATCTTCTTAAATCCAGACCTAGTGCTCTACCCATAACATCATAACAATTTTAATTTGAGGAAAAAAAATCTGTTTTTTCAAAGTTAAGATGAAAGAAAACAAGAATAGGGCTGGTGTCAGAGAGACTGAATAGGGCATCTTTTCAATAACTGCAGAGATAATACAAAAATCAATCTGATACAGAGCCAGAAGCAATCATAGAAGTTATCTGGACTCATCTTTTGCAGATGAAGATGCTGATGTCAAGAGATGGTACATCATTTTCACAAGGCCACAAAGATAGGAAATTGCAGAGTCTGATTCAACATGTTGCTTCTCCTTCCTTATTTAAATCTAGATCAATTTTTTTCTAATGCAACCAACATATTTGTATTTTTTTTGATCTCCAAACACTCTTAAGTAGCTACATTTTCCCCCATGATTATAATCTGTCATTTCTTTTCAACATAACTATTAGACAGTTATAGAAAGGAGACATGAAAATAAGATTTAAATACTCAAGAGCATTTAACCTCTCATTTCAAGCTATTGGATTCTAACAAAGTTGTTAAAATGACTCAAGATAGCCTGACTCAAGGTTCTTGTTTTCTTTATCTGACTACCTCTGGGCCATGTTCCACTCATCAAAGAAATAGCCAAAAGGAACATTATTTTTCTCTGTTTATTGAAATACCATGTAGAACTTTCAACTCAAGATCCACTTTTTAATGAAATCACGCTTTTCAGCACTGAAAGCTCTTGCTACTTTGGCTAGAATTATTTAGAATAACACATATATTAACATTTAATTGTATACTGTTTCAATTGTGAGTCCATCTTGTCTTCCCAACTAATATGTAAGCTCTTTGAGGCCACTTGAGATGAGATCTTGAGACCTGGCTATGGTATTATGGAAAGAACTCTAGACTTAGAAAATTGCTAATGCTCTAGAAGTTATTTCATCTTTCTCTGTAAAAATTTAAGATAAATGAAGATAAAATATGACAGCATGAAAGAATTGAAAGACTACTGGATTTGGAGTCAAAAATATGGATTTTAACCTTGATTATATGATTTATTATGTGCATGACTTTGAACACGTCACTGCAGATCTTTGGGTTTAAGTTTTTTCATTTATTAAATTAAACAATCTGATATCTATAACCCTTCCAACTTTATGTCAGGATTTTTACCAATCTCACAGAGCCAGAGTGAAGAAAACATCTGTAATCTTTACAGCATTTTATACATATTAGTTACTATTACCCTGTTCTCTTTCTTCCCTATTCTCTGTAGTGCCTAACTTAACATGAACTACTCAGAAAATCATTGTTAATATTTTTTAATAATAAATGAATTTGAAAAGTAACTTTAGAATAGTTGAAAATATGCCAGCTTCTTTTATATTTAATCCCTTTCTTCAGAAGGCCTGAAAACAGAGAGGGAAGAAACATTTGATGAAAGGCTCAGAAGGGAGTAAGTTATTGGGAGTCAAATAATTCCATGAGAAAATCCAGTGATACAAAAAGGTTGAAGACATCCTTAATTTTCTATTATTCCCTTCCATGTCTGTCAATGGCATGGAATTCAAAGGTATAAAGAAAGAAAAAACACACTAGACCTAGAAGGACCTTAGTGATTACCTACTTCCTTTTACAGATGAAGAAACTGAGGTGGAGATCATTTATTTTGTTAGTGGCTGAATACAGAATCTCTGGATCTAGTGCTCTTCCCATTATATTATACTATCTCATTAGACTCGAGAGTTCTTTCCTAACCAACATGCAGGACTACATCTCAAGTATATAATATATATGAAAAACTATTCTATTCTTAAAGACCTAAAATAATGTCTCCTTTCTTTAAGAAACTGTATTCTCTTTGGGGCATCATTAAGTTACTGGTTTATGTTTCACAATGTAAACTTAGCTCTCTGGTCTAGGAACACAGTAATATGACAATTAATGATTTAAGGTTTTCCTTTTTCTTGTGCTGTTACATTGAATAAATAAAGCAGTATGTTCTTCAACTAAGTTCCCTCTAGATTAATTAGCCAGTCAAATGCTCAGCCTGAACTTTGCCTTTAATATCAGGTTTGATTTGGAGGAAAGCAATTAGTCACCTGTACCCAGGCTCTAATTCTGAGAATTCATGTTCCTTTTTCTTTTTCTCTCCAGTGTTCCCTCTCTCCCTTTCTTCTGCCCTCTTCCTTTTATTTGTGCATTGAAGCAGTAACTCAGAACAGTGTACCTAGTATGGTTGGACAGAAACACATTAATTTATGCTCACAGAAAATGTTGCATGACTTCCACTGATTTTGATGCATTCCTAGCACCCCTGAGAAAGAGTACTGCAAGGTGGTGTGGGAATACGTCTGAAAGGAAAGGTAGCAATTTAGATCACAGAATAAACTGACCCCAAGAACTGCTTAGTGGTTCTCTTTAGGTGACTGGGCAATGACCTTCCCCTTCATCAAGATTTACTCCCTGTTTATCTTTCAGCATCAAGGAAAATGGTTCACTTGAAAGTCTCCTTCACTTTTACTATGATAGTGACAAGTCCTGGAACTGATTTATATGCCTGCTAACTCAGCACCATTAGAAGTCACTGCGGACACTAGGAAGTATAAAGGGAAACAATATTTTGGCAAATTTCAAAATGTGATTGTTTTCACTGACATTTGCCCACAAGACTATATGATGGCCCTGAGACTAAAGTAAGGTTTTTTATGGACTTGGTCAAAAGAAAGCACCTATATTTATAGGGGAGGATAAAAATCTCTCTCTCTCTCTTTTTCTCTCTCTCTCTCTCTCTCTCTCTCTCTCTCTCTCTCTCTCTCTCTCTCTCTCTCTCTCTCTCTCCCCCTCTCTCTCTCTTCCTCTCTCCCTCCTTCCCTCCTTCCCTCCTTCCCTCCCTCCCTCTCTCTCTGTTTCTTTCTATATGTCATATCACAAGATTTTAAAAATACCTCAAGGCTTCATGCAATAGGACTTTAGTTATTCACAAGCTGCGCTAATTAACACATGGGTCAGGATGAAATTTACCTTTGTTGTCTAATTACAGAAAAGTATTTTATGAGCAAATTAATGATCTAAAGATTACTCTGATGAACTCATTCAAGCTTCTTAACAGAAAGACAAGATACATCAATTAATGCAAAAATATATTTGGTTTTTCAAGGTATTAAGAAAATCTAGTCCTTTTAATATTAAATTCAGCAAATATGTATTAAAGTATCTCTTCTTTTATATCATCATGCCAAGGTCTGGGGAAAATACAAAGTTAAAAAGCTCAGGGAGCTTAGAGTTTAGTAATAGCAATAGCCATCTAGAAATATTTGAGAGAATAAATTATTTTAAGGCATTCTAACAATACCCTCTTGCCATACTCACATGTTACTTTATTAATTACATATGATATTGTCTGTTAAAGTAAGTCTAGCTATACTTCCACATGTTAAATATATATGTGTGTGTGTGTGTGTATAAATTGAGATTCTTTGAGAAGTGTCCAAGAATTCAAGCTTCATTATGCCCAGCTATCTATAAGTCTTCTTCAATAAACATTGATTTAAGAATTAGAGTCGGGCTTTAGTGCTCTGCTTTCTACTGGCTACAAGGGTAGTTAAGTTATCTTATCTCTGTATCTTAATTTCCTCAGTTTCATAATAAGGAATTTTAACTTTTTATTCAGTAAAATCCCTTTCAATTTAGACATATTACATTAATTTAAACATTTTATTTGTTTTTACAGTCTTCAGTAGAATGTTTAAAGACCTATTCTGCATCTTCTTAATTTTGTTGCCTTTGAGAAAAGAACAACAAAAAAAGTTGATGCATTCAATGTCTTTTTCTCTTTTATTACAAAACTTGGACCAAAGAGATCTTAGGATACCTAAGTTCCATAAAGGCATATGATGTTAGAGCTAGCTAGAAAAAGTCTTTGAGAATTTTCAGTTCACTTCCTTTATTTTCTAGATGAGGATATGATTTCCGTACATCACTTGCTGTCCATGGAGTTAACACTGTTTATCTAGTTAAACTATTCTCTGCCTTTCCCTGTTTTCCGCTGCAACTCCCCCTTTCTTTCTATGGCTTGCTTCCTCACATCATCGCTGTCCAAGGTAGCAGGTGGCTTCCGGCTGCCAGGCCAGAATTCTAATGGGGCACAGCAGTTGGGGGATTAACCAGCAAAACCATTGGAGAATGCAACACATTTCAATTTCCTCCTAATGGAAGAGGCTTATGTGATATGCATTAGACATCCGAAAACCACATTATCCTTCTTCAACGAAGAACATTTAAGAGATCATAAAACAACCATATTCTCTGTTTAGAAAACAGCAGAAATTCATGCCGAACTATAAATTAAAATAGCAGCAGGCCACCCAGCAGTTGGAGAACTCAGGAAATAGGGTACATATATTGAGTTGATATAGATCTAAATCAAAGAATAAGGAAGGGTTTTAAACTTCCCAACAGGCTACCTACTTAATCTTTTCTACTGCAGAGATATGAGTTCACCTGGAAGCTCAGAGGCTTAAGCAAAACTGGTTGGAACACTTGGCCTTAACCCCACATAAGACCATGTGGATAGAATTTATGCCAGAAGTATAGTTTCATACTATTGACAAATGGCCTGAAATGATTTATTTGTCTGTAGAAGAATACACAGTAGAAGCACCACCCCTTCCACCATTAAAAAAAAATATATGCCAGGAGAAAGCAAAGGATTGATTAAAAAAAAAAACAGCTATATATTATAGAATGACTTACTACATTTGCTGTATATCCATAAACTGTAGTAGTTCCTTGAAATTCCATCAAAGTTTAAAGTTTTGATTCCTAAAAATGCAAATTCTTTGGGAGAGCTCACAGAGTCATTGACACCTTTATATAATATCCTTTCTAAGTGTGGGTTTTCATCATAAGTGAGGGAAGAACATGAGATTGCTAGTACAATATAAAGGAAAAAGTGCAAAAATGGGAGGTCAGTAGTCTAGAAAACTTTTTATTGTCAAGTGCATGTCCATAGTTTAGCTCATGTTTTTTGTTCTATTTATAACTAATTAAGAGCCCAGTTCAGATTTTGATATTTTTCATTTGTATCAATATAATAGTTTACCAATATATTTTTAGTGTCTAGTACTTCAACAACTTATTCTTCCTATAAACTATTATATTTCTTACTCACAGATCTGATCATGTCAAACCCTTGATCAGAAGCTTTCAGTGTTTCTACCTTTGACCCTTGAATCAAGTTATCTCTTTAGCTTAGCACTCAAGACTTTCCACAGCATGTAACTAATCTAAATTTTTTTTCATCTGTATCTCCCACTTCTATTTTTTCTTTTCTTTCCTTTTTATTTTGAAGTAAACAAACATGACTATATCAAAACAAAGAATTGAAGATTATACATGAAACTATTATAGATTTTTAAAAATTTAAGTTAAATAGCACATTTGCAACAAAATTTCTCTATTAGTATCTTTCATATTAGCTTCAGAACTCTGTCAAAGCAGAGATTGTGTCTTGGTCACTTTTGGATCTAGCAGAGAGTACCTAGAGCTGTTCTCAGACACTCTGAAAATCTTGTTGAATGATTTGACAACTTTATAAAATGCTGGTCTTAAAGTATCTGACGTATATAGAAAGGTTTGTTGCCTGGAGAGCCTGAGGACAAATAATGCCCTTAGATAAGAAAAAGGGACAAATCTACAATTAGTGACTTCCCCAGACTTTTCATCTGAATGCACATAAATATACTTTTTGCACAAGTTTCCCCAGCAGCAGAAATAGTATTGCCAAACTCATTTTCCCCTTTCTGCTCTTCCCATTTTACATACATTGTAAACCCTCAGGCAGTGACATGATATGCCACATTTTCAATTGCTTTCATTCTGAAATGGAACCCCAAGGAGTGATGTACAATGTCCATTTCGGGCTCTCTCTTGCCTGAGCTCAGTTGGTTCCTGGAAAAAATGTTTTATTAATTTTTTTGTTTGTTTTTAAGTGTGAAAACAGAATATATATAAGCAAAACTGATTGATTCAATTGAAGCAATTGGTATACAGGAAAGATTACAGCACTAGGATTCAGAAGATCTGGGTATGAGTCCCAGATCTGCCATTTACTGATTATGTGAATTCAGGCAACTTCTCCTCCTCAATTTGTGCCTCAATTTCCTCATTTTTTAAATCACTAAAAAACCTTCCAGCTTTTGATCTTATGATATGAATATGTATGCCTGCATATGGACACATTCATATCTATATACATATCCACATATAATATTATGCTATACAAATGAAATACATATGGCATAATATTGGGTCCTTGTATATAAGCAAACTATCTTATAAATGTGATTATTTCATAAAAATAAAAAATAAGGGTTTTGAAACAATATTCATCTAAACAAGAACAATTGTAGTCTACAATGTTTTTTTTTTTTTTTGTCTCTCTCTAACTCATGAAAATGAATTGGTCATTTTGCAGTAACCAAGAGAAATCAGGAAATTGCCAGTGTAACCTCTTGCTGCTGCCTCAGGCTTTTAATATGGAAATGAAACAAAGCTTTACTTTCAGGCACCAAAAAAAAAAAATGATACTACAATCCATCTATTTTGCTTTAGTCTTTCACCTAGCTCTTTTCAGACCTAAACACTGCATGGTGGTATTGTTGCTATACTCTCTAAATGGGACTATCAGAAATCTTATCTGGAAGAAGCAAGATCATTCAGCTCTGTATTTCCTGACACTATGTAAGCTTCCTCATCTTCACTCTTGTCAACAGCACATTTTCTGTCCTCATTCCATCCCTTTTTCTGAGAGCTGTAATCAGACTACACTCACCTTTGTCTTTGAAAAGGATGTGTTAATGATCTGCACTATTATTCCACTCATAAACTGTGTAACTTTCCACACCAAAACTGCCTTCTCTGGTTATTACTTCCCTATATGTGATGTCATTTTTATTAAAAATTAAGCTTTTTAATGTAAAAAATTATGCCCATTTTGTATTTCTATCTTCAGACTTTAGCATAGTGTTTGATACATATTTAAGCTGGGCAATCACCTTGGCTCTTGTCTTACCACTAGATTCTGATGATTCTGGAGGAAAAAATAAAGTTGAAGATTTTGTACAGCTCAGTCTCACTTAAACCCAATGCACTCTGAAGTCAAGATGTCATTTTCTCATATTATTGGTCCTCTTCAAGAATGAGAGATGATTTTGACCCAGCAATATCTCTACTGGGTCTGTATCCCAAAGAGATCATAAAAACAGAAAAAACCCATATGTGCAAAGTGTTTATAGCAGCCCTTTTTGTAGGGGCAAAAAACTATAAACTGAGTGGATGCCCATCAGTTGGAGAATGATTGAATAAGTTATAGTATATGAATGTTATAATTTGGAACTATGCCCAAAAAGTTATCAAACTGTGCATACCCTTTGATCCAGCAGTGCTACTCCTGGGCTTATATCCCAAAGAAATACTAAAGAAGGGAAAGGGACCTGTGTGTGCCAAAATGTTTGTGGCAGCCCTTTTTGTAGTGGCTAGAAGCTAGAAAATGAATCGATACCCATCAATTGGAGAATGGCTGGGTAAATTATGGTATATGAAGGTTATGGAATATTATTGTTCTGTAAGAAATGACCAGCAGGATGAATACAGACAGAGAGGTTTGGAGAGACTTACATCAACTGATGCTGAGTGAAATGAGCAGAACCAGAAGATCGCTGTACACTTCAATATTGTATGAAGATGTATTCTGATGGAAGTGGATATCTTCAACATAAAGAAGATCCAATTCACTTCCAGTTGATCAATGATGGACAGAAATAACTACACCCAGAGAAGGAACACTGGGAAGTGAATGTAAATTGTTAGCACTACTGTCTATCTAACCAGGTTACTTATACCTTCGGAATCTAATACTTAATGTGCAACAAGAAAATGGGATTTACACACATGTATTGTATCTATTATATTGTAACACATGTAAAATGTATGGGATTGCCTGTCATCTAGGGGAGGGAGTAGAGGGAAGGAGGGGAAAATTTGTAAAAATGAATACAAGGGATAATGTTATAAAAAAAATTACTCATGCATATGTACTATCAAAAAAAATTTTTATAATTATAAAATTAATAAAAAAATAAAAAATAAAATAAACCAAAAAAAGTATATGAATGTTATGAAATATTATTATTCTTTAAGAAATGATCAGCAAAATTATTTCAAAAAGACCTGAAACTTCCATGAGCTGATGCTAAGTGGAGTGACTAGAATCAAAACAACGTTGTACACCGCAACAACAGGATTATGTGATGATCAATTCTGATGGGCATGACTCTTTTCAACAATGAGGTGATTCAGGCCAATTCCAATAGACTTTTGCTGGAGAGAATCATCTTCATCAAGAGAGAATCCTTGGGAATGAATGTGGAACATAACAGAATTTTCACCTTTTTTGTTGTTGTTAACTCACTTGGTTTTTTCTCATTTTCCCCCTTTTGGTCTCATTTTTCTTGTGCAGCATGATAAATGTGGAAATGTTTAGAAGAATAGCACATGTTTAATCTATATTGCATTACTTGCTGTCTCGGGCAGGGAGGGATGGGAAAGGAAAGAGATAAATATGGAACACAAAATAATGCAAAGGTTAATGTTGAAAACTATATTTTCATGTACTTTGAAAAATAAAAAGCTATTATAATTATTTAAAAAAAAAAAAAGCTATTATAGGGGCACTTAGGTGGTGCAGTGATTAGAGCACCAGTCCTGAAGTCAGGAGGACCCGAGTTCAAATGTGACCTCAGACACAAACACTCCCTAACTGTGTGAACCTGGGCAAGTCACTTAACCCCAATTGCCTCAGCAAAAAAAAAAAAAAAAAAAAAAAAGAAAGAAAAAGAAAAAAAAGCTATTATAAAAAAGAAGGATGAAGAATAACAAGAAGAACATCATAGTAAGAACTTAATAAAATCTCTTACTTTTTCTTTGTTTTCTTCTTTTTCACATTTGTGAATTCTATCTCATAAGTGAGAGGAAGTAGCAGAAAACACACATAATGGGAAAAAGCCAGAAAACCTGAGTTCTAACTCTGGCTCTGCTTCTTTCTGATCACACCCATTACTTTATAATCTTATTATAGAAAAAGTATTTTGCAAACTGTAAAATGTTCTGCAGCTGTAAGTTATTAAAGTTCTTAGGACTGACAATACCGTAATCTCCTTAAGATCAAGGACTTCATGTTTTGCTTCTCTTTTGCTTCTTGTTTCCCAGAAAATACAGCACAGAGGTGTATACATAATAACTGGTTGAGGAATATATGAATGAAACATCATAACAGTGTCAGATTTCAAATACAATTTTTAGGATACATATGCACTGCTCTTAATGTTTTCTAAAGTGCTTATTGACTATAACATTTATTTGAGCCTTGTTAGAACTTTTGCCTTAGAGAGGAATTATTTATCCAATTTGATGGATAAAGAATCTCAAGCCCAGTAAGTTCCAAATCAGTGATAAATAGAGGGGAAGCTGGCTGCCATTCTTTTAATGGTTTTGCTGTTACCCTCCATGACTATATTGTCCATTCATGGCTCTGTATGGGGAAGTATCTCTCACACAAACATGAGTCTGTTTCCACTCCAATTCAATTTAATTTATTAAATATTTATTAGGCTCCTATATAATAGACACTTTGCTAAGTGTTGGGGATGCAAAGAAAAAATAATGCCAAAGCAAATCCTGCTCTCCATAAGGTGTAAAAAGTGAAACAACATGAACACAGATAAGGAAATACAAAGTTATAAAAAGGAATTGCAAGAGGAAGACATGATAGCTAGAATATCTATTTTCAAAGTGTAGCATAAGGACCTCTGAGAGTTCCCAATATTCTTTCAGGAGATCCATATGGTCAAAATTATTTGTAATAATAATATTGTTATTTGTCTATTAAAATATTTAATATTTTTCAATTACATATTTATATAAGGCCCTTCAGGGAATTTATACTTATATCTTGAGAGAGTCATACCTATCAAAAGGAGTCCAAAGGTTCTAGGCCAATTATAGGAGGTCAAATTGAAAGCAATTTATTAGCATGCTAAAGAAAACTGCTCCTCAGGATTGCAAATTCAGATTCTAGGAATACAAATTTGGTTTAAATAACCTTTCTGGTACATCAGAGTATATAATCAACAGCATTCTATGACAATTTAAGCTATACAAAGGAAAGTAATCTTAAGAAACAAGAGTAGAGAATGAGGGTAATAAGTTAAAGGATCAAAGGTGAATATTTAGGACATAAGTGGCAGGATATAATGCCAGACTAAGAAAACATTACTCGTACAAAGACATGAGACAAGGATATGAGACCAAATACTTTTACAATTGTGAAATTGGTCCTTTTAAACAAACCCGAAGGGTTATTCATCCAAAGTAGTTATTAGGATGGTAGATGAGACTATGATGTCCTTGCATAATGGTTGGGTACTTTCTTTTATTATGTCATCAGATAACAGAAAGACTTCTACATTGTTAGTCCATCAAGATGTCACAAAATAATTACAGCTCTTCTTTTTCTCCACAAAGGGCAGACTTTCTTCATATACTTCAGCCAAAAAAACATATAACAACAGACTGAATATAGAAAAGCATAAAAGAGAATCTAGCTGTCTTCTAATAAGTCAAACATTAAAAAAGATTCACAAAAAATATATAAAGCACTAAGTCATTCTGTTTTGGAAAATATAGTGATTTTCATTAAAATGTATTATTTATGCCAACATATAATGGTTTTATTATTTTTATGTGAATTAATAATAAATATTTTTAAATTATTAGTTTTCATTTTTAACATGGTAAATATCATTTAATAGAGTCTACCAGCACCATCACCACAAACAATGCTAAAAATGCTATTTAGGGTCGTTGAGTATTTTTAAGAGCGTAAAGAAGTCTTGAGACCAAAAAGTGGTAGGAAACTAGTGAAATTATGAAAGTGCTCCATTTTAAGAGGTAGCATCTTAACAGTCTTTTGAAGAAAATTTAGGATTCTACATAAACAAAGGAGAAGAAGGAACAGGTAATCCCAGAGCCAAAAGCCTGGAAGATTTCATGAAGTAGGACCCTGAAAGGAGGTTTCAATAATTTCAACAATTCAACTGAATAAAAAAACACTAAATGGCTACTATATGTAGAAAGTTGCATTAATTGCAGAAGGACACAACACAGTTTGGCTAAAATCAGGTCCCTTATTAATGGAGAGTATTCTAAGAGCCTACACTCAGAGTCATCCATGGTGTATGGAAATTTGAATAACCAATATCCCATTTGACATTGGATAACCAATATTCCATTTTATAGATCTCTAACATTCCTATAGATAGCTATCCAGTGTGCTATCCCCTTGAGGATCTGCTCTGAGTTTTCTATGATAAAATTTTGAACTAGTTTTATGCCTGTAATTTTAAACAAAATTTTATTAAACACCTGGTTAGGTATTGAGAGAATTTTTTAAAAGCATTAAAAAAAAGTCTTAGTCCTGCCAGTGATATACATTTATTGGGATGGCATAGAATGTGGAGTTCAGTGTCTGTCTTTCCAGAATTTTGAGGACCAGAAATCTGGGATATTTGAGGAGATTTCACAATGTGGGATTTATTATTTAAAACAATACTTTTCCATCCAAAGCTTTTAATGATGAGCTTACAGGTTTGGCCAAGCACCTCAAGCCTAACATAGCTCTGAGCTCTCTATAACCCTAGGGGCAAGTCTGAAGTGGAAACTTTCAATTTCTTTATTTTTTTGTTTTTCCATATTCTCCTTGAGGCAAAACTAATGAGTATACAAAAATTAGCAATGAAAAAGAGAAAGAGAAAATGGCATTTTTCTAAATTAATTTTTTTAATATGTTAAAAAGAAATTTTTTTGGGGGGGAGCAGTAAGTCTGTCCCAATGTATATTTCAAAGAGGGTGGAATCAAGTCACTTCTGAAATAGATTCCCTAGCTATATTAAGTCAGATCCTGGGGCTAAGCCTTTGGTGAAATTGTTAAGTCAACAATATTTGCTGAAGATGGTGTCCCACTCCTCTTTTTCACATCTGTGCCCTGGGCACCCAGGATACTCATACAAGCTTTCTTGTCAGGAGGTACTTTTCTGAAAAACTAGTTTATACTGAAGCAGTACAGAAGAGAGAAGTTTTTGCTTCCAGGGATATTTAAATTTTTGAAAAATTCTTGGAGAGGCCAATGGTTTATACAAAGGAATCAAGATTTAGTGATAGATTTTTGAAAGATAATAACAGTTGGAAGACTGAGAAAATGATTTTATTAAAACAACTAGAAGAACAGTCTATGAGAGCCCAAATAAACAAATGACTAAAATATCAAAATTCAAATGGATCTCTTATCTTATTGATTTAGGAGTTCCAATGTAGCTGAACTCTAGTCACCCTATATCCCTCTTGCCCATTTCCTTCAGAAACTTTGCCACACAGAATATGTTCAATATACTATAAGTCTTCCTCACTTTCAACTTCTCAAGGATACTGTTGGAGCACTCTGGACTTCTACTTGTCAATTATGTGATCAGCATGTCTTTTCTACCAGTCATCCAATTTCTTGATGATTTCCTTTATTCCTGTTCTTTGGAGTTTTTTGCTGGTTATATTTTGTAGCTTACTCATACTTATCATGTGCCTCTCCACTGTCTTGTGTAGGATGCTCATTTTTAATTCTTCAGGAGTGGTTGTGTACCAGATCTTGCTACCATAGAGTAATACTGATAAAATTTGGGATGGTTACAGGAAGAACTGCCACAATTGAAGGAATTTTGCTCCTTTTTCCTCATTCAAAGTCTCTGCTCTCCATTGTTTTTCTATTTATACCTTTCTGCAGGAGTCATCTATTCTACCTATGCTTGAGATGAATCTCATTTTTCTTCTATGTGTATCCAGATTCCAAGCATCTGAAGACCATACTTCATTCCCTTGCCATATATTGACCTATTATGGCAAAGGATAACAATGACTGATATTGGTTATTTTTTATTTTTCTTTAAAATCTCCCATATTAAATGACAGCACCAAAGTCCTAAATTCCTGAGATCAGACTTAGAGTTCTAAGCAGACAGAACAATGACTGAGCAAATCGTCTTTCTATAAAGACAAACTGATTGCTATTGATTTGGAGCTGCTATGTATTCTCCTAGGCTGTGTCTTTTTCCAAGCCTCCTCCCCCTCCCTAGTTAATGAAGCTGTTAGTATTAGTTCAAAGACAGCTGAGTTGTGATTTAGGAATACTCTAAGTCTACATCATACTCATTGTCTCTGTGACTGCTAACGATCAATTATTTTGGCAGCCTTCTGATTCTTTGAAGCACCATTTGCATACTGTATTTAGAAAAATTAATATTAAAAATTAGACTTTTTTTTTCCTTGATGGAGGGGGAATTCCGATTTTAGTATATGGCAAGTAATTAGTCCCCAAAGCTTAGCAAATCAGAATTCAACTTGAAGTAAAGATGAAAGTGTGGATATTTGTTATTTTGGCAACAGGTTTTTTCTCAGCTGAATCTGTGCTATCAATGGGAACTTTTTGCCTATAATTTTGCTACTGTTCATAGTAAGCAGTTTAAAGAAATAGATTGGCTGAGGTGATTATTGTTTATTACTGGGGTTAGTCAATTGTGGTATTTCAGGGGAGTGAAGGCCACATGCTTTCTTATTCTCCTGCTACACTGCCCTGTCAGGCCTCAAGTTCTGAATATAATAATGAAGGAAATTCAGAAGCAATATTCTAACTTGGGAAGGTCTTACTTAATATGAGCCTATAAATCCAGACTTATATAATCGTGTATGGAGGGAGCCAGAGTCATTTTCTGCTACAGAATTTCATTATGGACAGAACTCCCCTAGTGCAATTATAATAGCATTCCCTGTGTATTGAACATATGTTCTAATAACAACAACAAAAAATAAGCAAGCAAAAACACACATACACACACATATCAAAGCTGCAACTTTTGCCAACCTTTTATAAATTTAAGTTTTTGAGGACAAGACTCAGAAGGCTTGTTTATTTCTTCATAGATAGTGAAGGTAGGGTAGACACTGCCACTATTACTTGATTACAATTATACATAACTAGGCTTCTTAGTTTTTCTACTTAAACATGTTTTAAAAAATTAAAATAAAACTCTATATTAAAACTACTGAATAGAAGCATTAGCTGGAATTAAAATCTATTTAAATATGATGTGCAATTAGAGTATGATTTAAAGAAATGCAACTTCCTAGGTATTTTACTGATTAATTCTTAACTATGACCCAGTGGAAACCTAGTTTCTCTAGGAAGAAATAAAACATCATCTTGGGTTCATCCTGAATCAGTATATGTCTAGTTTAAATTCCTTCCAGGGCATAAGTATGGCCCAAGGCTTTCAGAAGCTTTATTAGCTATCAGTACTACAGCTTTCTTCTACAATTGGTTCTCCCCTAGTAAAGGAATCCATTTCCATAATCTTTCTTATTTACATAGGCATGCTAGCCAGTCTATCTCTTCAACATATTTCTGAACTCATACTTTATATTCAAGTAAGGTGATTTAAAAAATATGGGAAACATGGGCTGAGATGAATAAGATTCAAATGTGTCAAAATAACTATGAACTGGAAACTAGTAATAACCACTTTCCTTTTCATTTCATGAAAAATTTCATAGTCTATAGTCCATTTATGGCTAAGTCAAAGTTCCATAGCCAAAACATGTCTCTTTCTCTGACATTAAAAATCAATCAGATAGGGAGCCAAATTACTGGAGTACATGAAGCAACCCAGCTGACTTCTCCAATGTTTCCTTCAAAAAAACTTTAAATCATTCTTCAAATCAAAGTTTGAAGAAGTAGAGACAATCAAAGGTCAGAGAGAGGCACTTCCCCAGCTTAAGACAACCCAGGCAATTGGCAGGAGAGGCCTGTGATACTGAAATGAGAGTCAACCTGGAGCAGTAGTTATAACACTGGTGAGCTTTGGAGGCATGTGCAACAATTATAGCAGCTTAGGGGGACCTCATCGAAGAGATGGTGAGGAGATTGGGCAGCTAATCAGAAAGAGATCACAAGGGACCTTTATTGACACTAGGTGGAGTTGGCTCAGAATAGCAGCTCTGTTATCCGTATCCAGTTCTGGATTGAAGTTCCTAAAGCTTAGCACCTCTTCATCCCCAGGTGAGAAGAATCCAACTTTAAGATAAAGTTCAAAGTTAAGAAGTTGAAAAAATTCCTTGGAAGGTATGGAAATCATGATTTCAGATAAAGATTTTAGATCTATTATTGAAATAATAGATGATCAGGGAAATTACATTTTGCTAAAAGGTACCATAGGCAATGAAGTAATATCAAAATATTTTAAACATGTTTTTCTGATGAGTTTCATTTCTCAAATATGGGGGGGAATCGAGTCAAATTTATAAAAATGAGAGCAGTTTCCCAATTGATGAATAGTCAAGGAATACATACAGGTAATTTTCAGAAGAAGAAATCAAAGTTCTTTATAGGCATGTGTTCTAAATCACTATTAATTACAGAAGGCAAATTGAAATAACTCTAGGGTGCTACCTTCTATCTATTAGAAATTACAAGTTCGGGGCAGCTAGGTGGTGCAGTGGACAAAGCACCAGCCCTGAATTCAGGAGGACCAGAGTTCAAATCTAGTCTCAGACACTTAACACTTCCTAGCTGTGTGACCCTGGGCAAGTCACTTAACCCCAGCCTCAGGGCGGGGAATGACAAGTTCTGGGGGAAGATAAGGGAAAATAGGTATTTTATGAACTTGGTCCAATCATTCTGAAGAACAATCTGGAAATATGGGAAGAAGGGGAAAAAATTTGAAATTCAAAATTTAAAAAGAAATAAATTCTAAATAACATGCACTCAAGAATCAATCAAACAGACCTCTTGAGAACTGTCCATTTTCTATAAAGTCTCATATCCTGTTCAACATTATTGACATCTTTTTGTCAATTAGCAGTAAAATTTGGTGTACTAAGTCCAAAAACTAATTTGTCTGTTTCAACTATTACTACAGATCTTCTATATCTGAAGCTCTAGTGACCACTTCAATTATCTATTTTTCTGCCCCCTCCAATGTATTGTAAGACCCTGAACTGATTTCTTATGTTATTGGAATATCCAATCCCTTGTGACACACTATCTAAGTATTATTACTAATAGTAAGGACTCAACTAGATCATTTCTACTGTTATTATCATATAACATTTATAATTATGATATGCACTTGCTTACTGCTTTCTCATGCTTTGAATGTCTTCTTCCATTTCTCTGTATATTTATTTCTACTCATTTTTCAAAGTCTAGCTCATATCTTTACTCTTCATGAGGTTTTGCCTGGCTAGTCTTCCCATAATAATCTCTCCCTTCCTTCAACTTACTATTTCTATCACTGAGTTTGGCACAGGACATTCTCTGTTTTATTGTTATATAATTTCCTCATATATTTATGCAAATTTCCTCATACATTTATGCATGTCAACTTTAATTAATAAGAAAACAAGGATTGTACATATTAATCATTTCTTGTATTTCTTAGTGCTTCAGGCTCAGAGTTATGGTTACTGTTTCTTCTTAGTAAATATTTGTTGATTAAATGAATGAATGAAAAGAACTCAGCTTGCTTATTTTCTAACTAGTCAGACTTTATAAGTTAGCTCATTGAAAAAACTGCTTTTCTGATTCACTTGGCTTATGGAGATGGATTATAGATATGTAATGTATCTCTATATCAGTATCCTTAATCTCCAAGTTTATCATTTCATCAGACTTTTCCCCATCCAATGGCTGATCAACTTTATTCTTTATTTCCTTTTGAGTAAGGAGCTAGTGAGGACTTTTAATTTCCATCTAATGGATCCTTAACAATCAACATCTTTATATCTTTCCTTCTGATTTATCTTTTCTCTTCAAAAGTTTGGAGCTTAAAAAGCTAAGCTTCTTGGAAGATAACTTTAATAATTTTAAATTTAACAAGTTTCAGTTAAGAATCTCAAGGAATAGAGGTGACACATATACAAGGAACGTATCTATGTCTAATTTGTTTTAAAAAAGATGAAGCAAGCTCATATTATGATCTATGACATAGTCACATAAGTCCCTTTTGTTCAGAATTGGGATGCCACACATGACATCTAACCAGGAGTTGGCCATCTCTGTCAAGATGAGAGAAATATATAACTTTGGAGTTAATATAATCTTATGCTTGGATTAAGTGAATGGAGCTATTATTCTTTAAAATGTATCCATTAGTACATACAGGCACCTTAGAATTTATCCATCAGGAATGAAAGGATATAGAATTATTTCTCTGGTTCTCAATGTCTCCAAATTCATATCCTACAGCCTTTAATTAATGTCCACAACAATGCTTTTGTTTTTAAAATCACTTGCAATCATTCATCTATAAGAGTACTTTTCCTAATTGTCTCTCCTCCCACTCATTTCTATACTCATTGTAATATGGCTTTAATCATGCAACCTTTTGACAGAGTTCCTCAGATCACTAAGTTCAAAGGGCTAGGAAGTTTTATGAGGTTTTAGGATCAAAGATTTACATAGAAATTGGCAAAGATGACAAAAATGGGAATAGTTAATTTTAGAGGGGGTGTGGAAAGACAGGCATACTAATGAATTGTTGTTTGAGTTGTGAATTAGTATAAGTATTCTGGAAAGCTATTTTAAGCTATGCAAATAGCATTTTCAGGCCTTTTGATCAAGACATTGCCTGATAGATATATATCACAAGGCAGTCACTGACAAAAAGAAAGATTCAAAATACTTAAAGCAACCCCTTTTTTTGGTAGTAAAGAACTACCAAAAAAAAGTTAATATTTTTTGTTTGGGGTGTTAGGGAAGTAGGAAAGAGTAGACAAAATTTGGCACATGAATATGGTGAAATATTACTGCACCAAAAGAAAAGATGACTAGAAGAGTTTAAGAAAGGGTGAAAAGACTTAAATCATGCTAAACAGCTTAAAGAATTCATTTCTTATTGATCATTAAAGAAAGAACAAAGAAAGAGTACAATTACTTAATTCAATCACATACATACTATTTCTGGGTCATGACTACCTAAAAACAATATCTGCTAAAAGAAAAAATAAACATCAGGAGGCTCTAAATGCTCTATGTAGTCCTTCTGTTCCTATATAGTTTCTCTCACTTTCTGATTTTTCCCCCACAAAACAAAACTGCTCATGCTCAGCAGACACTACTATCTGTTGCATGATGACCTTATCCTTTATCATTCTCTGCATTAAGGGAGAACACAATTCATACATGCCATAACTTTCTTCAGAGAAGCTGTTGATGTGAATCTCTGGGCTAGGTTTTGCACTATCTACAAAACTCAGTAAAAAAAAAAAAAAAACACTATATAAAACTTGTAAAGATAAACAACTTGACTTGTCATAAACACAACATAGAAAACATAGGGTGCATCTCTCCTCAGACACCAGAAGATTTTGAATTCATATCTGTAGTCCTTGAATTTTTTTAGTCTACTGTTCATTTTTCCTTTTAACTTTCCAATAATAACCTTTTCTCATCCAATAACAGATTTCCAGTTCAATCTGGAACCAAGAAAAACAATGTTAGAACTATTATTTTGACATATTATTTGGGTAATTATCTACTACTACACTGATTATTAATGAACTGATTTTTGGCATGTTAGACTAATCAATCATGAATGAGCAAAGTCATTTACAAGTTACTTATTGGTAAACTGATTGATGAAAAGATGATCACTGGTGAATTGATTATTGAAAGGTGTTTTAACGACTCAGGGTTTAGTCAGGGATGCCATTCATTGTGGCAGGCTATGTTATATAGGACTATAGCCTAAAAAACTGAAAAGGAAATAGCATGTCCATTACATTGATCTAGGATTAACTGGGGCTTGTATTTGACTTTCAATACATTTTGCAGTTATAAAAAGAATACCAGTTGAGCTCCTCAGCCACCAATACCAAGACTATGAACTATGGTCGTGATGCAATCTCAGTTTATGTGAAAAGACAATTCTAGAATTACAGAAAGAGAGGAGGAAAGAGAGGGGAAAAGAGAGAGAGACAGACAGACAGACAGAGACAGAGAGCTAGAGGAGAGAGACATACACACATGCACACATACAGAAATACCATACATATATGTATATAATATGTGTACATATTATACATACTATATACATATATGCATATGTATATGAGAGAAAATGGAGAGAGGAGATAGAGACTTAAAGACAGAAAGAAAGAGAGAGACAGAGACAAGCAGAGAGAGAAAGATGGAGAAGGAAAGAGAAATACATACATGCACACATATAGAAATGCCATATATATACACACACACATTTTCCACATTCTCTTAATCTAATACTCTGCTTCCTCCAAAACAAATTTTAAACAATATATGCTTATTGTATATAGCTTTCTCACGTTTTCATTTCTCCCTGCCTTTCCTAGATTTATTCCAAACATACTTATAGGGTACATATCAGGGGTTCTCAATGAGGGCCAGATGCAGCCACTGAGGATGGTTATGCTCCCGCCAGGTTATGGCAAATGGGCTGAGGGGCGGAGGACAGTGTGAGGTTTTGTTTTTACTATAGTCCAGCCCTCCCACAGTCTGAGGGACAGTGAACTGGCCCCTTATTTAAAAAGTTTGAGGACCACTGAGACAAAGGGCTCCTAGATAGAATGATGGATATACTGCTGGCTTAGAGGCAGGAAGATTTATATCCCTGGGTTCAAATCTGACTTCAGATACTTATTAGCTATGGGACCCTTGGCAAGTCACGTAATTATTTGCCTCAGTTTCTTCATCTGTAAAATGAGCAGAAATGGAAAATGGCAAGTCACTTCAGTATCTTTGACCAAATAAATTTCAAATGAGTTCACAAGAGTTGGACATGACTAAAAATAATAGAATAAAAATATAAGAGAATATAAAAACCTTGAAGCCAGGGACTGTTTTTATTATATTGTCTATTATTATGTTATATCATTAATATATATGTTGATAATATGTTATTATATTGTTTTATTTATATCCCCAGATCCTAGCACAGTGTCCACCATAAAGGCTTTACTATATAAATGCTTATTCCCTTCCCTTGTCTTTTTCTGAAGCTTTTTTCAAGTTTAAATTTCCAAATACTAATCATGAAGATTAGGAAAGTACTTTAAAATATGTAAAGTACTTTACAAACATTATTTAAAGTCTCACAACAACTTCTGTGAGTTAAATGCTATAGGTCATTAATTTCCTTTTATCAACTGAGAAACCAAATTTGAAAGAGTTACATGACTTAACTAGAATCATACTGATAGAAAACTAGTGACTCAGATTTTAAACTCAGCTTTTCTTGAATCTAGTTCTGTACTCTAATAAACAAGGTATATTTGCCTCTTCCTGAGAAATGAGAGGCTAACAGATGGGCAAAGCAGCACTCATGTAAAATGACAATGAAAAAAATTAAGTGGCAATTCTAGTCCCTGGATAACAAGATCACTGACTCATGTAAGCCTTGAGTTTTCATTGGTGACCTTTAAAAAGAGTGCAAGAATCTTGAAAAGGCATCTATGGACTTTTTAAAAATATAATTTTCTTCCAATATAAATGGTTTTAAAATTGATTTCTTAATAGAAAAATTTTTAAAATAGTATTGGAAGAAACTCTTAGGCATTATATAATCCCAGACCCTTATTTTTCAGCAAAGTAAAATGAATCCCAAAGAAATAACTTGCCTAAATTCATCTCCTTTGGAAGGGGTGGAGCAACCCAGAGGGCTTGAGTGTAGGCTAAGTTCTCTTTCCATTGGCTCATAATACCTTAATAAATATTTATTGGTTTAAAATATGTTTAAAGCTCTGAATTCTTTCCCAGAAAGACAGAGGTTATTTTTCAAAATCCAGAGTTGTTTTAATCTAAGAAATTCATATAGTTCAATGAAGAAATAATTGGATTTGGAGTAAGAAGGTCTAGGCTCAAATTCTTCCTTTCCCTTTTCCTTCTTGGTGTGAAATGGATCAAATTAAATCTCTCTAAGCCTCAGTTTCCTTATCTGCAAAATCAAGATTAGTATAAATGACCTCTAAAATCTCATTTAGTGCTAAATCCATAATACTATGACCAATGGAAAAAAAATACTAGAATCTCAATAGCTTTATGATCCTATCTGCTTGTTATTTAGTCCTAAGAGGTAAAACAAGATCTCACTTGACTAATGCTAGCAGGTAATTTATTGTTCCACAAGAAAATAACCTTCTTGAAAGATGGGGCCAAATACTGTCTTTGCAACTCTTGTAGTACATTGCATCTCACAGACTATAGGGATTTTAAAATGTTTACTAGATTGGTAGATAAATGAAGTGAATTTTTTAGGTCATAGGATTATAGAACTAAATTTGGAAGGGATCTCAGTAGCCATATAGAGCAACTTCCTCATTTTAGAAGAAAACTATTCAGAGTGGTTAAACAAGTACCCAAAATTTACCAGATCATATTAGAAATGAGTTACTCTAACAGATCCAGGTTCTTTCCACTGATGCTTCTATACATTTGAAGGCTTATCCCAAAAAATGTATAAGCTTATTTTCACCATTTTGGGGATGAGAAACTTTCTAAAACACATTACTTACTTACTTGGCTTCTTTAAAAAAGTAGATTGAACACATTTTTATCTTTTCTTGATGACTCATGGTCATTTCAATGAGCACCCAATATACTATAAGTAATATATTTTGGTGCTGTATATCTCTTCCAAAGATTACAGGCTGTCAGCTGTCATTTCTGCTACGGTCACTGCGCCTGCCTCTTAATCTCTTCATCTCATATTTCCAGCCCCCTTCTCATTTTCTGCTTCTAAATCAGATAACCAAGATTGTTCACAATTTTATGTTAAATGACAGCCAATGAAGCTTGGAATTATAGCTGAAGAGTAAAATGCATAGTTTGAGTATGAGGACATTATGACAGACATTTGGAGGCTCAGGAACTTCTTTGCTTTTTTATATATTAGTTTCTTCCAGAGGGTTGAGATTGTTGTAAGCATGATGTCATGTTATTTTTTCTCTCCATGAAACTACGAAGGTCATTGAGTTTCTTTTCTTTTTTTTTTTTTTTTCTGTTTCTCCCACATAGCTACAGAAAATTAAGAATCTAGAGAACTAGCTATCAAGGAATTTTTTACTCCAGAATTATGTGCCTTGATATTTTGAAACTAGGCTTTTTTATACATCCTGGCCATCATCATTGAGGATGCTTCTACCAAACATTATGACTAAGTACAACTCTCTGTCTCTCTGTCTGTCTCTCTGTCTCTGTCTGTCTCTCTCTCTGTTTCTGTCTGTCTGTCTCTCTCTCTCTCTCTCTCTCTCTCTCTCTCTCTCTCTCTCTCTCTCTCTTTCTGTCTCTGTCTCTGTCTCTCTCTGTTTCTGTCTCTGTCTCTGTCTCTCTCTCTGTTTCTGTCTCTGTCTCTCTCTTTCTTACACACATACACTGTTTCTCTCTGTGTGTATATATATATATATACATATATGTAAATAATAGATATATTATTTAATAATACATACATATATGAAGAACTTTTCTGTTTTGGGGGGGATCTGTTGCATCATGTCATCTGTTTCCTTTTCCCTAGTTCTTTTGGCAAGCTAAAAATTATTTATTTTCTATGAATTCTTCAGAGATTTGTAAGGGGACGGAATCTCTCACTGTTAATTCCTTCTGGGGAGATAATGTTGAGTTTAGAAAGAATTCTATATTTGAAATCAAGGGATCTGGGGTCAAATTCTACCTCTCAAGATTATTTACCTGTGTGACCTTGGCAACCTCTCTAGACCTCACTTTCTTCATCTGTAAAATAGTAGATTGAGCTAGATGACCTGCAAGGTTTCTTCTAACTCTAAATCTATAATTCTGATAATGTAAAATGAGATAAGCTGCCCAGCCATGTGTCCTCAAACAACAATCTAATACTGTGACTGCTTTATTCTAATAAATACTAGCTGATTCAGTTTGCATTTCATCCAGTAATTTAAGTAGAAGAAAAAGCAAGTACAATCGTCCAAGAGCTCCCCCTTCAATTGCAAGACAGTGACTCCAGTAACACCTATCAACTACTTTGCCTAGCTCCCCCGTGGATATGCTGGTGCGATAGCAGCTTCTCAGGCTTGCTGTTCTATTGGATCTGGCAGCTTTTTGATGAGATGCTACGGGAGGCTCTTCTAACTTGTCAACAGTCCTAACTCATGAATGAGACACGGAATTTCTTTTTGCTGAGACTAACATTTCTTCCTCAATAAGAAGCCAATAGAGATAGATAATGTGTATAGCATTAATATTAGGCTCACCAATACATAATGACTTTCTTCTATGTTCTAATTAAATGATCTCTTCTCTTCCCTACCCACAACTTGGTGATTGCCAGCACCTTCATGAAACACCTTGGGAGAGCAATTATTTGACCAGCTGCTCTGAGGTGAATACAGTGGCAGTCACTCAGCCAATTAGCATCTGGGACTGACTGCTCAATCCTGCACTACCCACAGTGAGATTTATAAGAGAAGGGGGAGTCATGCCCCAGCTCTCTCAGAGTGCACTTCCAGAAAGGAAAGAGAGAACCAACATGGCACAGTGGAAAGAGCGGCTTTGGGATCAGGTAACATCACTAACTAGATTTGATGACAGGCAAGGTATGCTGAGCCTCAGTTTACTTCATTTGAAAAATGAACTTAAAAACAGTAACATCAACTCCTTCTCAGATTTGCTTAGAGGATAGAGTTTAACATCACCAGCTTCTTGGAAGTCATTTATTTATACTTAGATATATAGTCAAAAATCACAAACACAAAACATCCAAAAGGGAACACATCATCTACCTGTGTCACTATCTTGGTCAAATTAACTAATCTTTCTAAGAGTCAGTTTCTTTTCTGTAAAAGGAGAAGTTTAAAACAAATTGGTTGTAAGTAAGGTTCCTTTTAGGTATAAATCTATGATCCTATGAACCAGTAAATTTTACCACATTGGGCATAACCCATGCTTGCATTTCTTGTCACTGCTATGTTTCTGTGAAATGATCTCAGATTCACTTTGCTACCTTGCTCACACACATACATCAAGCTTGACTCCTTTACATTTGGAAAATAGGGAAAGGGAAATGTGACCTTTTTAAAACCTACTCAATTTCTGTTGACGGCACCTTTCTCACAAATGCTCATGTTCATAACTCTAAGGCCTTTAGTAACATCCCTCTGTTATCATGTCATCTAACGTAAGTATCCCCTTCTTCCATTCACATAGCCACCACCCAAAAGCAAAATCTCATCACCTTAACTACGGCAATAACCTCCTAGTTAGTCTCCCTATCTCCAATCTCTGCTTTCTCCAAATAATGCTCCCCAAATCTTTCTAAGGCATACACCTGATTATGTGATTTCCCTGCTCAAAAATCTTCCATAGCTCCCTATAATGGCTAAAGCAAAATAAAATCATAGATTTAAAGTTATAAAAGACGTCAAAAATGGGTAAATCCAGATTCTATCACGTTTTGAGGAAACTGTCTCAGAAAAATTAAAATACTTCTAAGGTTATGTAGATAATAACTGAGAGACATCAAAGCAATCAATCAACAAGTATTTATTGAATGCTTACTGTGTGCCAGACACAAAGGTGTTATTTGGAATGAGTTATTATTTGGTAATGTCTGATTTTTCATGACCCCTTTTGTAAGTGACTGGTTTTGAAGTCAGGAAGAAGAGTACACCTGACTCCAGGTCCACCGTTCGCTGCACCACCTATCTTCCAAGGAACAAAGAATTAAACAACCTCAAATTAAAAGAAGCTTATATTCTAATGTAAGAAAACAAGTACATATAAAATATTTATAGAATAAAACCAAAATTATTAAGTGAGCCTATCAGACATGGGGACCATTTATACAAAGGTACAGAGTCAGGATGTGGAATTTCCTATTCAATCTTCAAATCACTTTAATTGGAATAGAATGTGAAAGGGAGATTATTCATAGTAAGTCTTAGTGTCCTCCAAAAAATGATGATCATAAAGTTTATCTATTTATATTAAAGAGTTGTGAAGAAAGAACTTTAGAAAGAAGGTGAGCAGTGATTATTAAACTTCCTATTTCATGGTTGGGCTAGGATTGACCTCTTTGCTATACCAAGTTCAGCAACAGAGATTCACAGCAGGTAGGCTCTTTACTGAACAATCTCTCAGAATAAGAAACAAAATAACTGTTCCCAAAACATGGACCTTGTTCTGCAAAGCCCATAATTTCTTCTCATGACACTGACTTTGTATGGCCAGACTTAACTCAGCTTTTCAGATGTGAAAAATAAAGGTCCAGGACATTCAGTTACATTAGTACAAATAAAATGGAATTGTAGAGACAAGGCCATTCTTTAAAAAAACAAAACCAAAAAATAACAACCAAGAATAAAAAGGACAATAAGGTTTAATTTCACCTGTTGTATGATGAACTATATGATGAATAGGGGGTGCAGTGGATACAGCACTGTGCTTGGAATTAGCAAGTCACTTCTTCCTACCTCAGACACTTACTAGCTTACTAGCTGTGTGACCTTGGGCAAGTCAGTTAACTCTATTTAGCTCAGTTTTTTCATCTGCAAAAGGAAATGACAAACCACTAAATTGTCTTTGCAAAAAAATCCCAAATAGGGCCATGAAGAATCAGACACTGATGAAAAAACAAAACAAACCAGAAAAGTAACCTCACTAGTATAAAGTAGGCATTTAATAAATGCAAATTGATTGATGCCATTAGGATGAGAAGTATATTTCAGAGCTGGGGAACCAACTAACCAGATGTCTGACTTTCCTGTATCTTAAATTTGATCTCTATAAGCCTCAGTTTCTTCATCCTTAAAAGGAGGGGCTTGAACTCTAGTAATCATGGAGGACCCTTCTATATCTAAATCTATTAACATTCTATGATCTCATATTTTGCTATGTCTGCTTTTATGTTCGAGTATACAAGAGAAGTGAAGAACATGGTCTTACCCTTACTGACTAAAGTAAAGAATATTTGGAATAAAATACGAGACAGTATACAGTTCAGTGCTACACTGTATAGAACTAAAGGAAATTACAGAAATTTATTTGAAAAGGGGACTTCTGAAAAGCCTCCTGGAAGACAGATTTGAATGGAGTTCTGAAGGATAGACAAATTTGTACAGACAAAGGGGACTATGGTACCTAACATCTGTTCAGTTCTATCTTAGGTACTGTTGGGGATACAAAGACATTAAAAGACACAGGTACAGCTCAGATTTTAAAAATTGTGAGAATTATGAGATGAAGGTAGGTCTATGCCTTTTCTGGATCAAGAAAGAGCTGCTCTACCTTTTAACTGTCTATTTAAGAATAGAATTAATAAGGATGTTGAAAGGGGAAGTCAAATGCAACCTATCTTTCTTCTCCCCCCTTTAGTAGGATATCACTAGTCCCTTTCTCTCTTTTATAGTGTTTTTGAGAGGAGACATTATGAATCCTTGCTAAGGAATTCCAAGACCTGGGTTTAAAGCCCTGGATTCAGCATTAATTCACTATATTTTTTCCATTATTCCAGTGAATCACTCTGAGAACCAGCTTACTCATCTGTCAAATAGAGATAATAATGTAAGCCCTGTCAAATTCATTGGGTGGTTCTGAGGATAAAAGGAGATAATGGATGTGAAAGCACTTTAAAAAGTATACCATACTCTGCAATTGTACAGGGTTATTATTATTCTTGTTGTTATCATTCCCATGAATTCATGGGTGTGAGCAATGTTATAAGGCAGCATCCCACTGTTTGGTAAAGCATCTCTGCTTGATTAGATTCCTGTTAATTAGGACTTCTGACTGTGAAACTTCACTCCCTGGTTCTCCTGAGAATTTGTCCTGCCTTCTTCCAGCATGGACTCAGCAGGGGTTATTTTCTTTCTCTCCTGTGCACTTTGCACATATCCCTTTAATTATAATGCCTTACACGCTGGTAGTTGAGTACAAGATTATTTTATGGAGATGTTTGTTTTATTACTGTAAATAATCTTATTTCACTTTATTGAGTGTGGTTGTAGTGGTTTGAATACATTTTTGAAATAGTGGGTTAAAGATATTGTAAAGAATTTTTTTTTAAAGAATTACAATGTACAATGAGAGTTAGTATGTTTAGTAGCTGAAGAGTCACCCTAAAATCCAGGAAAACTTGGGTTTCTGTCCTGCTTCAAGCAGTAAATACTGGCTGTGTGACTCTAGGTAAATCAATTAACCTCTCAGTATTATAGGCTAAGCTCTTAAAAAGAGGCTCTTTTATTTAAAAAGTTTCCTCATCTGCTTTAAATACTGGTAAAAAATGAGGTGTAAAATTAGTGTCTAGTTGAAGGAACAGAATCTTCAAGAAAAGGGACTCACAAAAACAAAGTATACAAAGAAGTATTCTTCCTCACCTCACTTTATACTTGTAAAATCACAGGCCCAGTTCTTATCCATATTCCCTATATATAACATGCTGA
Organism: Sminthopsis crassicaudata; assembly: GCF_048593235.1. Lineage (NCBI taxonomy): Eukaryota > Metazoa > Chordata > Mammalia > Dasyuromorphia > Dasyuridae > Sminthopsis > Sminthopsis crassicaudata. The sequence goes on along the minus strand of NC_133619.1, from coordinate 347,123,844 downwards.
CTTTTTAATTTTTCAATTGGACTTTATTTTATTTTTTAAAAGATTTTCAGATTTTACATTTGAATTTTATTAGATTTTTTTTTATGTCACCTACATTCTGTCCTCTCTCCCTGTCCAAACTCCCTACCAGAAAGTCATTCTTCATAATAAAAAATTTAAAAAGAGGATGAAAAAGAAGGGGAAACAAGTTCAACACATTAAATCCACTTAAAGAAAAAGACTGATACAAATTCCACGCTTGTGGAAAGGATGGAAGTCAGGGAAGGAGATTGGTATTTTAAATTCGTGTTTTATTCAAATGGTGTTTTAAAACTGGATGATTGTGTATAATATAATAACAACTGAGAGAGTTTTCAATATGCTTTCTTCAAACCTATCTCAAATTATCCTAATTTCCCTACCCTATATGTAGATATAGTTGGACATCTACAACTAGGGCTAGTCCATGACCGATCTTCACACTTTTGTCCCTCATTTCTTTTTCCTGACCTTTTTCCACTTTCAATGACATCACCCTTCAATTGTCCACTGAGAACATGTTGCTAAGGCTTTTCCAGAGAGGGAACTACTGATAAATTCCTTCAAGCTGTACTTTTACGGATTTAGTGCTTTCCTTTCCTCTCAAGTATTTCCATATTAAAATAGAAGGCAGGAAAAGAGTACTATTTAAAACAAGGGAAGGAATTAATAATGATTCAATAATAATACATTAAGTTCTGGAAGGGATGATACACTTAGGTAAGATGATACACTTCCTGGACCTCACAAATCAAGTCACATATGACTACTAATCAGAATAATAAAGGTCAACCATGAATGGATGATTTTCCTTTACAAAAGGTCCCTGATATTTCTACTAGCTCTTTAGAGATTTGAATCTCTAATTTATGTTTCTAATGGGCTTGACAATATTGGTCAAAGGTGGTTAAGTAGCATCAAGCTCATTAGTGAACAGTTAGAGACAGCATGGCAGAGAAGATAGAGTACTGGATTGGGAATTGGGGAGACGTGGATTCAATTCAGGCATTATACACTTAAAAGCTATGTAATCCTGAACAAGTTTAGTTTCTCTGAAGCTCAGGTTTTTTATCTGAAAAATAGAGACAATAATAAAACAACAATAATAATTATCATTTATTTGGCACTTGGAGTGTACAAAGAACTTCATAAATATTTCATTTTTATCCCATAACAACTCAGAAGTATCTCCATTCTACAGATGAGAAAACTGAGGCACCCTCAGTTAGGTTAAGGATTACTGATTTCCCTATGCTCACATAGCTACTATTTGTTTGGGGCTGGGTTTGAACCTATCTTCCATTGTCTAACACTATGCTCCTCAGCATTCTCATGGAGTTTTTGCTTGGATTAAATGCGATAATGTATGTAAAATACTTTGCAAACCTTAAAACACTATTCAAATGTCACTTGAGATAACCACCACCACAACCATTACTACCACCACCACTACTACCACTAGCAACAGCAGCAATAGTAGTAGCAGTAGCAGCAGTTGCTATAGCTATCATTATTGTCATCTGATATAACATAGTTTGAAGTACATTTTTTTTTTTAAATTTGATCTGGAAATGACTTTAGAGATCCTGTAGATAAGAAAACTGGGATTCAAGAAAGGTACAAGAATTAGAACTTGTGACTCCCATTTCCATTCTCCATTATATGTCTCTTCCTCACAGAGCTCATAATGAACTAGAAGAGATAAGACACACAAACATAATTAAAAGAAACATGTACACATAAATATAGCAATATAAAACGGCAGTGAAAGAAACAGGTTTCGATTTGCCTTATATTTTTATAACACTTCATGGTTTACTAAGCACATTATTTCATCCTATTTGATCTTGCCTCTTCTGTGAGGTTCCTAGGGGAGATATCATTACAGAATGATAAGAGGGAGAATAAAAGTAGTTTCTGACCCATCAGCAAAATGATGATGTCAGTATATTCTGGGCTTTTCTCTACTTCCCTTTTGTGAACCTCTTTTCTTGGAGATTCGGCTCCTTCAACCAGGCACTAGTCCTTTTACTATTCCTGCGAACCTCTTACTCAAAGCTGGAAGTCAACTAACAGCTTCTAAAGTGTGAACTGGTAATGGCTTAAGCTGTTATGCTCAGAAGTACATTGCAATAAAAAAGAGAACACTGGGAAAATTTAGAAATTTCCTGATTAATTAAACAGTAAATAAGCACTTATTATGGACCTTTTTGCCAGGTACTGGAGATGCAAAGACCAAAATTAAATTGTTCCTCCTCTTATAAAGTTTATAACTGAGCAGAGTTTGAAGGAACACAACAATATAGAAATATTCAAAATAAATGCAAGGTTTTTTTTTTTTTTGTATTAAGAGGGGAGGCAGGGCAGATAATAGTAGCAGTTAGAAAGATAACAATTTCATGTGGAAAGTAGGATTTGAGATGCATTTTGGAGCAAATAAGGGATTTGAAAAGGCAGAGATGATGAGGAGGTCGATTCCAAGCTGTGTGTGTGTGTGTTTGTGTAAGGGTAAAAGGCACAAAAATGAAAGATCTAGTCTCATGTGTGTGGAAAAGCAAAGACTGCAGAATGAGGAAAGAGAGAATCGTGTACAACAGTGATGGAAGGTAAGTTGGAACCAAGCTATAAAACAGGTTTAAATGGAAAACAGAGAAATTTGTGAAATCTTAAAGAGGGAAAAAAAAAATTAAGAAGCCTTTGGAGTTTATTGAGAAGGAGACTAGCATAGATTTGAGTTTAGGAAAATCTCTTTAGCAACTATAAGAAAAGTTGTTTAAAATAGAATGAGACTTAAGGCAGGAAGATCAAGTAAAAGTTATTGTCAATACCCTAGATGAATAGTAATGAGGCCCTGAACTAAGTGGTGATTGTATGGGTAGAGAGCAGAAGATCCAGTGCTTAATACAGTGCCTGGCACTAACAGATGCTGAATAAATGTTTGTTGATTGATGGATTGATTGAGTGAAAGTAAGAAGTAAAAGTGATAAGATTTGACACCTGGTTGAATATGTGGGGTGAGGAAGACCAATAAATTAAAGATAATACCAAGGCTTAGACCTGGGTTTGGGAAATTTGGAAGAGGGGTAGATATGAGGGAAAAGATATTGAATTTCTGGTAAATTTGGTGCTGTGTCCAAGAAATCCAATCTGAGATGTCCAATGGGCAGTTGGAGATCTGAGACTGAGCTTAGGGGAACAACTAGACCTGGAAATCACCAACATGGAGATAATTAAACCCACAGAGTTAATAGAATTAACTGAGGGAGAGAGCACAGATTGCGAATAACTGGAGAGGGCTTATAATAACTTACATTTACATAATGTTTTATAAATATTATTTCATTTGATCTTCACAGAATCCCCATGAATTAGATACTTTAATACCCATTTTACAGATAAGAGAACTGAGTCAGAATGATTTGTCCACAATAAATATCAGAAAAAAGGACTTAAAACCAGGTGATTCATCAGCAAGTCCAGTTTATGTAGCAGCCACAAATTTCTTAGAAACAAGTTCAGTCCAGTCTGCATCCTACCTCCTCCTCCTAGCCTGCCTGGTACATCTCATCAGTATATATTCTGGCATCAGTAACTTTTTTCTCTTCAATGTTTTTGTAATCACAATACAGTTTTTAAAATGAGAATGTCCACCAATTTTCTTTATTTTTACCAAAGATATTAACTGTTTCCACAATTTTCTGTGTTTTCTTAACATATCTGCAATCCCTAAAGGCTATGGCACTCATTACTATGGCATTTCACTTCTTGTTTACATAATCTATTTCTGGGATAAAAGTATCTTCTCCCTCATCTCACTTGTTTCAATACATCTGTTAAAAAGGCACAAGATACATACTTCCCTGAGTAGCGTAGGCAGCCTTTTAATTTAGACTTATGTGGTAAAATATAAATAAATACACAAACAGACTTTGTCTAAGCTTTTCTGTAAGAATGTACTAGATTATTACTGAATGAATGAGTCTCATAAAATTAATCAACAAGTCCTCAGTGAACAGCTACCATGGTTCAAGCCCCTGTGAGGTAGCCAATCACACTCTCTCCTTGTCCTCAGAGAGCTTCCACTGTGGATGAGAAAAGAGGGCCACACACTTAAAACTACAACAAGCAGCACAAATTTGTATTTAATTACATGCTAAATTCGGTATATTTGGAGGAGAAATGAAACTCCATGGGAATAGTTAGGGAAGCTTCATGACTGAAGTGAGATTTGAACTATACCTTGAAGTATAAGTAAGGTTACTCTCAATACAAATATTGTTTCAACAACCCTCCTACACACTATATTCTATGTTATTGTTTAATATAACTTTTGGCCTGATGTTAAAAATATAGGTCTCATGAGACTAGTCAAAGCTTCATACATTCGAAGAGAGTTATTAAAACAAGGTTAATTTTAAGTGGCAAGGGTCAGTGACTAATTAGTCTGTGACCTGGAGATCCTGAAGAAATAAAGAGCTGAAAAAATAAAATTATCTAATTCAAACGTGAATTTAGCAAGTAGAAATACCCTCAGAGTATAATAGTTAAGTCACAGCTAACAGAAAGACATTTTGTAATAAACTTATAAAAGACCCACTTCTGAGTCTTTTCAATGTTAAGAATAATGTCTTGTTCTTAATCTGGAATGTAAAATGATGCTAACCTATTCGGTGTTCAATCATCTTTTAGAAACAATAGCTATATGACCTTTCCTCACTCTGGGCAAAGCAGTCTGCTACTGACAGCTGGATGGTGATGGTATCTTTGTATACAAAGAAAAGTGTATAGAGGGAGGGGTTGGACAAAAGATCTGGGTCTGAGTTCTGACTCCGTTAGGATAACTAGATGCTAGAGTCAGAAAGATTCATCTTTTATGAGTTTAAATCTGGCCTCAATATTTACTAGCTATATGACACTGGACAAGCCATTGTTTGCCTCAGTTTTCTCATCTGTAAAATGATGTGGAGAAGAAATGAAAAACATTCCAGTATTTTTGCCAGAACGAACAAAAACAACCCTGAATGGGATCACAAAAAAGTTGGACACTACTGAAAAATGACTTAACAGCAAAAAACCCTAATCTTTTACTATTGCTGAAATTGGATGTCACTTAAGTTCTTGAAATTTCCTTAATTACAAAATAGGATTAATACCTGTCCTAAACTGTAGTATTGTCTCAGTGAGCAAGTTGACCCATGATATAAGAAAGCATTTTTGAAAACTATGAGAGATTGATAATGATTATCTTATTAAATGATACATTCCATAAGGGAAAGATTGATTTATTTTTGTTTTGAATTTAGCAGTAATCTGAATACAGAATATGCTGAACAGAATTTCATTCATTCATTCAATTATTTACTACATGATATGCATTGTGCTTGGCAAAGAGGATGCAATCACAAAAACAAAACAGTTTCTGCCCTTAAGGAGTTTATGTGATATTGAGAGGAAAATTGTATATACAGATAAGTAAATATAAGTTAATATAGTTTGTGGGGAAGGGCACTAATGATGAACCAGGAAAAGCCTCTGGGAGGAGAAGGCATTTGAGCAGAGCCTTCAAAGAAAGTAGGGATTCTGAAAAGGGGAGGCTGGATTGTATTACTATATTTACTATATTTAGTCAATGAAAACATCACACCTATAATGGCCCTTCTAACAAGCCAAACACTTCAGAGATCTGCTAGTGTTCTGGTTTTTACCAGGCTGGAAATCCTGTAAAAATATGCCTGAGTAGAGCACAGAAATCAGCAAAGTAATTGTGTATCAGGAAACTCTGACCTATTCTTTAAAATCTGATTCTAATGCTACCTTAATCCCTCAATGAATTGCAGCCTTTTACTCTAGGACTTCATTTAGCATTTTGTTCTACAGTCTTTGATTGTAGAATTGTTAAATTCAAATAGTGGATCCTGCTGCCACATTGATTTAGAAAGTGACAACTTAACATTATTTCTATTTTATTATGTTTTTATTTACTTGGCTAAATATTTCCCAATTACATTTTAATCTGGTTTGTCTTGCTGCATGTTTGTACCTTTTCTACTATAACTATAATATAATACTCTGTATTAGATTTATCAGTATTTGTCTTTTTTCCTACTAGATTAAAAGCCTCATGAAGGAAGGGTATATACTTTATCTAAACTTTGTATCTCCACTAGTATGGAACACAATGCTTAGAATCCGTAGCTGAGGCTTAGTAAAATTTTTTGTTTTCATTGTCCTCAGAGTGCTGTCTCCTGGTTCCAGATTCTCTTCTCATAAACTGTTTGTTTCTCATTAGGTTTTGGTTGACTTTTTGGACCATTATATTACCATCCTGCAGTCCATTTTTCTTTATGTTTTGGAAGCAAGATTTCTCAGATTCCTCTCTAAGTTGTCCCCTGTCCCTTTACCTTTTGACATGGTAGTGTTCTATAGCAAGGCCACTACTTGCCTGCCAGCCCTTGACAAGGCCATCAGCCCCTACATGAAATTAAAAATAGAACATAGCAAGCAAGGTAATACTTACACAAACTTAGGTGTGAAAACTATAGACAGATGGCTGAAAATAACACCAGCTGTGACTATACCCCCACTGAAAATGGGCCATGAGAATACCATCTGGCTCTGGATCCTCCTGAAAGTATGTGCCTCTGGCTGCATCATTTGGCCAACACCACCAGCTCCAACAGTAGATTTGGAGAGGACTTTGCTTGGTTACCACAACTGGCCCAGAGGGAAAGGATTCAATCTTTCCTTTGCCTCTTTGTTTTTTGTTGCCCTTGAAATACTTCCACTAGCTTTGAATGATTTTGCAACTCCAAAATGATTCTCCATATGGGTAGTTCAGGGAACAGATACTCAAGGTAGCCACCAAAAACACAGGTAATTGAGATCATCCAGATATATAGACATAGCTTTAGGATGAGGTTCCTTTCTCTCCCCTTTAAATCACAGAACTGAAAAGATAAAGGATGTAATAAGGAAGAAAACAATAGAAGTTGGCAAAGGCAAGAAAACCCATTACAATGCAGAGGGAAAAAAAAGAAAAAAAAACTATTTAAATGTCCTACCCAGTAATTGCCTAAAACAGAAATCCAAGAAAGTGAGAACAAATTCAAACCAGACCTTTGCCAAACCCCTGAGGTAAGAGAGCAGTAGAGCTGAGAATCTATAGCACACCCTATACATCTGTCTTAATGGATTTGGGAACAGAAATGGAGGAGGACCAATATAAGAAAAGGACAGCTCCTGTAAAAAGGCTATGAGAAAAAAGTCTTTTCAACTATTTGATTGCAATAGATTTTACAACCTCTTGTGCTAATGGTGGAAAGGCTGTGTGCTGGGCATTGTGCTAATGAATTTACAAATATAATCTCATTTGATCCTCACAACAATCCTGGAACATAGGTGGTCTTATTATCCCCATCTCACAATTGAGGAAACTGAGGCAGAGATGAAATGACTTCCCAAGAATCATACAGAGAGGAAATATCATCCAAGCAGGATTTGAACTCAGATCTTCAAGATTCCAGATCCATTACTCTATCTATTGTACTAGATAGATAGATCTAGGGCTAACATTGCTCCAGGACAGGAGTTCTTGACTTTTTTTTTTTTTAATGTTTCATGAACCCCTTTGGGAATCTGGTGTAGTTTATGGAAATATTCTCAGAATGTTTTTGATTATATAAATACAATTATAATATAAATACAATTCACAGAATTAGAAAGGAAACCAATTATATTGAAAGGTAGTTATCAAAATATTAAAATAAAAACACAGCAAAACTACACTGGGATTTCAGGCTAAAGATCTTTCCTCTAGAAATTAGCTGATGTAGAGAAGGGTTGAAGGAAAGTTCTCATAGCTTTTGCCATGGCTTCTTTAGGCAGAAAGAAATTTAGGCATTTGTCATTCAGCTAGTGTGTGTCTGAACTGTTCACAGATCCTTTGACTCCAAGTAGTAAAATATATACCCAGATTAAATATGTATACCCTATATCAAACTTCATATTATTTCAGAGAAGGGGGAGGGGAGGGGGGAAAAAGGAGGGAAAGAATATGGAGCCCCAATTTTTTAAAAATAGATGTTAAAAACTGCTTCTGCATGAAATTTGGAAAAAAGAAAATAGTTTTAAAAAAGATATATCCAATTTACTGGAGGTCCTCTATAGATATTTTAATCTTATTCTAATCTTGGAAAATCAACCAGGATGTCCTTATATAATCCCTAATGCCCCTATTTGTTCCTAGATTATAAGTCTTTAGCTATTAGAAAATTCAATTCTGTGGAACAATTCATGCTGATGAAGAATGAAATAATTTGTCACTATAAAAGTTTGTACACCTGTTGTCTGGTGATATTTTAATATAGTACAATGATGGTTCCAAGATATTGTCAATGTGGATACTCCCTTCAACACTGAAGATTTCAACCCATTTCTTTATTCTCACCCTGTGCAATTCTTCCCTATATTCTTCATTCAATCATAGGATCATAGATTTAGAACTTAAAGGGACTTCAGAGGTTATTGCCTCCAATCCAACTCACTCACTGTAAAGTCAGATCCAGAGAAGTTATGGCATTTGCCCAGGGTCACTCAGTTAGCATATGTCTGAAATGGGCAATTGCTTATAGGTCATTTGACTCCAAGGTCAGCATCCTTTCCACTATATCACAATGCCTTTCAAAAATTCCTTATAAAAGATATAATCATATTGCATAAGTACAACATATAAAATTGTGTATTATCTCAAGGAAGGAGGAAGGGAAGGAAGAGACAAGGGAAAGAACATGGAACTCCAAATTGTTTAAATGGTGTCAAAAATTGTTTTTACATGTAATTGGGGAAAAATATTATTTTAAAAAAATACCCAACTAACTGAAGGTCCTCTAAAGGCACTTTATTTTTCATTACATTAATCTTGGAAGAGCAACCAGACTGTCCACATGTGATCCTTAATGTTCACGATTTGACCCTTTATGACAATATTAAGCGATTTATAAATAACTTTCTGAAAATAAGTTGATACTATAGCAAGGAAACCCACAGTTGCTACCTGACTGTCTATATTCTTTGGCTCCTCCACAATTTTGATTCTTTGGAGAATGTGATTTGTGAAATTCTTCATGTAGCAACCATAGAAGAATTATTAACGTTTTTTAAACACTCTGGTTTCGAGGAACAGTTTAGTACTATTAAGAGAGCATCAAGTTTTCCAGCTTCGACTAAATACATTCTCTTTATCTAACTTAATTTTAAGCCCAGTTCACTGTCCAACAGTATCCAAGCAAGATATGGAACTGAAAGGACAATATTCATTCTTCAACCATTTGTTAATTCTTGCATGAGCCAAAAACCTTTCAGTGGTGGTGGTTCTAATTAAATAGACTCTGTAAATTTCTCATTACAGATGCCTTTGTCAAGGTCATCATTATCTGGAACTGGTACATAATAAATACTTTTTTATTAATAGTTTTTATTTACCAGGTATATGCATGGGTAATTTTACAATATTGACAATTGCCAAACCTTTTGTTCTAATTTTTCCCCTCCTTCCCCTCCCCCTGCCAAATGGCAGGTTGACCAATACATGTTAAATATGTTAAAGTATAAATTAAATACAATATATGTATACATGTTCAAACAGTTGTTTTGCTGTACAAAAAGAATCGGACTTTGAAATAGTGTACAGTTAGCCTGTGAAGGAAATCCAAAATGCAGGCACACAAAAATAGAGGAATTGGGAATTTTATGTAGTGGTTCACAGTTATCTCCCAGAGTTCTTTTACTGGGTGTAGCTGGTTCCATTCATTACTGCTCAATTGGAACTGATTTGGTTCATCTCATTGTTGAAGATGGTCACATCCATCAGAATTGATCATCATATCATAATAAATAATTAACAAATGTTTGGAACACCTTAACACATAAAGAGAATTACTCTTTAGTTTGTACTCTGAATCAGATACTCTTCATGATAGTAGCAAACATCTCTGATGAATAAGTGGTTCCTTATTTGGTTTCTTGCTTGATAGTAGGGGGTATATCAAAAGAAATCCCATTTTTATTTAATGTATCAACAGGGTATAATCCTGACTCTTATCGTGCCCCAGAAAACTCTACATGTTAGAAGATCACTTCTACCTTCCAATCCATAGTTCTGGAAGTAACCATCTGAAAGATTTCACCCAGAGGAAAGTGCCCAGCCCAGTCAACTCTTTATTTCTTAGTCCAGACTACAATATCATGTTTACAGCCACGTATTTTTTTTTTCTCATTCTGGTTCAATCAGAGTCCTTTTATGTAGTAGAATGTAAACTCCTTGAAGGCAGGGATTATCTTTCTTTTTACTTGTTTTAATTTTCCCAATGCCTGTAACTAGTAAGCACATAATAGATGCTCTTTGACTAAGTGATTGATTATTGCATTTTTAATATCTCCTTTAAAGTCTTTGAGGGTCCCAATTATTTTTGCATTTGTCTTTGTATTCTTAGGACCTGGAACAATGCCCAGTTCATAGTAGATGTTTAATGATTGGGATTGTTAATAAAAGCAAGAGAGATATGTTGATGTAAGAAGTACATTTTGCTTTGTGAGTCAAAATGCTTTCTTCTTTAATCCACAAACACAGAGAGATCATGTACTATTTTATGTACTTTTTACTCAACTATGTGCTTGTGAAGGTATGGTTTGCTGTAGAAAATAGTCTTTTCTCTCTTCTCACATTTTCCTCAAGGACATCCTTGATACTTGCATACATGATGTTTATACACATGAGAAAGCAGGTCTTTGGATCATCAGTTACTGATGTCTTTTCAATTACTTTTTCATAAAAAACATCATCCTTTCTCCTCATCTCAGCCATTTGGTCATGTTCCCGTCTTTCAGAAATATTTAGATTCAATCCCTTAATTTCAAAGTTGTGTTGCCTCCAGAATGAAACTTTTCCCCTTGTGTCATTAGTTTGGTCTATCTATTTCCTATATTTATCTTCTTAGGTACCATTGTCATTTCCTAAAATAGCTTGTCCTGCTAAATTAGTCGTGAGAATCCAGAGGGATTCCACTGATGCCCCATAAATGCTAATAGAAATGGTGATGAATTGGTTCCATTTTCATGTGTTTGATGTATTTCTTCAGTGTTATCTTTAAATATTGGTGGGATGACCTGACTAGAAGTATCCTTGAGATACTTGTTTTTTCTTATAATGGAGCTGTAAGCTCCATGAGGTCAGGGACTGTGTATTATCTGAATTTTAGATCATTTACACCAGTATTAAGATGAGTGCTTTGTCTTTTGCACATTCTTTCTCAGACATTATTTCATTGAAGAATGTCTCCAAGAAGGACTAAGTATACTAAGAGAATACTAAGGAATTATGCAGGATGAATTAGCATGAAAAAGTTACCAGTCCACACTGATGGAGGGAAAGTCACCAGTGATGGGATCTAAGCTATCTAGTATTAAAGTATCTCATTCCTCCCCTCCACCCCAAATCACCATTCACTCACATTAACCCTTTGAAATGAGTAGAGCTGGTATCTCTATTCCTCTAGAGTGGTTGAATGTCTATGCTAGCTAGGAAATTCTGGATAAAAAGGGGACTATGATTTAGATCATGACTTGTATTTTTTCTACTAGGATATAAACATTGAAAAAAGAACTTAGAGTAATTATTACAAGTCATTTCAAAGGCAGCTAGAGAAAAGTTAGCCCAACTCCTTACAATAAGGACCTATTCTGTTTGTATCTTTGTTTTTTTCTCAAAGTTCTATTATGTCATATATATAATAAGTATGCTATCTTTTTCTCCACATATTGTGTGTATGCTTATTATAATATACACTATACATACACATACAAAAATTCATATATATATATGTGTGTATATATATATATATATATTTATATTTATATCTATCATTTGAATTTTAATGGTGATACAAAACTAGACCTTCCATTTGCATCCAGAGAAAGAAATAAGGAGACTGAATATGGATCAAAAGCATAGTATTTTCATCTTTTTCTTGTTGTTATTGTTTGTTTGCTTGGGTTTTTCTTCTTTTTTGTGTTTTTCCCTCTTCTGATCTGATTTTTTTTTTGCACAGCATGACAAATATGGAAATATGTTTAGAAGAAATTGCACATATTTAACCTATATTGGATTGCTTGATCTCTTGGGAAGGGGGAAGAGGGAAGATAGGGAGAAAAAATTGGAACACAAGGTTTTGCAAGGTTGAATATTGAAAACTAGTTTTGCATGTATTTAGAAAAATAAAAAGCTATTATTAAAACACACACACACACACACAACTTGGCCTTCTACTCTCCTCCTTTTCACTTCTTAGTCACCACCATTTTCCATTTTCGAATCAGATCTTCACCCCACAATGTCTTTAATAAACACAATGCATGAGAAAAAGAGTTACACATAGTTAGGATTCTAGTATTCAAACAGGAACAAGGATAGGATCAATAAGGAAAACCAGTCCAAATTGTGATTTGCTGTTTTTCTTCTCTTTTGACTTTAATTCAGATAATGTATTTGGTTTTCTTCAAGGAGAATGCTAGTTCTTTATTTTGTTGCATTTGTTCAGTTTTTAAAGAAAGACAGAACTTTGTGCTGAATGTGAAAAGGGTCATAAGTAGAAGCATCAAGATACCATGTGATTCTTAGCCAGGAGTTTGTCTAGCAGGCTTGCTAGTTTGTAAACAGGAGATTTGCTTTTTGATTTGGCAGTTCCAGCAGTGAGATCTAACTCACTTCTTACTTGGAAATCTTACTGAGATTTTATAACTATGGCTCTGACATTAAGAGGGAAGTAGCATCCTCATCGTAACAGATGGAGAATTGAACAGAGAAACTTTCACACCACTTTCTCACTCCTTCCAAATAGAAATTGGACAAATAATTTTAAGTATGAAAATAAACGAAAACAGGAAATCACATTCTGTGACAAAAGGTCCTATAAGGGACAAATGAAAAAGAAGATTTTGCTTATAACTGTTCAGTTCTTGACCTGGCGAATGTTCAGATTTGAATTCTGGAGGGCCTGCAGTTCTAAGGTCTAGTAGTTTCCACACATACACAAATCAAATGAAGCAGTGACCTTTAATGCGGTTTTCTCCTTTTTATAACTCTGCCTTGTCTAATATGTCACTGATTTACCTTCCTGAACTGGAAATATTTCTGGGAGTAGTTTCAAAGCCAATACCTCACCCCATAAATCATGGGAAACCCAGGAACTAGTAGGTAAACAAATATATAAAGTTATATAGATTATATGTACATGTAGACAGAGATATACATGTGGATACCTAGATAGTTTTGTGTGATATATGTATGGATGCCTATACATATTGGACATATGGATCCATACAAACACACACACACACACACAATATACGCTTACATTTGCAAACAAATATACATACATACAAATACATAGAGGGTTTTCCAAAAAGGCAGTTTCAAGCTTTCCTAACTATATTACACTAAGATCTTTAGTGCATTATATAACATGCACACACACATGTGAGTTTATGAATATAAATATATGAATACACACATATACAAGTATGTTGTTTAGTCATCTTAGACTTTATGACAACATTCGGGATTTTCATGGCAAAGATGTTTGAATATATACACATACATGTATATGTACATAAAATGAATATATATGTATATGCACATATATATTATGCAGTATGTATACATATATACATAGATTTAAAATTTTAAAATGCTTTATATATTATATTGCATTTTATCTTCACAACCACCCTGTCACTTAGATATTGTAAGTATCACTTAATATCTTACTTAAAAGATGAAGAAACCAAAGCTCAGAAACCATGATTTATTTGTAGTCATGAAGCTAATAAGGATTACAGGTGTGATTGAACCCAGGTTTACTTAACTCCAAGACCCATCTCTTTCCAGAATGCCAAGAAGTTAGAACCATTTGGCAAAGGGGCACACAGGCTGAGAGAGGGATTATAAGGAGAACTAATGGGGGCAGAACTAATGGTATTCTGAGACCTTCCTTCATTCCACTCTGCTTCCTCACATCAGGGGGGCCTCCCCCTTAAGACATATGCTTCTTGCTATTTTTCCTGTATGAAGTTTTTGGCATTTTCCCCTACATACAGAGAAGTCTAATTACAGTTTGTATGCCACAGAAAGGTACTAATTCATGGTATGGTCCCAGTCCAAGTGACACACAGTGTTCTAAGCTGATATTTTAGGTATAGACTATTCTTACAAGGCTGTTTGTTTTGGATGCTGGAACCCACTGCTCAGGTACACCTGGGAAGGAATAAAACAACAGTGAGATGTGTCTACTTGGAGAGATGGTATGTTCTCAAAGGGTAATTTTAGAGTTTGTCTCACCTCTAAAAGTACCTCAAAGAGATATGCCTGGGGCATGTCTAGAAAAGAACAAAGTACCCAGAGTTTAGAACAGAGACTCACAGGAGCTCCTTATTATTCTGATATTTCAGATTCCTAGAAGGAGATTCACATTTTTCGCTATGATGGACTGCTTACAAAATACCACCTTTCATGTTTATATACAATCTTCTCCAGGGATAGTTTTATGCATTCACAGACCAGACAGTTGCCTTTGTGGTATGATTTGAGATGTGTCCAGATCACCTATAAAAATACCTCCTCTATCAGCTTTTTGTAATGACTGAAATTCTACCTTTGGAGTTTCAGTCCTTTGGATTAGAAGTTGCCCTCTGCTATTCAATTATACCATTCAATATGCATTTAGCAAGCACATAAAGGAAGAGTTAGCCTAACTTGGTGAATAGAGAGAAGGCTTTTTGGAATCAGGAAGACTTCAATTCAAGTCCTCCTTCTGATTTATCTATATATTTATATCTATATATACATATACAATACATATATATGTATACATGCATATGTATATGTTTGTATGTATGTGTATATGTGTGTGTGTATGTGTGTGTGTATGCCTAGTGACTCTAGGCAATTCATTTATTTTTTAATGCTTTAGACAATTTTCTAAGATTTTTAAATTGTGCCCAAAATAACACCATATACCAAGATAAGATCAAAATGGGTCCATGATTTAGGCATAAAGAGGGAGATAATAAATAGATTAGAGGAACAGAGGATAATCTACCTCTCAGACCTGTGGAGGAGGAAGGAATTTATGACCAGAGGAGAACTAGAGATCATTATTGATCACAAAATAGAAGATTTTGATTACATCAAACTAAAAAGTTTCTGTACAAATAATACTAATGCAAACAAGATTAGAAGGGAAGTAACAAATTGGGAAAATATTTTTAAAAACAAAGGTTCTGACAAAGGTCTCATTTCCAAAATATATAGAGAACTGACCATAATTTATAAGAAACCGAACCATTCTCCAATTGATAAATGGTCAAAGGATATGAACAGACAATTCTCAGAGGAGGAAATTGAAACTATATCCACTCACATGAAAGAGTGTTCCAAATCACTACTGATCAGAGAAATGCAAATTAAGACCACTCTGAGATACCACTATACACCTGTCAGATTGGCTAAGATGACAGGAACAAATAATGACAAATGTTGGAGGGGATGTGGGGAAATTTGGACACTAATACATTGCTGGTGGAGTTGTGAAAGAATCCAGCCATTCTGGAGAGCAATCTGGAATTATGCCCAAAAAGTTATCAAACTGTGCATACCCTTTGACCCAGCATTGCTGTTATTGGGATTATATCCCAAAGAAATACTAAAGAGCGGAAAGAGACGTATATGTGCCAAAATGTTTGTGGCAGCTCTTTTTGTTGTAGCTAGAAACTGGAAGATGAATGGATGTCCATCAGTTGGAGAATGGTTGGGTAAATTGTGGTATATGAAGGTTATGGAATATTATTGCTCGGTAAGAAATGACCAGCAGGAGGAATACAGAGAGGCCTGGAGAGACTTAAATCAACTGATGCTGAGTGAAATGAGCAGAACCAGAAGATCACTGTACACTTCAACAACAATACTGTATGAGGATGTATTCTGATGGAAGTGGAAATCTTCAACATAAAGAAGATCCAACTCACTTCCAGTTGATCAATGATGGACAGAGGTAGCTACACCCAGAGAAGAAACACTGGGAGGGGAATGTAAATTGTTAGCACTAATATCTGTCTGCCCAGGTTGCATGTACCTTCGGATTCTAATGTTTATTGTGCAACAAGAAAATGATATTCACACACATGTATTGTACCTAGAATATATTGTAACACATGTAAAATGTATGGTATTGCCTGTCGTCGGGGGGAGGGAATGGAGGGAGGGGGGGTAATTTGGAAAAATGAATACAAGGGATAATATTATAAAATATATATATATATATATAATAAAAAAAAAATTAAAAAAAAATTGTGCCCAAAATAACAGTTTCTTCATCAGGAATTCTATTAATCAATGAAATCAGAAGTTGTTTTTTCCCCAGAACTCCATTCACCAAAAAAGCATATATTTAGGGTTAGGTACTTAATTGTTAGACATTCAAAAACAAAAGAAATGAATAAAATCCCTGCCCTCAACAAGCTTATACTCTTATACTAGTGTTTAACATGTATTTAGATACCTATGTTAAAATTGATAGAAATTGCTTTGAGGGGAAGAACTATGAAAATGAGAGAATCGGGAAAAGTGAGAGTTGAGGGAAAGAAAAGAACTAAGAGGTAGAAGTAAGGACAGGGAAGATTCCAGACTTAATAATAACATGAAGGTAAGAGATGGATAAGCAGTATTTGAAAAATAGCAAGAAGACTGGTTTGGTGGAAAGGTACTCTAGAAGCAAAGATAGGAGACAGAATATTTATTCTGTCCAAAGGATTTTATATTTCACTCTAAGGGCAAAAGAGATGGGCAGAAGCCTCTTGAGTAGTAGAGTATGGTACAATAGAAAGAACACTATCTGTTGAGTCCAATAACCTGGCTTTGAATCTTGACTGAAATTTAATACTTATGTGAATTTAGACATTTTGCTTAATCTCTTTGGACTTGTTTTCTTATGAGGCAATTGGATTAGTTGGGCTCTGAGCTTCTTTCCTGGGGCAGCTAAGTGGTGCAGTGGTGCATATGAATGCCAGGTCTGGAGGCAGGAAGATTCATTGTTCTTAGTTTAAATGTAGCTTCAGATACTTACTGGCTTGGTGACGCTGTTTGCCTCAGTTTCCTCACTTGTAAAATGAGAAAGAAATGTCAAACCATTCTAATATCTTTAGCAAGAAAACCCTAAATGGAGTCATTGAATTGAACATAAATGAAATAACTAACTGAATATCAATGAGATTCCTTCCAGTTTTAGATCTAGAATCTTAAGCCATTTTAAAATATAACAGTCTATATATCCATCCCTACTTTTATTGTTTTTCTCTTCTTTTATCTTCTAGACAACTTAGAACAGGGCTGGATGCATGACAGATGCCCAACCTAGTCAATGTCTGACTTATCCAAGGTCATTTAACAAGTTAATGATCAAGGCAAGGCTAGAAATCAGACTTTTTTGGACTTAATAATTCACTGTTCTTTAGGTCTCAATACTGAAGAAGTCTAAATTCCAATTATTAGAGGTCCCTCATTCCTTGTTTGAATGATTCCCAAGTGGAATGGCCATTTGTGGTCACTTAATCCAGCTCAATCATTGCGCAGATGAAGAAACTTGATGTTAAAGAAATGTATTCCTTCAATTAAGAATCTATATAACAATACATAAATAAGCAAAAATAACCCTCTTTGGACCAACTAAATTTATTTCTAGCAATACTGTTTTGCTCGTTTTCAAACGTATATGGCTGCTGTTATGATCAGTAAAACAGGATATTCCAATAATCTCAGTGCAGTTTTAAGCCTTATTAGGCTTAAAATATCCTAAGATTTTGGGGACATCCTATATAAATTCACTTAAAAAGGTTAAATGAATTTATAGCAGATTTTAGCCAATATGTACTTTGTTGGATTGTTTTGCAATTAACTAATGCTTACAGTATATCTCCTCTCATGTAGATCTTAAAATAAGTTCTTACTTGGAAAGTAAACCATTGCTTTAAAACTTTGAAGTATAAAAGGTTCTAGGTTGTCCGAAAAAGAGAGTTTATGCTATCAAAATATCAACAAACTTGTGACTAAAATTGAATCAGCTGTGCTGAAAAATATTTGATATGCATCATGAGTTTAAATATTTAACAATTTTATAAAATTCTATACTGAGTAATATAAAGCACTCTATACATCGTATCAACTCAGTTTTGGATCACGCTTTAAAGTTGCAAAGCATTTTCCTCACAACTGTTAAGTAAGCAATTCAAGTGTTTTTAGAGGTAAAAAAAAAATAGCATATAGGTTACTGTATTGGTTGGAACTGATGTAAGGAAGATCTGAGTTTTAATCGTACCTCAGACAGCTATATGATCCTGTGCACATTACTTAGTCTTTTAGCTTTACCTACTATATCTGTAAGATGAGGATCATAATAGTATTTGCCTCATGGAATTGTTGAGGATCAAATGTGATAACATATGTAAGATGCTTGTATTTATTTGTATTTGAGGAGAAAGAGGAGGAGGAGGACCACCACTTTATAGTTTAAGAGTATGGGGCACTGGAATAACTTTCCCTTGATTGCACAGTAAGTGAGGTGAGATACAAACTGAAGTTTCCTGTCTCCAGATCCAGTGCTATACTATACTATTTCTTTTCCCAATATAGGTTTTACTACAGATCTTCAGTTATTTTCAGTCTTGCATTTAACTCTTTGTGACCCTGTTTAGGGTTTTCTTGGCAGAGATACTGAAATGGTTTGCCATTTCCTTTTCCAGCTTATTTTATAGATTAGGAAACTGAACTCACAGCTAGGAAGTAAGGCCAGATTTAAATGCAGGAAGGTGAATCTTCCTGATCCCAGTGATCAGTGATGTACTATTATGTCATGTAACCATACCTCATAGGCAGAGGTGGGCCAAGGTGCTCTGAACAGCAGATGACATAAGGAGTCTGGGCTGTAGCAAGCAGATTTCTGTTCCCCTAAATTCCATTCCCCAGACTTTGAAACAGATGGTACAGATTATTTTATACTGAGTTGTTTAAGATGATCTATTAACTATCTCAGTCCTACTCAACAGTTTTAAAACCTGATTTCTAAAAGAAAGCAGCAAACTGTTTATAGTTGAGCCTAATGGGCCACACAAGACAGTTACAGCATGGCATGGAGCACTGGACTTGGAGCCGGGAAAACCTCTGGCACTACCTCTGACACTACTCCAGTGCTCAGGGATAAATCATAATAGTACCTGCCTCATGGAGTTGTAGAGGATTAAATGTGATAACATATATAAGATGCTATACAAATGCTACTTATTATTAGGATGATAGTGATGATGATTACCACTTCATAGTTTAGGAGTGTCTAGGCACTAAGGGAAAAATCCCTTAAATTTTGAGAGTTTCAATACCTCATTTATAAAATGAGGATAATAATCATTAGTTTAGTTGTAGTACATAGTATTCTTATTATTTTTAAATTTTATTTTATTTTTAATTTGTGGAATAAAATAAGCTTTTCTATAACACAGCATAATAAAAAATGATGATTGCACTACATAAAACTGCAAATCTATTATGTTCAGCTTGCTATTCCTTTTAAATATATAATAAAATTATCATGCAAATTTCTTTTCTTCTCTTCTTTTTTTCTTTATTCTCTCTGTCCTAGAATTGTTTTGAGACTCCAACATGAAAATGTCTACAAAATGATTTACAAATTATAAAAATCCTACATAAATGTCAATTATATTTAAACATTTTTTATATGACCAATTTAATTACCAAAGCACTTCATGACACTTTTCCTGCTCTTATACCTTTTTTTTTTCCAGAGATGGTGATTCCACAGATATAGAATGCCAAGATTTCCCCACTTACTGCCCCACCCCAGCTGTACTGACTAGATTTGCTGAATTTTGCTCTCTCTTTTTTCTTTTTCAGAGTTAAAAAAAAAATCTTTGTTATAAAGGATGACTCACTGTGACTAGAAGAAGGGAAACAGGGAAATGTAGGTGATGTTAAAACAAAATATATCAATAAAAATCTATTTTAAAAAACTTTCCTCCCCCAAAGACTCACTAATCTAGTTAGCAATGAAACTCTGAAATGGAACAATCTAATAGTTCAGTCTATTATGACTCCACATCACAGCAGGGAACTGATTTTCTTTATTCACTGAATTGTCTTTAAAATGATACAATTTTTCAATCAAACTACATGACAGCCAACAAAGTATCAGTCCATGGCAGGCTTTAGTTTGTATTCCTTTGAGTCTGAAACTTTCAGCGGTTCAGGAAGATTAATTCCAGGCATCTCTTCCAAAGTTGTGCTGCATCACAATTTGGCATTATCTCCACAATGTGAAATGAAACCCTAACTTCGCAAATGCAGTGACATGTTTGAATATCATTCTCTACCAGAGAAATGATGACTTCTAATCACATATCACCAGATACACTGTGTAATGGATAAGGCCATCTTTCAGTCAGTCAGTCAGTCAGTCAACCAATAAGTACTTACTGAGTGCCTGCTTTCTTCAAGACACTCTGTTAAGTATTGGTATGGATATAAAAGAAATCTAAGACGTAGTCCCTGCCCTTGAAGAGCTTATAGGCACAAAAGTCTTGTTAACAATAGATGATGGTATATAATTAACTGCCAGAAAGGGTGAGATGGATAATAAGTGCTTCAAGAGTTGAGGGAAGAGAAAGATCAGTGTGGGCTGGAATAGGCAGGGAAGGTTTTGTGGAAAAACTGAGACTTTATTCAAGCACTGATGGATGATGGATAGGTTTTAGAGAAAAAAAAAAAAGATGAGGGAGAATATTCTAAAGTGTGATTGTGTGTGTGTGTGTGATCCACATGAACAAAAGATTAGATATAAATGGAAATGTAGGTGCAGGAACCCAAGAGCACCCAACCTCTCCAGCACATAGAAACACCCATCATAAGATTATTACTTAATTAATCACTTACACAGGAACTTTGGCTAAGCTCAGGGGATACAGAGACAAAAAACAAAACAAACAAACAAAAAACAGTCTAAACCCTCAAAGAGTTCACAGTCTAAAGATGGAAGACAACAATACATATTGTACACAATTACAGACTGTATATAGGATAAAGAGGTATGGGAAATGTAGGTGCAGAGGGAAAAGGGAGAATTTACTGGAGTTTGAGTATAAGACATCTAGTTATTAGCAATGAGAGGGTTGGAATAGGGGAGAAAGTTAGATGGGGAATTTGGGGGTAGTGGGTAGAACTCTAGAAAAGAGTATATTCAAAAGGTTATGAAAAACCATTTCAGATTCACTAACAGGGAGAGGAATGACTGGAGAAAAACTCTGCCTTCCCAAGTTTTATTACTTCCTTTATCAATGAGCTGTAGGATTAAAAAAAAATAAACAAGCAAAAAAAAAAACCCCAAAAACCCAGCAACAAAAATATTCTCTTATCTTCTAAAATCTACCTCATTTAGACTTCATGTCTCATCTGAAGGAATAATTGTTTCTCTGAAACTGATGAGAAAATTGACTATTGACCTTATACCTTTTAATTATTACCTCTTTATCATATATATATATATATATATATATATATATATATATATATATATATATATATATATATATATATATATATATATATATATATATATATATATATGTAATCTGTACATAATTGCTTGTTATCTTCCACCTTTAGACTGTGAACTCTTTGAGGGTTGGGACTGTATTTTTGTCTCTCATTGTACCCCCCAAGCTTAGCAAAGTTCCTGATAAATAGTAAGTGCTTAAGTGTTTATTGACTAAATCCAGAAATTGAGTAACAATCCTATGATGAGTGTTTCTATGTGTTAGAGAGGTTGGTTGCTCTTGGGTTCCTAAAAGTTGTGTTCTAGAGTTTAGAATATGAGCAGATCCCAACTACTCTCTAGGTAGCCAGATTTTCCTGAAGCCGAACCTGTTTTAGTGAGTCTGAAGCTAGAGTCTCTTAGTGGCAGAGGATCCCCTACCTGCCTGAGCCAGCCTGTGGTTATGTGTGCTCTTTACCAAGGCATGCTTCATGGGATGATCCCTATTTCATATCTAACCTAACATAGGGATAACATCTTTATTTCTAATTGATTTATGTGCTTAGTCTTATTCTTCTAGAGGGCTGGTTCCTTCAATTTCTGATATATTCCTCCCAGACTATTCAACATAATGTTTGACAGATAAAAAATATAATCTGAAAAGTTATTTGTTTAACTTGATATTCAACCTCCCCCAATATGCTCCATGTTCCATCTTCATGTATTTGTACTCTCCAATCCCTATGCCTCAAATATACTTCCTCTTGGCCTCTCAGAATTCTTATCTTCCTGCAAAACTCAGATCAGGTTCTAACTTATTCACATAGCTTTTTCTTATCCCCTTCTGTTTCTCTTCAGGTGACTAATATTCTCTTATTCTGTTTTCTAAGTTTTTTAGCTTTTTTTTTTCAGTAAATTTATTTATTTTTAATACATATATTTCCTTATTGTGCACATGCTTCAGGGGTTCTCAAACTAAGGCCTGTGGGCCAGATGGAGCCACTGAGGACATTTATACAGCCCCTTCGGATTATGGCAAATGGGCTGAGGGGTGGAGACAGAGTGTGAGTTTTTGTTCTTTTGTGCGGCCCTCCCACAGTCTGAGGGACAGTGAACTGGCCCCCTATTTTAAAAGTTTGAGGACCGCTGTGCTATATTCTTTCTACTTCATTGAATCTAAGTTTCCTGAGGGCAGAAACTATTTATTTTCGTCTTTTTATCTCTACTGTCTAGCATAGTACCTGGTATAAAACAGATATTGAGTGAAATGGATAGAATATTGCACTTGGAGTCAGGAAGATGTAAGTTTAAATTCAATTTCAAACACTTAATTATCTATATGACCCTAAGTGATTCACTTAACCTCTGTCTCAGTTTCCTACTTTTATAGGATTTTTATAGTAATAGGAATTGCAGCTCAAGGTTGCTATGAAGATCAAATGAGAAAAAATTTACAAGACAATCTGCAGACTTTAAAACACTATATAAATGATATATATTAAGATTACATTATTATTACAAAATGTTTGTTGAATTGAGTGAATACATATTTAATGCAATATAACAATTACTTATTGAGTACTTGCTATATGTAAGGCACTCATGGCATTGTAGGTTATTCAAAAATCCATTATTCCTAGTGAGTTCCCTACAATGAAACTCCCAATTAGATTTGCAATATTCAAAAAGTCTTACATATCTGCTAATGTACAGCTATATCATGAAGTCTCAGATGTTCCTCAGTACTTTTTAGTCCAACATTTTCCTTTCACAAAATGAAAGTCTATTTCATTGACAAGAGATCTTACAAGAGGAACAATAAAAGACCAAATATTTGGAAATGATTGATGTTGTCTTACCACAGGATTAAACCACCCATATGTACAAATAAATATTTCAATAATTTGCTTACAAATTGAAACAGCAAATACAATAATACCCCATTAACATTGATTATTTAGCCATGGTTTAATTTGAAGGAGCTGGTTTGATTTCTCAGGAGTCATTAATTATTTCTGAAGTGATTTTTTTTTTCCTGAGCAAATCCTTTTGGTATACAACTTTCACTGATTATAGGTTTCATTATTGACTGTGAAATTGCAGGTGTTGTTCCTAATTGGATTTTTGTAATAGGTCTTGTCAAGGCATATTTCATGGTTTTATAAATATCCTTTCTTGGGATAATTCATTGAATCTTTCCAAAAGTTATGGCAGAGTTAAGTGATGCTGAATCAGAGACAAATATTCTAGTTCTCAAAGACATAATAGGAAGAAGGAAATGTCTGTGGCATCCCATCCCTTTTGGTTCACTTCCTCTCTTCTACTTTCAATGTCCAAAGCAGGTAGTCATATAGAGCCATAATTAGGAATTAGACACTTTGGGAAAATTAAGTTGACCAAACATGGGAAAGGAATGGAAAAAATGCAGAAAGAAAGGGGAAAAAAGTCCATCGATAGCTAGCAAATTATTTTTTATGAATCTCTGTTGCTCAGAGATATATAGACTCCTTTAAGGGAAAACCTTTTTATGCTATTACTTCCTGATCTCATCTCTATTTTAGCTCTATCTCTTTTCTTTTCCCTAAGAAACTCTTGTTCTTTGATTAATGTAAAGGAGGTTTTTCAACAATAATCAAATTAATGTACTATAGAAGGCTACCTTTCCCTCTCTTCTTCCTTCCCTTTGTTTTCTTCTGTTTTTCTCACTTTAAAATAATTTTTTTTCAATTAAAGATCTACCTTTTCTCCTAGCTATTTCCCTTCTCTTCATTGAAAAAGACAAAAAAATCTAAACTCTTATAACAAATATGCATCTGTTAATATTTGTAAAGTGCTTGATACATAATAGGTACTGTAAAAAAACTTATTCCTTTATCCCTTGCTACTATAGTCAAACAAAGCAAATTCAGACATTGGTCATCTCCAAAAATTTAGTGTGTGAATCTCTACCTTGAGATTATCACTTTTCTGTCAGGAGATGGGTATTATATTTCATCATGAGACCTCCAGCATCCTTAGATGCTAATAACACTGATCAGTATTTTTAATATTTTTAGTTATTCAACTTAATTCCTTTAGTTTGGTTTTATTTGTATAAATTCTTCACCAGGCTCTGCATACTTCAATTTTTATCAATTCATATAGTTCTCCCCATATTTTTCAGAAATTATTCCTTTTATCATGTCTTTAATCTTATTCCCATACTATAATTTGTTCTACCATGACCCAAGTGATGGGATTATTATATAAAGATGGGATTAGATTATATTTCATTGTCACCATAAAATCTCTTCTATTTTTACTGATTTTCTAGCCATTGCACATGCAAATAAGGAAAAGAGTTTGGTAGATAGTCAGTCTATGCCCATGTTTTGTGGTATAGACCTCTGTGTTTATTAGGACAGTATAGTCTGTATTATGGTTGGAGAAATTTCTGTTCTATTAAATAATTTAGAAAATTAAATCAGAATCTATTGTCTTGGAACTTATGTATTGACCTTGATCATTGGCCATGGCAACCTTATACAAATCAATAGTATTATTAATAATAACTATCATGCATTATTAATAATATAATTTAATTATGTGAATGGCAACAATAAATGTATGATTGTTAATAATTTCTTGTAATAACTTTTAAAATACCAGTGTGGTAAAGTGGAAAGCATGTTGTCTTGGAGGATCATATTTGAATCCCATTGCTGCAACTTTCTAATTAGACAAGCTCATTACCTCTGTTTCTTCATTTGTAAAAATGCAATTTTCCTACTCTGTAAAATAAGTATAATATCATCAGCAATCTTGGCTTCATGAAGTTGTTGGAAGGAAATATGCTTTCTAAGCTTTAAAATACCATGCAAGTATGTGTCAGGGTATTAGGAGAGACCTGTTTTCCAGAGTTCAAACTCAGCAAGCAAGCTGGGCCCTCAGCTTGGCTTAACAAGAGCTCACCTACCAGAACTCGTGGTCCCTGAGCTCCAGCAAGCATCACCAGGTATAGACAAGAAGCCTGGTTGTAAATGGACTTTTGGTTACTAGACAACCAGCTACTTTTGTGCCTCACTGTTTGACTTGTTCTAGCCCCTTTGACAAGATTCAGCCACACTAGGTCCTGCAACCTGGAACAAGTATCCTTGCTTGCAAGTTGTTTCCCTCACTTTGAAATTAAACTTCTATTTGATTTCTGATTCTCCTGTCTCTAGGCTGTGGTCATCCACAGGTTAGTGGTCAGTCCTGTCCAGTTTGCTTTTTTAAAGAAAGTCATTTATTAAAGTGGAAAGAGTACTGGATTTAGAGACATTAGACTTGTAATCAAATCCTCCCTCAGGTACTTACTGGTTGTGTGATTATGAGTAATCCCTTTAATCTCTCTGATCCTTAGTTTTTATGCCTGTAAAAAGAGAATTCTAAAACTTGTACTGCCTCCCTCTTGGAGTTGTGAGACTCAATGAAATAAAATAGCTAAAAATCCTTATAAACCTTAAAGCGTGTATAAATATCAGCAATGATATCTAAAGTACTCCCACATGCATTATTTTATTGATAGAGTAGCTAAATCCATTTGATGGATGAGAAAAATGAGACTCAGAGATGAAGAACAGCTTGTCTGAGGGTCATATAGTTAGTCAATGGGAGATCTGGGGAAGTTCACTGTGTTCTTCCACTACAAAAGCCCTAAGTGGTTATTAATTAAATGATGGGAAATAATTTGTCTTCCAGATTGATCCTATGCTTAGAGCATAGAGGCTGGAAGGATTAATTGTCAATGATGTCAATGATGATTTGAGGGGTCTCACCAATCTTGTATCTCAGCCTCAGTAACTGATTCTTCAGGCAGACTTGCAGTTTGGGAGCAGCATTTTCTATATACACAAACCAGGCCATAATGCCTCCTCCTATATATTAATGCTAATATTAAAAGAATAGTCTCCTCCTCTTTACTTTTGGCCTAAAAAGGCCTCAGAAGTCCCTATTTCTCTTTTCTAGGATAATAGTAATAGTAATAACAGTAACAGTTAACATTTACATAGCACTTACAATGTTACCAAGTACTTAATAATTCTTATCTCACTTCATTCTCCCAACAACCGTTGGGTGGGAGGTACTATTGTTATTCCCATTTTACTGATGAGAAAACATCCACAAAGTGCCATTAAATAACTTACCCAAGATCCTACAACTAATAAATAGTTTATGCTGGATTTTAAATTTGTCTTCCTGATTCTAGGCCCAAGCTAGACTTTGAACTCAGGTCTTCTTGATTCTAAGCCCACTAGCAAACCAACCTACAATAGTCGACCCTCCTTGAAGATAAGATCGCAATTTTTCATGGAATCATAAGACTTAGAACTAGAAGGGAAGATTTACCTTTGTACCATACCACTGGGTAAATTGGCTTGAACACAGTAGGCATTTAATGCACAAAACTTTTTTTTTTACTAAAAAAAGAATCATCAAATCTTTTCAACCTGGAGGCCTACCTTAATAGTCATTGAACCCACCTTTATTTTATAAGGAAATCAATCAGTCAACCATATTGATTCAGCTGCCTGCTACACAACATCCACCATTCTAAGCAATAGGCCAAAGCAAAACAATCTTTGCCCTAAAGAAGCATAGAAAACAAAACAAACAAATATTGTTTTTTATAGAATAATAATCCACAACTATACTGCTTAAGAATACTGAGATGGTCATTTCTTGGATAAGGGAGACAAAACATATATACAAAATAAACATTAAGCTTATTTTTAGGCACCAGTGACTTGTTAAGGAAGAAATTCATGTAGTGAATGGTGTTTAAAATAAGTCTTGAAGGAAAATAGGGATTCTAAAAGGCAGAGATGAGTAGGGAGTACATTCCAGGAGCATGGCCAGGACAAAAGCATGAGATATGGGAAAGAATATCATTTATCATTATCAGGAAGAAGTCCTGTTTGGCTGAACTGAGATGTACATGAAGGGGAGTATTAAGGTTGGAAAAAAAAAAAAAAAACAGAAGCTAGGTCACAAAGGGCTTCAAGAGACAAAAAAAAAGGAGTTTACAGTTAACCCTGGGGGTAATATGGAATCTTCAGAGCTCATTGAGTAGGAGAATGATGTGGTCATAACAGCTTCTGGAAAATCACTTTGGTGCCTGTGCGGAGTCTATCCTTCACACAGGCAAGACAGAGGCTTGAGGCACAGCTTCCAATTACTTGGAGTAGTCTAGGTGAGAACCTGAAACAGGATAGTAACTAAATACATGTGAAGAAAGGAAAGGGCATGAGAGATGTTGTGGAGGTAGAGATGGCAAAGTATGACAGATAATTGAATATATAATATAAAAGAAGGTGATGGAAGAGGGTTTCAAATCTGGGTTACTAAAAGAATGACAATAGTCTTGACAGTAATAAGAAAGTTCAAAAGAGAAATGGTTTTGAAGGGAAAGCTAGTGAGTTCTCTTTAAGTTGAATTTGAGATACCTGTAAGACATATAAGTCTAAATATTCAATGTTGTTGCTATGTGCCTGGAAAAAAGATTAGGAAGGGCTAGATGTGTGGATCTGCAATCATCATCTTAGTGGTGACAATGATGAAACCCATATGAACTGGAGGGAGGAGAGGGGGAAGAAAGAGAGAAAGAGGGGGAAAGAGAAAGAAAAAGAGAGAGACAGAAAGAGAGAGAGACACACAGAGAGATAGTCAAACACAGAAAGACAGAGAGATAGAGAGATAGAGAGGCACAGAGACAAAGACAGAGACAGAGAAATACAATCACAGAGAAAAAGATTTAGAGAGACAGAGAGAAACAAAGACACAGAGATACAGAGAAATACACAGTAAGACAGAGACTGAGAGAAAGACAAAGACAGAGATAGAGACACAGAGAGATCCACAGAGAGACAGAGAAAGACACAGAGAAATAAAGAGACCCACAAAGGGAAACACAGAAAGAAAAGTAGAAACAGACACAGAGACAGAGATACAGAGACAAAGATAGAATCAGAGACACAATGACACAAAAAGACACAGAGACTGACAGATAAAGACAGAGAAATATAGATAGTCAGAGACAAAGACAGAGAAAACCAGAGACAGATACAGACAGAGAAAGAGACAGAGACACAAAGACAAAGAGAGACAGAGCAGAGAGACAGACTAGAGACAGAGAGACAGATACAGAGACACAGAGACAAAGAGAGACATACAGAGACACGGAGAGGCAGATATAGAGATAGAAACACACAAAGGGAAAGAGAGATATTGAGAGCTTTGGAACACCCACAGTTATAGGGTGTTATAGGAGTGATGATCCAGCAAAGAATCCTGAAGTATTACATCAGAGAGGTTGGAACAGAATAATGAGAAAACTGTTTTCTTCAGAGTGGCCAGGTGCCATAGAATTTATCCCATAGTCTTACCCTCTCTCAGAATGGTATTGGTCCTATCTAAGAGTCAATATTGATATTAGAACTATTTATCCAGAAGGCTTCTTAATTTATTCAATAACAAGAAGAGGTCACTTTGCAAGGCAATTGAGCCAGACTATTTGAATTTTTCCCAGCAGAGAGATGTGATAGCTTTTGTTGGAGAAATGGAATAAGGACACTAGAGAAGATACAAACTCAGATGCAGGAGAATGCTCATGTTCTCCATATGCTGATCTGCTTATTAAGGTATTTCAAGAATAGCAGGGGAAAAAGGGGGCATCAAACCTCTAAATCTGAAGAACATCGAGGTTTCTCTCTAAAATTGTTGGTTTTGGAGAGTTTGGAGGTATTTTTTGATAGTTTTTTTTGGGGGTTGAGTCAATGGTGTTACATATTCTCTATCAATAATATACCACCTTCAGTGCAGCAATTCTGGATAGGGTTATAAAAAATTCCTGATCAATTTCAATCTGATCATCACTGGAATCAACATATTTTTAAGGCTGTAACTTCACTATCCAGCTGCATTTCTTCCTAAAACTCCAAATGCCAAAACCTTCATGTAGCCCTTAGTACTCCCCTTCCCTCATCACATCTTTTCAGTAATTTGGTATACAATTCAAGATAATGCTGTTCTCTAAACACCTGATTGGTTTTCCCCTCTATGTTCTTTTCACTGCCATCTAGCATATCTATTTCCTCTCTGTTCAGAGAGAAAGGATATTCAATGATCCAAAACAAGAACTGCCCAGAATTAGGACAAAGCCCTTTGGGGGACAAGCTAACAAATAACCCTATTGCTAAAAATGTCACCTTGGAATATTTTCCCCCTCATACAAAAGGAACACAGAATTTCTTCTCTCTATCTTATAAATAGTAGTTGTTAAATTCTTTAACGTATACAGAACAAATGTGCTAGTCCTGTTCCCATGAAATCTTTAATTTTATCCTTGTTCTCCATTAGTTGCAATCTTACTGGGCTTGTTTGAGAGCAAGTCTTCTAGTAAGGTTTGTTTGTTTGTTTGTTTGTTTTTATTTAAATACCATTCAGTTTAGAGCTGATTATTCAAAGAGATTTTTTTCCCTGTAGTTTCTGACAATGCTAGCGGTGTGACCAATAGCAGAAATACATTTAAAAGAAGAGTAAACATCAACCTCCATTTCTTGTTATTTTAATAATAATACTATAACTTTATGTTACTCATTCAAAAGTAAATTTTGTTGAACTGATGGAGACTGAAAATAAGCAGAGCCAGGAGAATCATATGCTCATTGATTATAAAAATTTAAGAGGGAAAAAAGAAGAAGGAGGAGGAAAAAGAGGAAGAAAGAAAAAAAGGAGAAAGAGGAGGAAAAACAGGAGGAGAAAAAGGAGGAGGTAGAAGAAGAGGAGAAAGAGAAGAAAGAAGAAGAGGAAAAAGGAGAGAAGGAGAAGGAATAGGAAGAAGAGGGAGAAAAGGAGAAGGAGGAGGAAGAAGAATATCAACCACAACTGAATGCTATGTTAGTAGAATCTCTCAAACTTGGCACCAAAAAAAGATATTAAAAATTTATCTTTCTCTCTTCTTTGCAGATCTGAAGATTTATGGATATGGAAAATTTTCATATATGATTAGACACGATTTATGAGTTAGTATTGTAGAATTGCTTCTTACTTTTTTGTTCTTTGATACAAGAGTTGGCCTTAGTGGGGGGTGAGGAGGGAGACGGAGTAAAGAGATTTAATTTAAGAAACTAATGTGATAAAAAAAATTAGAATAACAATAAATTTTAACAATATAAATATTTCATTCAAACTGATGGTCACAATTTAATCTGGATATAAAGAAAAGATGTTTTAATATAGTGACAAAAAGTACTGGATTAAAATTATGTGACTTCCATTTCAGTTTTACTTCTGTGATTAACCATGTAACTTTGGAAAAGTCACTTCATGCTGGAATTTGACTAATTTGATTGAGGATTTTTTTATACTTCTGGGATTCTATTCTAACAATTCCAGTCTTATACTGAATGCTTTCCTGGAGCCATCAAAATAAAATTCTTTTTTAGAGGAGTGGGGAAAGTCAAGCATAAAAAGTAAACAGACTTGACAGGACTATATTCACACATATGCCATCATTATGCAGTAGGTCAAGTACATAGTATGTACAGTCAGCTTGCAAAGTACTATATCCCTAAACTTGACAATTATATGAAAAGGTCACAATATGTTGATTACATCCTCTCAGCAAGGAAGAAAATTATTTATTTTTATGTAGTTGCGATCTCAATGTGTAAACAAACGTCAACTTAGTGATCTGAAACCAATTAGCTGTTAACAAAACCAGCACAAACTGAATAGCAACCTGGAGGAGATCTCAAAAACACATCTTAATGAAACTCTTGGTCTTCTCATTAAAAATAAATGTCTACCGAGCATCTAGGAGGGTTGCAGAGACATACAAGCACTGCAAGCTTTGGTTGGGGGGAAGGGAAAAGTAACTGGAGTTCAATTTTCTTAGAACAACACAGAGAAGGAAAGATCTTAATTGGATTACTTCTAATTAGATGACTCTAATGATGGTTGAAGAGCCACAGAAAGGCAGATCAAGATAAATGGTTGGAAAGGTCTTAGTGAATTAAAGGGAGTCAAAGATCATGGTTTTTCCCATGCTGATAAACAAGGCTTACAAATAAAATGATTGTGTGGTGATGACTGTCAGTGCTGGGCTCATTACATTGCTCATCTCCCAGAGAGAGACAGACATCTGAGAAGGAGATTAGGTTGAAAGAAACAGAAAGTAGATTTCAAAAGAAACACTTATGGCCAGAGGGTCCAGTCAGTATCATAATGAGTAAAACTGGAGAGGATGGGGACTTAAAATATCAGACATACCTACTAAGGATGGACTGGCCATCAGGGACAAAGTCTAAGCAGATAGTTGAAATCACCAAAATCTGATCATCCAATGATTGTAAATAGAGTCAGTCACAGAAATCTGTTTTCCAGTCTTGCTTCTGAAATATATTAGTTATGTGATCCAATGTCCCAAACAACCTGAGAAGCATGATATAATGGAAAGAACCCTACCCTGGAGTCAGAGGAACTGAATTTACATCCTAGTTCTGACACTTATCTCAATTTATTTAGGTTCCCTGGACCTCAGTTTCCTCATACATAAGATGATGTAGTTGAATTACAGAATTTTGAGATACCTTCCAGTTTTCAGTCTATCATCCAGTGCCTTTTAAATACCTTGGGAAGTATCAAAAATTATAAGTTGTCCTGCATTGGGAGAAGGAACACTCTGCAATTAATCAATCAATCAATCAATATTTATTAAGCTTTTTGTGTATAAGAACTTGGGTTGGATCCTGACAATACAAAGACATAAAAATCGAAACACTCTCATTACTCAAGGTGTTTGAGTATAGTAAAGATGGAGCTGGAGAACTGGAAGCAGCACATAAACAGATAAACAGATACAAAGTCATGTGAGAAGATGGAGAGAGAAAATGAAGAAATAAGGGATTTAGTTGTTCCTAATAGCCTGAGGTCCAAACAAAAAGAACTGTCAGTCTCAGGGAAATCTAATAATAAGGGATGCTTACCCAGACAAAAGTGTTGGGGAACATTATACAAGTATTTTGAATAACTCAAACAAGAAGACAAGCCCCTAACTTCAAGATAAATTGGGGCCTTATAAAGGAAACAGAGGCAAGAATTGAAACATGGAATGATAAAATAGGAACCCTGATATTTACATTGGGACTCAAGGCAAGGTTTTGATAATAAAGATAAAATGCCCAGTTACTGGAGCCATAGTCAAAGCAGTCTGCAAGTCAAAGTCAAAGCAGGTTGCAAGGATGACCTGATGCTGAAACAAAGAACCATTGACCCAAAGGATCCTTGCATTCTCTCTGTCTTTGGACAGTACTAATCCAAGAGCAGAAACTCTTAATTTGGGCTCCACAGACCTCTAATAAAGTCTATGAATAGAGTTGGGAGGATCTCTAAAGTTAGAGAGAAAAAATTTTCATTTTCACTAACCTCTGGGATTTAGTATTTCCTTCAATTATGAATTAAAGAAAAATAGGTGTTCAGAACCTTTAATAGAGGTTTGTGACAGTAAAAAGGTTAAGAAGTTTTTCTTAGAATATAGGATGGGGTTCAACATTGGTAAAACTAACTTTTCATTCTCTTTGTCTCTTCTCTCTCTCTCTCTCTCTCTCTCTCTCTCTCTCTCTCTCTCTCTCTCTCTCTCTCTCTCTCTCTCTCTCTCTCTCTCTCTCTCCCTCCCTCCCTCCCTGTTTCTGTCTGTCTCTGTCTCTCTCTCCTCTCCTTCCATCTCTCTCTGTCTCTCTTAAATAAAAAACATTCAGCCTTGGAAATAGACACAACATAGTCAGAATGAACAGTATAAAGCAGATGTTTCCAGTCACTTTACCCATAAATATAAAACTTTGGAATGGATTTTTTCCAAAGCCTATGACCATTCTTTTTTTCTTTTTTTAACCACCCTCTCAGTGATTATATTTTACATGAACCAAGGACTAATGAGGACTCCATGTGAAAAACCATAAATACAACAGGAAACTTATAGCTGGTCTTTTTGTAGTAGTAAAAAAATAAAAATAAAAAACAACAACAACAACTGAGGATACTTTTTGAGTGGGGAAATGGCTGATGAAACTAGTCTACAAATGAAATGGGCTATTTCTATGTGGAAAGAAACAATGAATAAAAGAAATTCAGAGAAAGATGGTAAGATTTTTATGAAATAATACAGAGTGAAATAAACAGAATCAGAAGAACAAAATACACAAATGATTACAGTGTCTGTGAAGAGATAAATAAAAGGAAGCTCAATTTTGAATAATAGAATAAGCAATAATGATTTGGTAAAACAGATAATGAAAGCTATCTTCATCTTCTCAGCAGAAAGATGGAGGACTATGAGCATGGGGTTTTGTGTACACAATCAATTGGAAGGTCCAATCCCAGAATTGGGGAAAGTAGTATTATTTACAAAAATGATGGCTATAAAAACATTAATTAATCAAATTAATCATTAAAGAACAAAACCCCACATAAATATGACTTATTGCCCCCTATTTTCACCTTCTTTGCATTCTCTGTCCACAATTTCTCACTCCTTTCCTCTTTGCAGTCCAAGTATTTTAAAACTGACTGATTTGATGACTTTGATAAACATCATGGATCTTGGACTCACTTATCTAGGGTCACATAGACAGTGCCTTTTCACAAAATTGAAAAAAATTATTGTGCTTCTGAAAACTTAAATATTATTTAATGACTTGGCATATTTTGATTGAGGGATTTAACTCATCAACATGAAGAGCATAAATCTCTAGAATGCTGAAAAAAAATGAGCATGCATTGAATTTGAACAAATTTAGCAAGTTCCCTTGAGAAAAGTCAACTAATTCAATTTTAAAGTCTCACAAAATAGTTTGAAATTATATTCAGTCACTGTAATGTGCTAGACAGAATTAAATAGGTATATTCTCCTTGAGGGAATTCAGAATCTCCAATAAACATGAAAATATAACCTAAAAGGAAGACTAAGTTTCAGGTGAGAAGTGCACAGTGGTGTTTACAATGATTCTGAAATAAATGGCCTTTGAGAAACAGCTTTCTAAGGTGCCAAGTTCCAATGCAAGAGGTAATGAGTCTGTCTCCTGCTTTTGAATAGGGCCGTAGAGGAAATTCAATAGATGATAAAGAAACATATTTACCCATCTAGAAGTCCTCCTTGATATGTTATTTATTGAATTAATGTAATATTTCAGGTGCTAAGGATGAAAAAGTTGTTCTGTTCTTGAAAGTTATTTATAGTCATTGGCTTTATTCCCTGACCACTTACTCTTTCCTCAGTCCTTTGCAATCTTGTTTTGGTCCTTAGTACTCAAATGAAGATACATTTTCCAAGATCATTGATGGTCTACTTTCCAATTAAGTGGAACTAATCTTTATTGATTTCTTTGTGAGTTTCTAGAGAGCCAAAACTGTATTTTGCCTTTCTTTGTAATCCCAGATTTAGTTCTGTGCCTGGCATATAATAAATGTTTAACAAATACTTCCTTGTACTGGACACTACTTACTTTTGCTGTGATTTCTTCTTCCTTGGCTTCCTAGCTATTTTCTGAATCTCTTCCTATTTTTCTAATTCTTTCTTTGTTTCCACTTGTGATAGACTTTCCTCCTCTTCCCAGCCCCTTAAAATGGGTTATACCAAAAGATTTAGTCCAAGCCCCTCCTTTTTCTATAAATAAGTAAGCAAATATATAAATAATATTTCTCCTGGCTATCTCACTCATTCTCCATGGTTTCAACTATCACCTCTAAGCAGATGATTCCCAAGCCTTTATTTATGGCCTTGCCTTTCTCCTTAAATACAAGACTTGGATCCCCAGCTGCCTAGAGGAATGTCTCTACCTGGGCATCCTAGCAGCACCTGAAATACATGTATCCTAATCTGAGTTTATTATAGGATCACTAGATACTTTATTTAGAAGCTTGGAGTCTATATGGCCCATCTTCACTTTTTAAATGAGAAACTGAATCACAGAGAAGTTCAAAAGTCCCATATAAAACTGGGTTTGTATTTGAATTAAGGTACTTTAATTCCAAATCCAGCACAGCCTCCAAATGCATTAATTTGTTTTCCACTAAACCAATGCATATTTCTTACTTTATAATTTCTGTTAGTGGTACTCTGTCTCTTAGACATTGATTCCTTTTTCTTTGACATTGCTTTCCTTTTTCTTCATTCAAGTCCTTCTTACCTCCAACTTGTTAGTTTTCTCTTCCCTTAATTTTGTATTATTCACAATTGTGTACATACTTTAACCTATGAGTAGAATGAATGTTTCTTATATGGTGTTGGCATATAGTGTTCACTAGAACTGGAATCAAAAAAACTTTGGGATCAAATTCCATTTCTCACACTGTCTATGGAACCATGAGCAAATCACAGCTTTAACTGCACCTCAGTTTCCTCCTCTGTCAAATGGAGATAAAAATACCTGTAGTATCAAGATCCTGGAACTTTGATGAATTCTCCCAGTATTGTTGTGAGGCTTAAATCAGATAACCTACATGAAGTACTATTTAATCTTTAAGCGTTATATATAAAGGCACAATGCCTTGCACATAGTAGGATGCAGGTTTGCTTAGTTAATTGATGTATCTAACTAGCTTTTAGAGGAGAGGGAATAGGAAGAATCTATTATCAAGTTATGCAACTCCACCTGTGATTCACAGGGGAATGGCTGAATAAGTTGAGGTCTATAAATGTGATAGAAGTCTATTGTGCTGTAAGTAATGATGAAAAGGATCATTTCTCTTAAACAGGGAACACTTGTATGTACTGGTGCTGAATAAAGTGAGCAGAACAAAGGAACAATTTTCACAATAAGAGCAATATTGTAAAAACAAATAACTTTAAAAGATTTGGGCACTTTGGTCAAGACAATGATCAACCACAGTTCCAGAGGGCCCACAATTAAACAGGCTGTTCACTTGCTGAGGTGAGGGATTGAGAATATGGACTGAGACTTAAAACATGTATATATGTATGTGTGTATATGTATATGTATATGTATATATCTATATCTATATCTATATATCTATATATATAATCCATATTCACAATAAACATATTTTCAGGTATACCCTGCATAAACACATCTCTCATGTATATTCACATAGACATAAATATATCTTCCATTATCTATGTGTACACATACACATATGTTTATGTCTATATAGCCATATAGAGGTGCTAGTGCAATAATTTGTTTTACTCTAATATGTTTGCATAGGAGTTTGTTTTCCTTTTTTTCCTAAATGATAGGGTTGAGGAAGTGAGTGAGGAAGAAGGTAAATATTCATTTTTTAAAAAATATTTTAAAAATTCTCTCACTGCAATAACTCTCACATCTTTCCCTCTGTTCTATTCCCACTGTTATCATCTTAGAATATGTTTTCATTTTCAACCTCCTAGAATACTACAATAGCTTGCTAATAGACTTTTCCTATCTCTACTCTCTCTCCCTACCTCAATCCATCTTTCATACCATTGCCAGATTTGTCTTTCTAATGTACTGATATAGTCAAATTACTCTCCCAAATCCACCAACTGTTTTCCATTGCATGTTAAATAAAGATCCTACTTTTCTAGGCTTATCTTTTGCTCCTTAAAACCACCTGTTAAACACTATAGCTAAAGTAGATTGTCCCCTGTATGTAGCCCATATTCCCATATCTTAATATACAAAATGACTTCCCATTATGTTTCCTTCAGTTTCTTGAATTCTTACTAATTCCTTTTAAAATTATGTCAGCTGCTAGCTTCTCTTGGAAGAATTCATTGTTTTTTTTCCCCCTTATCCTCCAACCTCCAAATTTGTAATGCTATTTCTCCCATTTGACTTTATATAATATTTGCTTTTCTCCTTTCACTTTTTGGCATCTGCCTACCTAGGGCCCATAATTTTTGATAACTTTGAGCCCTTGGATGAGTGGAAATGAGGCTGGCTTTGGAAACACACACACATACACACACACACACACACACATATATATGTATGAATGTATGTATGTATGTATAATACTGACACATTCAGGTGGGAAGCACTTTGTGCTGCTGGTTTTAAATGACCACATCTGACTGTATATATACTATTAACTATATGGAGTGCATTAACAGTAATTGGCTAAGCTCTAGATCTATGATCTTGAGCCTTAATTTTTTTGATTAGTGGGAAATTCTTCATATCATTGAGTCAAACAAGGGATTTGAAACACCAAAGAGATCTCCAAACTCTAAGAGTACAAGGAGATCAATGAGCAGTTTCAGGTAGCTCATCTACCATCATTTGGGCAAGGTGTTAGAACAAGAAGCATATATTAAACACTTGCTATGTTCCTAGCACTGTGTTAAGCATTGGAAACACAAATTCAAATAGAAAGGTAGATCCTTAGATATATTCTAAAGGTGCAAGAAAACACATAAAAGGGAGCTGAAAGGAATAGGAGGAAATGAAGCTATGTACTATGGGACACTGTAGAGAAAGTCCAGGAGACTCAAAAGTGCTGCCTTGAGAGGAATGAAGACATGACCAACCTGAGCCTCTTTCTTAAATGCAATTTTTGGGCAAAGCCAGCTAATCAGTTCCAATGTATGAATCCAGTCTTGGAGTGAGCAGGAACTTGTGTGTGCAGTAATTGAACTCTGTGAAGGACATACTTGCAAAGGTTCACTACTCAGTGGGAGCAAACTAAGCTAGAATGTTACCATGTGTGTTGGCAACTATTTGAAGAAGGTTGGCAAAGGCCCTTAGTTTCTTTCCCTTCAAGTTGATATATGGACAGGAGATAGTAGGGTGGGTGGAATTTATATTGAATGCTTAGGGCTGCTAAGGTCCTGAAGAAATGAAAGGACAAAATCCACTTCAGAGTATGGTTGGGCATTAGAAAATCATATTCTGCAAGAGAACAAGCTAGTGCTTGGAAAGCTTCGTGTGTACCCTTAATAGGCCTACTATGTCTAGTAGAATTCTTGAGACTGGTGATGTAAGTATTTGGAGGGAGAGTGGTTTATGTTATCTTGGTGGGCCTCTCTAAGGACATATATATGGTCTGCAAGAACTTTTATTTTGCTCAAGTACCATGATTCTCACCCCATAGAAAATTAAATGACAGATTTATTCCAACATAGTTCCTGGTAATTCGTATGTCAGAGCTCAATATGTGTGGACACTGGTGGATAGATTTTTGTTACTGAGACTGTTGGCTAGGGAACTTTAGGTTGGGGACTATATGCTAATGCCCCAATCTGTTTTTCTATTGATGAACAAATGATAAAAGAGTAATTG
The DNA here is from genome assembly GCF_048593235.1 of Sminthopsis crassicaudata. Lineage (NCBI taxonomy): Eukaryota > Metazoa > Chordata > Mammalia > Dasyuromorphia > Dasyuridae > Sminthopsis > Sminthopsis crassicaudata. Next base: position 347,084,885 of record NC_133619.1, on the reverse strand, counting down.
TAATACTGAAGCTTGTAACTGGCAGAGTAAAGGATTGTTGTATTCCTACATATGAAAACATCTTAAACACTCACATCTGGCAAAAAAGATGGGAAGGTATCCACATTTGCCCAATTATCACCTATGTTAGACACATTTCTGTAGAGAACACTAATATTTCTGGATTAAATGAGTAAGCAAAACTAACTTGGAGAGTATAAGTGAATGGAGAGAGAACTAGGTATATGTCCTTGTGGGTTTGCTTTTAGAGATCAGGGCAAAGTGATCAGTGGAGCCACCTCTGAATCTGAGTGGGTTGTTCAGTTTCCAAGGAAATAGCTGACACCATAAAGTTATTGTATTAAAAGTTAAAGAAATGCTGACTGTCAAAGGGTTAAATTGGCTTGAATAATTAGAGGTAAGAGGAAAGACCTGGGTAGATTCAGGAAAATGAATTGTGCTAACATGGTTAAATTAAATAAAATTGGGGTCCATCTGCAGGTAAGTGTATATTAAGAGTTTTAACATATAAATTGCATTTTATTATATTTTAATTTGTTTTGTTAAAATTTTCCCAATTCCATATTAGTATGGTTTTGCTTTTAGATTGAGAGTTTGATACTCCTGTTCTAAAACATCTGATGATTTAAGGGGAAGCTATGAGAAGTGTGGCTAGCTAGGGAAAATGCCAGTAATTAGGGATTATGGATATCTTGGGCTTGGGCAGACCAGACACAAAGGAAAGTTTATTGTTATTCAGTTAAAAAGAAAAGAGGCCCCCTCAGAAAAAATAATAATGAATACTGCTAAAGGGCTGTTTTTTGAGGGAGGGGGAATAACCAGAAATTGTGCTTTGGGAGACAGGCTGGCATTGAGGATCTTCTAACTCCAAACCAGTGCACTTTTTATGAATCATACTAATTTGGTTAATCTTCAAAAAGGGGTATGATGAAATGAATCTTGAAGGAAAGATAGAATTTAGACATGGAAACAGTAGGGAAAGGTACACTAGGTAGGGAAATACATTACAAAGAAATGTTCAGGGGTAGCAACTAACTTGGAACATTGATGACAGCTGAACAGAAAAACAGATATGTATGCTTCCCTTAGGACTGACAATTCAAGAAAAATATCAGCTTGGAAAACAAAGACTATGGGAGATTTGCATGCTGGTCTGTGTGTGGGGTGATATTGAATTCTTTAAGTCGCATTCAACTCTTTGTGACCCATTTGGGGTTGGCAAAGATATTTCTTTTTCCTTCTCCAACTCATTTTACAGATGAGGAAATGAGAGAAACAGGGTTAAGGAAGTTGCCTAGGGACGTACAGCTAGGAAGTATCTAAGGCCATATTTGAACTCAATTTTTCCTCACTCAGGCTCAATACTCTATCCATAGTGTCAGCTAGCTGCTCCATGTAAGTGAATGCTTTCTTTCAATTCTTCACTGTACCTTCTTTACCAGTTCTTATCTGGATTTCTTATAGTGATCACAGGGCCATCCTTGAATCTGGTCAAAATCCCTAATCAATGATTTGGTAAAGGGAAACTGGGAGTTAGAACAATTTTGCTTCACAACAATGTATTGCCAGACTTTCTTTGCCTTCTAAAATTACATATTTAGTAATTTTAGAGTTTTAGCAGGATGTAAACTGAGATAATGGAGCATAAAGTAAGATGCTTTAGGCTTCTTACATATTAAGAGACATTATTTGTGATTCATTTCCAAACTAAGGATGTGGACACCAAAGTAGTATTAAAAACACAAATTGAATGTCCTGTGACTTCTAATACAATGATGATAGTCTGAATTATGAGTATAATCATCAGCCCAGATAAGCAGCTTAAAGTGAATGGTAATTTAAGAGAAGAAAGAAGGGGCGAAGGGAAGTCAGAAGCAGAGTTGAGTGTTTGTCTCTGGTTCTTTGAGTAACTTCCACTTTATTCTAACATTGGTAAGAAGTTGGTCATTTCCCTGAAGATTTCCTTCCCTTCTTTCCTTTCCACTTTCCTGGTTGTCCTTCATTATTGAAAAGGATCAAAGTGGCACCGCTATGTTGAGTTCAAGATAAGAGTGTTTCTAACTGTGCCTGATCTAACCACTATGGACTTAGAAGACTATACCACCGATTGGGTATTTAGGAAAGTGCCTTCCTACTTACGGAAGTTTTAAGTGACAAATTAATGAGGCTATGATTAGACTAGAGGGATTGGAAAGTAGACATAGAGGATTATACTTAAAGATTGTTTGGGTGAAGAGAGAATAGTCTCTTCAATTCCTTTTTCTCTCTCCTACAGTATTGGCTTTATCATGAAAGCCTTCAAATAAGATGGTTCCTATTCTTCTATTAACACTAAGGACAAGGAGTATTGATATTTGATGATGATGATGATGATGATGATGATGATGATGATGATGATGATGATGATATCATCATCATCAATACTCTAAATGGCATCTCTGGAACAGATGAGATGGCCCAGATTTGGAATAAAGGATCAAATTCTAATTCAGTTAAAGGGAAAGTAGTAATGATTATGACAATAATAAATATACTCCATATTTTCTAATGATGATAAATTGTAACCCAGAGATCATTTTACTTGTGGATCTTCAATTAGTAAAAACAAGATTCATTACAATTTGTAGACAAGTCTAGGATCCCAGCTATTAGCAGAAGCAAAATTAATTCCTGAGGCAACAATTGCGCAAGGTCTTTGAGTAATATCCTGTTCCAAATGGGCTTTTTCCCAAATATGTATTTTCTCAAGCATGAAACTTTTCCTAGCACAAGCTTTCCAAAACTACATCTCAGTGCCTTGTTCTTCAAAGCTGTTTTTGTTCTTGCTATCTAGTTGATGGGCTTAGTGCTGAAGTCTCTTTCCCTAAAACCTGGAACTTCAAAGTTAAACCCACTGCACACCCAGCTGCCTCATATGTTAGTTATCCTTGAGACACTAAAGACACTGGGAGCAACATATACCTGCAAGACTAGTAAATGTGATATTTGCTCTAAATCCAGCAGTGTCTGTGTCTCTTATATTTCAACCCCTTTAGCTCTTTGCCATCTATAGTTTTACCAAAGAGAACAATTGATTTTAGGTACATTTTCAGTAACAAGAAATAAAAAGCAAAAGGAAATAATTATAATTTTTGTTTATACTACAAGCATAAGCTAATGATAATGGTGGGACTCATTAATGTTACTCAAGGAAATTGGGTTGTCAGCAGGTCTCATAATTTTTTTCCCAGGAATATTTTGTGGAATCAACATTTTAGAATTTCTCTGACTCCTAAAGATTCCATCTCTTGGTCTCCCCTTCCTATCAACATATATCAGGTGGAATTTTTCATCTTGTCCACTACATTAAAAGACATTTCATCAGAGATTTCTTAATCTGGCATTCAAAGTCTTCTATAATATGGCCTTCTAGAATAATTCTATCCCATGAATTTTATCTCACATTATGCTACATTTTGTTCAATTAAAAATACTTCTTACCTGAATCTGTCCTTCTAGTCCTAAAAGTCTATTCTACAACCCCCAAACATTTGTGCATTTCTCTTTCCCTCTAGGATATCACCTTCCTCATCAGAATGCCCTTATCCTTCATCATCCAACCTAGTAATGATCACATTTATATAATATTTTAAGGTTTACTGAGTGCTTAACATACATCATCTCATTTAAGCTTCATGAAAACTCTAAGATAGACAGTAACTATTTCTATATTACAAATGAGGAAATCAAGGTTAAGAAAGATGAAATTACTTGCTCATGATCACATAGAACAAGATTTTAATTCCTGATTCCAAGTCCAATATTTCATGCTGCCCCTTGTTTGAGGTCTGGCTGAAATTATAATTCTCTAGAGAGAACTCTCTTGTCAGTTCCATTCTATAAATTTTCTTCCTTTCTCTGCCCTGATAGATACACTGTCTTACTAGATATGTTTTTGTATAATATCATTTGGAATTCCTAAGATAAATATGTTGTTTCTGCCATTAGATTGTAAGTTTTTGGGGGGCAGAAAATATGTTAATCAATTAAAATTACGTAATGAATACATATAAAAATAAATGTATATACCCATAATAAAGGAGTAGAACATTTTGTACCTATGATTTCATCAGCACAAGGAACTTCTAGTGAGGGAATTTTCTCGTTAGCTCCAGAGGGCTACTTTATTCTGTGACTTAGTGTCAGAGAGTAGTTGGGGACACTGTGATATTAAGTGTCTTGTCTAGGTTATATAGTCAATATGTATCACAGGCAGATTTTGAACTCATGACTTTCTAGCTTTCTAGCTATTACACCACAGTCACTGCTCTTAGTGTATTAAAAAATTCAGAAAGATATAAAATAAATATTTGAGAGATTCTTTTGGAGGGGTAATTTTTACTGAAAAAGGAAATTGGGGAGATTTCATGGAAAATTCACATTTAAGCTAGATTATAAAGAATGGAAAAGATTTCAAAAGGTAAAAAGAAAGAAGGAGAGAATATGAGGCAGAAAGGAAAAGGCATAAGCTATGTGGCAATCACCTCAGTTTTGTGGGAATCAATAAGTTATGGAGAAGTCTATGAGAGAAGAAAGAAAAGGCTGGATGGATAGTGCTCAAATATGAAAGATCTGAAAGACAAAGGAATTTCAACTTTCTTTAGTAGGCAGTTGGTAACAACTGAGATTTTTGAGGAAAGGAATGACTTAAGATTGGTCTTACGATACTATAAAATATGGATTGTAGAGGACAGAATTTTTTACTCAGACATTTACTAGGCTCATTCTTCTTTGTACCTCCTAACTGCCTCACAAAATGCCTTACATTTGATAGATAATAGATGGATATGTACTGTTTGAGAGGAGTGATGGACTTAGGAACTTTCAAACTCAAAATCCTAAGGATCCTTATGATTGATTATTTACAGATTTTGGTCTTCTTGCTTAACAGAAATCTAGATAGTAAGACTAAGGTCCTAGGATGCTTAAAAAGGTGAAGCTTATAAAGAGATAGCTTTCTCCTTTCCCATAAATTTTATTAATCAGCTTTTCTAATATCCTGTACTTAAGTATTTGGAATGGCACATGAAGAAAATCTGAGGTAAGAAATGAGAAGATGCGAAATATCTAAAAAAGGGCAAAATATCTAAAAAACTCTTCAAAGGGTTGTAAGCAATTAGTTTCTCACAGGTTCCCTTTTGCTGTGATATCTTTGCCATCCAGGGTAAATCAACATGTGCAAGCAATGTGTGACTTCTGAATCTTCCCAACTTCTCCTTCCAAGTCTCTTTCCCTCTTGCTGATTCTTCTCACATCTAGGAATCACTCCCTAGATGCCCAAAGTAAAAAGTTACATAATTCCTCCTCCCAGACAGTTTCGTCCATGATAGTATTTTCTTTCCCTCTTCCCCCTTTCATTATCTTTCTCCAGATTTCCCCCAAATCCCCAGATTTCCAAAATTCACTGGCCAGGATGAAAAAAAAATTATTTATTATACACATTTACACTAAGGTGCTATATGGACTCAATATTAAGAACTTAAAACATAAACTTTTAAAAATTGATGATCTACTGATTTTTCTTGTGCAGTATGATAAATATGGAAAGGATTTAGATGAACTGCACATGTTTAATCTGTATTGCATTACTTGCAGTCTAGAGTGATGGGGGTGGGGAGGGAGGGAGAAAAATTTGGAATACAAGGTTTTGCAAGAATGAGTATCAAAAACTGTATTTTGAAAAATAAAAAGTTATTATTATTTTTAAAAAATTGATTATTTAATGGGAGAATATCAGGAATACAGGAAGGCTGTTGAGATATTCCTTCATTTATCCAAAATTACTGACTTTCATTAAGAAAGAACACATTTCATTTCAGGGAATAGAAAGTGCCAGCAAAGGGCAGCATGCCTGTGTGAGAAAGGGTTGGATGAGTAGTGAGATGAGAGACTTTATATTGGTGGCAGAAATCAAGGGCAAAGGATTTCATTTATTCTAACCCAAAACAGAGTGAGAGCTAGGGACTTTCCATTAAGAATTGATGAGGCAGCTAGGTGGAGCACCAGCCCTGAAGTCAGCAGGACCTGAGTTCAAATCTGTCATCAGAGACTTAATACTTAATACTCCCTAGCTGTGTGACCCTGGGCTAGTCACTTAACCCCAGTTGCCTCAGCCAAAAATAAAAAATAAAAAAAAATTGATGAGTCAAGAAAAGTCTATAATACCAACTTACCTTTATACATAGATAGATGCATATTAGCTGGATATGGTGAGGCATTTCAGAACTTGAGTTCTGGTTACCCAGTGTCACATCCATCAACAAAATGCTTGTGAGTGATGCTGATTGCTCAGAATCATATATGTAATAAGCTGATTAGCTTAGAGATGGAAGGGATTTTAAAGACCCTAGAATTCAAAATTCTTGTTTTAACAATTAAGGAAACTAAGGCCCAAAGAAGCTCAGTAGCTTGAGTAAAATTCAAACCCGGGCACCAGAATGGGAATTCTAGGGTCTTTCCAAGATACTGAGCTTAATTTGCTGATGAGAACAATAAAATGCTAATTGATGTTTGTATAGAATTTACAATTTACAAAGCACTTTTCCTCACAATGAAGTAATTAGTTAAGTAGTGTCTGCCTCACTTTTCCCATTATTCAGATAAGGAAAATAAGACCTATTAAGCTAAATGAATGCCCAGGGCATAGCCTGAGTTTTTGACCTGATCACTTTCAAAGTTCCTCCAGTTTTGCTCAAAGAAGGGAACTTGATACTAGCTTTTCAGGGTAGTTCTGTTTTGTTTATTTACAGTCTAAGTTTGACTGACTTGGAGAACAAATGCTTTAAAGATAATATTTTTCAAAAAGCTCCAACCAGAGCTAAGAATTAATAAGCATATAAATTACAAACTTTGCCATGTAGAACAAATTGGATTTCTTTTCATTAATAGCAAGGAAGCAGGAAACAAGCTCATTCCGGAGGGGATCCAAGGAACAGTTATTCACTGTTTTCTCTTTCTATCCTTTGTTTTGTGTCTCTAACCCCATTTTTATTCAGTTACTTATCTAATAGAGCTGGTTCCAGTATCAACAGAGCTGACAATTCATCTCCAATTGTTCACATGCTTGGAGTTGATTGTAAGCCCCAATTTTTTATATATATGTGTACGTGTGTATGTGTATATATATATATATATATATATATATATGTATGTATGTGTGCACATTAAACATAACATACATATATGCACATATATGAATATATGCCTAAAATTATCCAAATGTTCCATGATTTAGTGGACTTTAAATTAAATAAATGTCATTCCTGTTCAATATCCAATGAGAGTAATGATGGATAACAAAGTATATACACTATGGCTATTTTCTTTTTTGACCCACAAGCTCATTTTCACTCTTATTTATTAAGTGTTTACTTTGTGCAAAGCCCTGTAGAATGGCAGTGGGGAACTGCAAAGATGAAAAAGACAATATTTGCCTTATAAAGTTGATAGTCTAGTATAGGGTATAGCACGTATATCCACAACCAAGCTAGACAAGAGATATAAAGTCCAACGAAGGGCAAAAACTGCTAACCTCTCTCAATGTCACAAAAGATTTCTTTTACTATTTTAGAACGAACTCTCAAGACTTAAAATGAAATTGATCTTATACATTTCTCATTTGTTTACTTAGATGAATTTTTTGTCTTGGTACTTTCTCAAAAGGGCTTTAGGTGATACAGTAGATAAGAGTACCATACTTGGGAGTCAGGAAGACTTATCTTCATGAATTCAAATCTAGCTGTGTGTCCCTGGACAAGTCATTTGATTCAGTTTCCTCATTTGTAAAATGGGCTGGAGAAGGAAATTGCAAACCACAGTCTATTATCTTTACCAAGATAATCCAAAATATGGTTATGAAAAGTACGACACAATTGAAATGGCTCAGTAACAACTTCTCAAAAGAGTCTTATAAAGGTGGGATATGGCCTTGGAAACTCTTGAGAAGTATGATATCTTGGCAAGCTTGCTTCAGCCAAGTAAAAGGGGAATCTATTTTGCTTTATTAAGCACCTCTTCTCTGGGCCTTTTAATGAAAAATGAATTAAAGGCAGTGTTTGCAATTCCGCCAAATTTGCTAAGCATTTACTCTGTGTAGTGCATTGTGTTAGCATATCAGAAAGCTATATAAAAAAGTGAAATAGCCTTTTCTTTCAATTGAGGAAAGTTATGTGAACTATCAAAAGAAAAAAATAAATGAAGACATTGATCTGAATTTTATCCTAAAGGCAATAGGGAGCCACTGAAAACTTTTGATCATGCTTATAACTAAACTGTGTTTTGAGAAGATTATTTTAGCAACTGGGTGAATGTTGAATCACAAAGGGTAGAGACTAGAAGCAAAGATAACATTAGAAAGCTATTGCAATAATCCAAGCAAGAAATAATAAGAGCCTCAATTAGGGTAGTTGCTTTATGGCTAAAGAAAAGGGAAAAGGAACAATAGTGCTGTTGGGAAGTTAGTATTTTTAAGTCTTGGTGACTTATTAGATCAGATGGACAAGAAAACTGAGATGAGTACAAGATGACTTTTATGGGAAAATGATTTATCATTCTTTTAAAATGGGGACCTAATTTGTGTCTCTCTCAATATAGGGCACTGTAGGGAACATGGGAGATAAAATAGGAATTTGTAACTGAGTTGAAGAAAGAAAAGTTCATTTCCTTTAGATCCTTATAGGTTGGTATTTAGAGATAAGTAGAAGTAACCTTCATTAAAACCTAATGGAAATTCTTACATAGTACTAGCCATGTAGTTTTCCTAACACTTCTACTCTAGTGAAAACTGGAATAAAACCCATTTTATGTACACTTATTTGTGCACATTTATATTTGTGTACACTTATATGAATTTTAATTTGAAGCTTAGACAATAAAAACTAAGTAAGTTTCTTCACGTCCAGGTAATTCATGCTACTTGTTACCTTGAAGCAATGATTTTCATTTTAAAGTTAAGTTTAAGACCTGATACTGCTACCAAAAAGGAGGAAAACTTCCAGTCCTTTAGACAAATTCTTTCTCTTTCCAATCAATAAATAATTATCTATTTAATGCCTACTGTGTGTTCAGCCCGATTCTTAGTACTGGGGGGAGAGGAACACACAAAAAAGAAAATCTAAAAGATCTTAAGTTCTGCATGGGGGACAAAAAGTGAAACTCACAAATTGGAAATCACAAAAGGGATAGAATCAAAGCTAGAAGTACCTGGTATTGCTTTGGCCAGCACCAGGTGTTCTCTGAGCTCAGATAGTATCCAACAAGCTCAGACAAGTTCTGGTCCTGAAGCCCTGCTATGAATCAAACTTGACATAGTGTAGCTGTCACCCTTCATTGTCAGAGTTACAGACAGTTCACTGTACAGCTTACTGTGAGATCTCCCCACATTGCCTCAGGTTCTCCTACTAAGGACTTTTCCATGCTAATACTATGATCATTTGAATAGCCTAGAATCTAAATATGGAGCCTTATAGTTAAATATTCTTGCTTGGTTCAGACATACCTAACAATAATATATATTTATCATTGTGTGCTGATTTTATATTCCTCTTCCACCTTATTTATCACAATGTACAAAAGCGTGTGTGTGTGTGTGTGTGTGTGTGTGTGTGTATGTGTGTGTGTGTATTTCCTCATTCATTGAGTTTGAAGTTCCCTATTTTTGGAATATGTTTTGGGGAAACTGGCAAAGTTCCAAGAACAGGAAAAAAAAGTCAAACAAGTGATTCACACCTTGTAATAAATGTGCTCTTAGCTTGCTATTCACTATCCAACTCTGAGGGATTTATCTTTCAACCCACACTGATTCATTCCCAGCTCAGTGAGAGAGCAATTGTAAGTCCAGTTCTTTGTGAGAAAAGTGTTTCTGGATTGCAGCTGCAGCTATTAATGCACAGTCAGTCAAAATGGCTTCAGGTCAGTCCACCCCCACCTTCCCACCCTCTTGTGACAGCTGGTATAGTGAGGCTGAACCAGAGTCAGTGGGAGACAGAGACCACACATCATGGAAAACAACAAGAATTCAATGCTTTGTCCAGCTTCAATGAAGACAGGTAATTCTCTTCCAATAAATGCCATAGGGTCCTGCCAGGACCACCCTTAAAGAAGTTTGTAATTTTTAAATTTAAATTTTTTTTATCTTTTAAGGTCCCAACCTTACCTTTGTGTACCCTTAACCCTTCTTTCATTGACCTACTCTATCCCCCAGAGGTCTAGTACTTTTATTACATCTTAGGTTTCTTATTGGAGGCCATGGTAGGTAGAATGCCAGACCTGAGTCAAGAACACTTACCTGTGTTCAAATCTGGCCTGGGACACTTACTAATGGAGACCCTAGGCAAGTAATTTAAGTGTTTGCCTCAGTTTCCTTATCTGTAAAATGAACTGGAGAAGAAAATGGCAAAATACTTCAGCATGTTTGTTAAGAAAACCCTGAATGGATTCACAAAGAATCAGATGCAACATGAAACATCTAAACAAAAACAACAACAAAATTTCTTATCACTGGATCTGATAAGCCCTTTCAAACTGAGGCATTTAAAGATTTATGTTATTCTTCTTCACAAAATGGAGGGACCAAGAGAAGAAAGTTAAAGCATGAACCTGCAGAATCTGGTAGAATCTCAGTCAGCAATGATGAAGATATTTTGGGTCAGAATGTGTTTTCCAGTGTGTCACAATTCATATCACATAGATTACAGCCTACTTTACCTGTTGGCTTGCTTTAAGCAGCATTGAAAGAATTTATTTACATCATAATTAGGATCATGTTATTTCACAAATCACAGGTTAGATGTTAGATAAAGCATGATTAGCTATGTTTGGTATTCGTTTGGTTCCCTAAAATCTTCTTCATGAAGAAATACCACTTTGTGTGTCCCAGAAACACATACAAATTGAATGTATATTTTGATTTCTTCATCTTTAGGGGTCTTTGACCAGGGCCTCTACTGTACAGTAGGCATAGAATGCAGTTCTATTTTTAAAATGTTTTAAGAATCTGAATTAGTTGCTGTATCCTAGGTATGATGATGTTCCAGACACCTCTGGATCAAGCTACAGAATTCCTGAGGAGCCTAAGGAAAACAGTGGTTACCTTTAGAGTAAATGTTGGCTATACTACATGACCATATCATAATTACCCCAATATTTCTTGTCCTATGCCACATCTCAATTCATTAAATCTTTACTGGTCATCTGCAAAGTCCTTTGTTAAACCCAGCAATAGTGGAAAATATAGACCATGAGCTTATGGGGTTTATGATTCAACTAGAATCATAATACTGATATACAAGAAACAGAGAACAGTGTAGGGTATATATAAGCAGCTGCTAGATTTTGTGGTAAAGATGCTAAGTGCTATAAGATATGAGAAAATAGGAAGATCTCAATAGGGATGGAACTTAAATTTGGTCTTGATGAATGGGTAAGATCTGATTAGAAGGGACAAAGCTCTCTGCAGAACAAAATCATTTGCCCAAAGAAATAATGAACATAATGTGGTAAGCGGGTGGGAGAAGGTACAAGTAGTGAAAAGTTTTGGCTTAGCTTGTTCCCCCCAATTATTTTTTTCTTCTTCTGATAATGAAATTCCCGTTGCTTTTATTGCATTCTAAACCCTCCTTCTGAAATACTTCCTTTTCTACCTAATAAACTCCTTCAAGTACTTCTTTCAAAATCCACTTGTTCCATAAAATCATTATTTAGTTTCTATCACTGAAGATGATTCCTAAGATAAATTAACTGAAGATGACACCCACCAAAAAGAGATGGGAAGAAAAAAGGAAAGAAAAAAATAAGCCAAACTAGATCCTTGCTGCTTTTTCTTTTAGACTGCAACCTCCCTTTCAGCGACCCCTCTGATAGCTAACTTCATCCTGTGAACCTACTGAGAAAATAATTTTTCTGGTTGGGCTTGAGAACATTACAGATCCAACAAGGACTCCAACCCTAAAGCCAAGTGTTGACCCTCACTGGAAAAAGTCTCTACAAGATGAAAGCATAGATCCAACTGAACTCTTCAAATAAATCCATGTCCTTCTCTTCTGCAGTTACATTTGTGCACATGATAGTACTGATAGGGTAGAGAATATATAGGAACTTGTCTTTAAGGTCATTATTGATGAAGACTGATCAGAAAAACCAATGATCTTGAATTAAAGCACAATAAGACAATAAGACAATAGTATACAATAAGACAATAGTATACTACAAGTGTTTTACCACTCAGTAGTAAATACAGATTCCTTGAATCAACCAAATGAAGGATTTTTCCAGGTGTTAAATATCCTATTTCATGAATGGAATTATGCAGAAGCTAATAGTGGGTATGAGATAATTGTCCCTGTGCTATTTGGCCCTAATCAACTAATTCTTTCATTTCTAAAGTTTCATGGTTATTTCCATATAAATCCCTCAGAAAGTGTGTTAATGTGTTTTTTTCTAAGACAGTCACTGCATGGCAAGAGTTAATTAGTTGGTGACATTGATGAGAAACCACAGGAGTTCTAACTGGGGGATGGTAATTAGAAGAAAGAAAATCATAATAATTGATCTGAGCTTCTCAAATCACATTAAAGACATTCAGAAACCAGAGCTTTGAAGTTGATTTGAATTACAGAAAAGCCTACATTCACCTGTGGTTGGCTCTAGGAGAAAGGAAGGATGAAGGTGTTCCAATGAGTTTAATTTCGTGGAAGGCTGAGGATTTTATTATTTTGTTGAAAATACTCTAAAATGTCTGGATCACTTTAGTGCCTCACCCATCCTGTGCTCATTTCTGAGTTTGTTTGCTGACTAAGAATGTTGTAGGACATGAAGGGACAGGCAGCTATTATTACTGTGGTTGTTATTGTTGCTCTAGTTACTTTGTACTGAGCGTGTGATTTCATCAGTGTGTCGAAATTTGGAAACTCTTCTTCACTGATGTAGAATAGCATCTTCTCTGAAATTTGTGGACTTAGCTGCCTGGGGTATTGATATATTGCCCAGGGTCACATATTAAGAATGTGTCAGAGACGGGATTTGAACTAGTCCTGTCTCTAGGGCCATCTTCTATCCACTGCTCTGCACTGCCCTTTCTGTTACTTTGTGGGTTGTTTTTTTTTTTTAATTTAATAGTTTTTTATTTACCAGATATATATGCACGGGTAATTTTACAACATTGACAATTGCCAGACCTTTTGTTCTAATTTTTCCCCTCTTTCCCCCTCCCCACCCAGATGGCAGGTTGACTAATACATGTTAAATAGTTCCTTTCTGTTACTTTGTAAGTCAGCTTAACAAATGATCCCAATTAAGTGACTCCTGGTTTACATCAGCATGCTGGATTTCAACTTACTAGTCTTGATGCTAAATTGGTACTTTTCATATTTTTCCCCAAATAAAATTTTAATTAATGTCTTTTGTTTTGCTACTACTACTATTTCTCCCTTTTTTTTTTCCCTTTTTTTTCTTTTCTGAGGCTGGGGTTAAGTGACTTGCCCAGAGTCACACAGCTAGGAAGTATTAAGTGTCTGAGATCCTATTTGAACTCTGGTCCTCCTGAATTCAAGGCTGGTGCTCTATCTACTGTGCCACCTAGCTGCCCCTACTATTATTTCTCAATGATACCCCCATGTCTCCTAGGCAGTCATTCCTTATAACAGAGTAAAAGAGGAAAAAAAAATCTCTCTCTATTTCTCTAACAATAACTCTGAAAAGCAAGTAGTATAGGTATTTATTTTCATTTTACAAGTGAGAAAACTAAAAGCTAGAAAAAATAAAGGGCTTATTCATCCTTTTATTCAATAAACATTTATTAAGACCCACTATGTGCAAGAGACTGTGCTATGTTCTGGTGATTCAAAGAGAGGCAAAAGATAGTCCCTATCCTCAAGGAGCTCATAATCTAATGGGAGCAACAATATGCAAATTAAATATATAAAGGGCAAACTATATACAGAATGAATAGGAAATAATTGAAAGAGGAATGTTAGTTCCTTATACAAACCAATACACTTTGGAGATACTTGTTGACAATTTTCAGTTTATCATAGAATGATGAATGAAATAAAATATTTTTAAATTTTTTTTTAATAAAAGATTTCACTTTCTTCCTTAGAAACTCTCTGGGTTTCTCCATCAAGACTAAACTGCTTGCTTTGTTTTCAAGGAAACATCTTTTAAAGCTCACCTCCTCCAAGAAGTCAACCCCTCACTATTCTAGCCAGTTATAATTAAAAATTTTTGTGGTCAGACAGGTTTCAAAAAAATCCCTAGGAGAAGCAGCATAACATCTTCAAATCACATTTTAAGAACTTAGTTGAGGAGAGAGGATCCAGATTTTCTTTCTGTGGGAAGCAGGCTGTTTTGGGGGAGACCCTAGTGAAGAATAAGAGGGAAAGGGGAAAGCCAGACCAGAAAGTTCATCTGGAATGTCTACCTCCAGAATGAAATCCACAATCTAGAAGCTTCAATTTTAACTAATTATTCTTGTTAACCAGGTGTTAAGATCAGTAGCAACCCTGATGAAGATTTTAATTTCATATGAATTTTGGTGCCAAGCGGCAAAATCCTAAATTGGTTTGCTGAGTTATGGCTTTAATTCAGAACTCATTCATTTCCCTCTTTAACACATAATATTGCATATTTTTACATTGCCTCCACAATTAGAATGCCAGTTTCTCATAGTCAATGAACACATCTTATTCTTTTCTATGCATTATAGAGCAGCTGACCAAAGATGAATCAAGGATTACATTCACAATAAATTATTTTAATGCTTTGATTTCTCCAGGAAGAAGAGATTGAAAAAAAGTGAAAACTTGGTTTCTACATTAACATTGTATATAAAAAGAAAACAGAAAACAAACAGGGTTCCCATCACTGTCACAAGCTTAAAAACTGACTTTTAAATAATTAGAAAAGGGACAGAGCAGTAAAATGAAATAGTTAATTCTACTGTTCTTCTGGCCACTAACAGATTCATTCTATGGTCTCTTGACTCAAGGAGCCCAAAGAGACCTTGAGAGCTTTTCATTGTTTTCTTGAGAGCACAAATTTTCTGATGATTAAATATATAATTTAACATTTTGCTGCTCATGGAGAATTTTGAAATCTGAAATGTCCTGACTCACACCAATCAGAGTGTGAGTCAAATTAGAACCTCAAGGTAGATCAATTCTGGGAGCCTCTGTCTACCTTTTTCTCTTGTGACTGGAAAATCCCTGTATGTTCTACCTCAACCTTCTATTTTCCTCAGTCTTGTTATTCTTCACTCCTATTACCCAGGTTTATCACCTAGCTAGCCCTATAGTCCTTTTAAAGCCTATCCTCCCAATCAGGGACTATCCCCTTGTCAAGTCAGATCTGTAGTTGGCTCCATAATCCCCACCTTCCTTTCCTGAAACTTTCCATTGTGATCTTTAGAACTCTTCCTCTGTTTTTAAGTCTAAATTTTAATTTACATTTTATAATTACTGAAAATTCACTTACTTTTTTCCACCTCCCACAACCCTTAGTGAAAAAGAAAGAAAAACAAAACTTTTGAGACAAATTCTTATAATTGAGCAGAACAAATTCTCATAGTGACTATAAAAAAAATTCTTATTTTATCCTGAGGCCATCACCCTCTCTTAGGATATGGATGGAATATTTTATTGAGAGACCTTGGAGTTGGTCATTGTATTAAAGAGTTCTTGAAAATTGTTGTCTTTTAAAATGTTATTGCTATCACATATTTTTCCCTAGTTCTGCTCATTTCAGACTGTATTAGTTTATAAATCTTCACAGGTTTCTCTGAAACTATCCCTTTAATTATTTCTTACAATACAATAGTATTCCATCACATTCTAACACCATAACTTGTTCAGTTATTCCCAGATTTATGAGTATTCTTTCTTTACCATTTTAAAAAGAACTACTATAAATATTTTTGTACATGTGAGTCCTTTTACTCTTTATTTGATTTGTGTAAAGCATGGACCTGATACTGGTGGGACACCAGGTGGGTACATTTAACAACTTTTTGCCTGCCTCAAAATAGTTTTTTTTTTTTTTTAATCTATTTATTTATTTAATTTTTTAAAAAAAATTAATTTTTGTAATTATAACTTTTTTTGACAGTACATAAGCATAGGTAATTTTTTTTTTTACAACATTATCCCCTGTACTCCCTTCTGTTTCGAATTTTTCCCCTCCTTCCTTCCACCCCCTCCTCTAGATGGCAGGCATTCCCATACATATTAAATATCTTATAGTATATCCTAGGTACAATATATATGTGCAGAACCGAATTTTGTTGTTGTTGTTGTTGCAAAGGAAGAATTGTATTCGGAAGGTAAAAATAATCTGGGAAGAAAAACAAAACCAAACCAAAAAAAACAATGCTCACAGTTTACACTCATTTCCCAGTGTTCCTTTTCTGGGTGTAGCTGATTCTGTCCATCAATGATCAATTGGAATTGGATTAGCTCTTCTCTATGTTGAAGATATCCACTTCCATCAGAATACATCCTCATATAGTATCATTGTTGAAGTGCATAATGATCTCCTAGTTCTGCTCGTTTCACTCAGCATCAGCTGATGTAAGTCTCTCCAAGCCTCTCTGTATTCCTCCTGTTGGTCATTTCTTACAGAACAATAATATTCCATAACATTCACATACCATAATTTACCCAACCATTCTCCAATTGGACATCCATTCATTTTCCAGTTTCTGGCCACTACAAAAAGGGCTGCCACAAACATTTTGGCACATCCAGGTCCCTTTCCCTTCTTTAGTATTTCCTTGGGATATAAGCCCAGTAGTAGCACTGCTGGGTCAAAGGGTATGCACAGTTTGATAACTTTTTGGGCATAGTTCCAAATTGCTCTCCAGAATGGCCGGATTCTTTCACAACTCCACCAACAATGTATCAGTGTCCCAGTTTCCTCACAGCCTCTCCAACATTCATTGTTATTTGTTCTTGTCATCTTAGCCAATTTGACAGGTGTGTAGTGGTGTATCAGAGTTGTCTTAATTTACATTTCTCTGATCAATAGTGATTTGGAACACTCTTTCATATGAGTGGAAATAGTTTTAATTTCATCATCTGAAAATTGTCTGTTCATATCCTTTGACCATTTATCAATTGGAGAATGGCTTGATTTTTTATAAATTAGAGTCAGTTCTCTGTATATTTTGGAGATGTGCCTCAAAATAGTTAATGCATCTTTTCCTCTCATGGGGGTCATCAATTAAAATATGAATTTCCTCATAAAAGAGGGAAAAGAACCCACACATTCAAAAATGGTTGTAGCAACTCTTTGTGGTGGTAAAGCATTAGAAAATTAGTAAATGCCTATCAATTGAGGAATGGTTGTATGGTTATAGTATATGAAAGTAATGAATATTACTTTTCTATAAGAAATGATGAACTAGTTTTAGAAAAGCTCAGAAAAGTTTACATGAACAGATGCTGAGTGAAGCAAGTAGAACCAGGAGAACAATGGCCAAAAGCAACAGAAAGATTGTATAATGATCAACTACAATAGATTTGGTTTTTCTCAGCAATTCTGTGATCTAAGGTAATTCCAATAAACTTTAGATAGAAAATACCATTCATATCCAGATAAAGAACTCTGGGGATTAAAACCTGGATTGAAGAACACTATTTTCATATTTTCCCCATCTTTATTCATTTTTTTCTCATGATTTTTTCTCTTTTGTTCTGATTTTTCTCTCCCAACATGACTCATAGGACTATGTAAAAAATGAATGGTCATGTATAACCTAAATAAAATAAAAAGAAATGTGGATTTCTCTCAATACCATATTCTTTTGTTCCTTGATTTTTTTCTCCAGCAGATGACCCGGAAGAACACTGTCATGATAATTAAAGGTGAATTCCATCTTGATTCATTGCTGACGGAGCCAGTGAGTATTCTGGTAAACAATTTGGATCCAACTGAGGAAATTTATTAAGATGTTTATAATCTTTGATCCAGAAGTCCCATTACTGCACATACCCTAGGGAAAGCAAAGGATTTTTTTCTCTCCTTTCCCCCCCCCCCCCAAGTGTGGTTTTTCCCAATGTCCTCTCTTTTGCCTCTCTTATTTCTTCCTACACTTTCCATATTTTTACTTTGGTGATCTCCTTTACTCTATTGGCTTATTTATTTTCTCTGTGGAAATGATTTTCTAATCTTTACATCCATCCTGGGACTTCTGAGCTCCGATCTCGCACTTCCATCTGATGACATTCACATGTCCCATGGGCATCTCAAATTCAAATGGTCAAAACTGTCATCTTCTTTTTCCCTAAAACCTGCCTTCCTTCCAATTTCTGTATCTATTTTAATGACAATGCCATCCTCTCAATCATCCAAGATTGTCATTTAGAGTAATCATTCTAATGTACAAGTCTCGTTACATTAACTTCTTTCTCAAAGGCTTTAAAAATGTCATCATCATCTGCAGGATAAACAACAAACTCCCAATACTTTCCATATTCTGTGCTCTAGGAAAACTGGAACATTATCTATCCTCTGATTCTTTCTAGACCCCAGAGACCTTTTGCAATTTCAGAGGGCATTTCCTTACTTAGAAAGAATTCCCTGAAAAATCTCAAAAATTTCTTTCATGCAGCCTTCCCTTGCTAGAATTAATACTACACTTTTTTAGTCCCTCATTCTATTCAACCTGACATTTTTACATACTTATCATGTTCTTATTTATGTTATAGTTACTTTTATATATCTTACTGGACTATATCTTCTTTGAAGGCAGGAATTGTGCTGTTTTTTCACACATACACATACAAAAATATATATGTGTATTTTTAATATATATATATATATATATGTATATATATATATATATATATGATATTTCATACATACATAGATATGAAAGATCCCCGCTACCTGGTGAATTAGGCGTTTAAATGTGGACTGAATTTAATGCGTTATTAATAATAAACTTTCACATTTGTATAGATTTCTTTTTTAATTTTTAAAAAATGATCCTTTAGAAATCTTTGTAAGGCAGGCCTTAAAATCCCATGTGGCAGATGAAAAAACTCAGCCTCTTGCATGTAAAGTCACCTTACCAAAATTGCATAGTAAATTTCTGGCAGAACTGAATCCTGAACCCGGATCTATTGATTCTTGGTTCTTTAAACTACTTTCTATATTATATCTCAGTGATTCTTCTGTATTTCCAGATATAAAAGTAAATCAACCCACAAGAGAGATTTGTGAAAAGAAAAGTACACAAAAGCTCTCCTGCTGTTAATCTCCTCAACATGTGCCGTTGACACAGGAGTTTTTATGTGGAGAAATGTAACCTAAAGATGATCTGAGCACAAAGCTGTAGTCTAAAAAGCATCTAGAAGCAGTGCTTTCTACAAGAGGTCATCTCTGACACAGAAATGGGTCTCTGTGCATGTCCTTTTCATTTAATGGAAAATAGATACTTTTGGCAAGGTAAATCCTGATGAAGTGACTCTTAGTTTAGAAATATAAGAATGACTTTACACAGCTGCGTTTTGAAAACTCAATCCAACAATGTCCCTGCTATTTGTGATTTTTTTTGCAAAGCAAAGAAAACAATCCTCTGTTTTCTTTAGGAATCTGTCAATATCACAGATGTTGAACAGTGAACCCAATTGGCTCTTTTACCTTGAAGTATGGTTAAGATTGACTGCCTCTGGATATCTTTTCAATACAGCTCAATGCAACAAGAGTTGTACCCAGCCTTGTTCCTTTGGGACTAGTAATAAATGAGAAAACATTTAATTTATTCTATCCCATGTGGTGGAGATGTTAAAGGACAGTTTGATAGCTTTTCCTATTCTGTTTTTTTTTAATAAAGCATTTTATTTATCAATGAGTCTACCACTTTGATTCATATAAAATATCAAACATATTAATTCTAGAAAGAATCTTAGAAATCATATCGCTCAACTTCCTCATTTTATAGATGAAGGGAAAGGGGATGGAGGGATCATAGGACCATAGAGTACTAGATCCAGAACTGGAAGGAATCTCAAAGACCAATTAGTCTAAGTCTTGTTTTATCAGATGAGGAAAAAGGCTGAGGACATTTAGTAACTTAAAGAATGAAAGCAAATGGAAAAATCAAGATTGAACTAAATCTTCTACTTCTAAATCTAGGATTCTCCCCATCCCTTATTCTACTACGATGGCACTTTTGTATATGTGTCTGTGTGTATGCATATAACTGCAACTGCTAACCAACTTAAAAGTAAAAATAGACGCTCTTCTTTTTGGAGTTTAATTTTATTTTATAAATAGAACACATTAAATATAGCCCCCAACCCAAAAATATTTGCTCATAATGATTTTAATTAGGTTCTATATTCTGTACTAGTGGAATTTCTACCAGAGAATTAGAGAAAGCAAAGTAAGTCAGTGAAGAAAATCAAAACCCATAGAAAATGCCAGATAGATGGTGCAGCAGATGGAATGTAGGACTTGGGGTTAGGAAGAATTGAGTTCAAATTTGTACTCAGGGACTAAATAGGCTGGGTGATTCTGGGTAAGTCACAATCTGTTTGCCTCAGTTCCTCAGATATAAAATGGGGATAATGATAGCACCCACCTCACAGGGTTATTGTGACAGTCAAGTGAGATATTATTATGATTAATTTTCAAAACCTGTCATATCTTAAATAGTAAATACACCTTTTCTGACTTATAATAATAAATAAAAACAAAAAAGGACAAAAACAAACAAAAGAAATGATTAGATTGAAGATTTTTAACAATTAATGAGAAAGATTTTTTTTAAGCTGAAGCAGATTAGCTATTTATGAACTGCAGAGGAGACATTGAAAGAACCAAAGGAGGCAAGACTGCATATAGAATAGAAGGCATAAGATAATCCAAATTCAAATCCTACCTCTTTTAATGTTTACTACCTGTGTGACCTTGGAAAAATTAATTAAGCACCCTGGGCCTCAATTATCTCTTTTATAAAAGAAAAGGGTGGTCCTAGATGGCCTTTAAGGTCCTTTATAATTCTATGATCTCCAGTGTCTTTATGAAATTGCCTTTACTATCACCAAAATATGATATTCTTAGGGGTGAGACTATATATATCTTAGTTTGTGCTCAATTGCTTCCCTATGAGGAGACTATAGAATTCAATGATTTGATAAGACTAAATCACTAAATGAAACAGTGTGTTGTATGACTCAAGGGGTTGATTTGGAATTATGAATAGAGTTCTGAATTTATGATAAAAAATACTTGAGTTTAAATTCTTCCTTGAAGACTATGGACATATCATTTAGCATGTTCTGTGACTCAGGTAACTTTCTAGAACTATAGGTTATAATTGAGTTAGGACATGCCTCAATTCAAGTTGTTCACTAATGAAATTACTGATTCTTGAGATAGAAACATATGTAACAAACATGAAAAATAATCTCACATTTTCTTTTTCTTTGACTTTTAGTTAACATTCTAATTGGGGTTTCATTTCTGAGAAATCACTCACTGGTAGATTTAAATTTTTTTTTCCAAATTTTTTTAGATAAAATCAGATCCAAGGCAGATAAAAAAGTAGCGAACTGGAAGATAAAATCAGGTAAAAGTAACTGATGATGAGGTTATAAGCAAGGAACAAGGAAGTTTTCTAGGATCTTTTGAGTTTATGTCAGAATTCCAGAGCTGACTTAAATCCCCCCTAACCAAAGTGTATGCTCATGTGTATTCCAAATTAGTTTACCTGAGAACAAAGTTAATTTAAACTAACCCCTTTCTGAGTCAAGGTTTCTTTTCTCTCAACAATCTTGGGTGGTTAACTCAGGTCTCCTCAGTTCTACCAGTATTCTGTCCCCCAGTGGTTAGAATCAGCTGGAAAATTTAGAGAGAACAAAATAGCATGGAAACTATCTTAGAGATTTTCTCCTTGGTGGAATAATAATTGTACATTGTATAGTGCTTTTAACTGGCCAGAAAATTGGGGTTGACTTTTTTTCCCACTTCATTTGCCTTACAAATATATAAGCCAGAGAAGGGCAGCTATTATCCTTATTTGACTGACATGGAAATTGAAGACTGAGATCTTAAATCATTTACCTTGGATCAAAAAGTTATTTAGTGGCAAAGTTGGAATTCATATTTTAACAGGGATAATGACTTAATGAAAAGAAGTATATCTCTAAAGGTAGAATTTTTAATAATAAGAGTGAGATATTTTAGAGGTGGAATAGTTGGGGACTTTCTTTGTAACTTTCAAATCATATATAATTAGTACTCTGAGCAGAGAGGTTAACCTTGAATATGTCAATTGATTGGTACACTGAGGTCATCTTACTGCACTACTGATGTTTCCAGGGAGAAGAATCTCACAATTATTGGTCAACACAAAATGATAGGACAAAAATAAATTAAAAAAAAAAGAAATTTATATGATAACTTTGTTATATTTTTAAAAGTAATAGAAAGGTGTACACAGTAGATTTGCAATTTCACATGCAATCATTTTTAAAATTATACTGTTATGCTTGTTTCATCCCATAATTTAAAAAAACTAATGAAACCTACTGCCTGTTTTTATTTATTATTTTTTTTGAAGGACAAGGCTTATCAACAGTGCAAAAACATGAGTTCCAGAAATGGACTCAAATGGCTAAATTTTATTGCCAGAACTGCCAAACTATTCCTCTCTTCAAGTTCATGAACTTCAAAGACAAGTACAGTGTTTATTTTACTGCTTTGAGATTTTGGTGCTCATTTTCAGCAAAGAAAACCATTTTGAGAACTGATAATAGCTTTTTCACCTGAAAACAGTTGCACAGTCCGCTTTATAGTGAGGATTTAGTCTTTAGCTTTGCTTTAATCTGCAGGAAACAGCAAATTAAGTAGCCCTGGGAAACTTAAAGTAATATTCACACACATGGATCTTACAGAAAATTAGCTGACTCCTCTGCCCAATGCTCCCATGATTAACCTATTCTATTCTACCCAACAATTCTTCTACTCTATTCTTAGAGACTCCCCCCATCTTATTCTCTGGTCTTATATCAAATAGTAGAGCACTAGTTTAAGTTTTAAGAGGCAGCAGGAATGCTACCTGAATCCTTCAGCATTATTTTGGTGTAGTGTTAGTTAGGACTAAGAGTTAAGAAGGATAAGACTTACATCAGGATATAGATATGATTTGGAATCAGGAAATAGATAGGATTGGAGTTGGGAAGACCTAGTTCAATTCCATAAATAGCTAGGTGAATCTGAGTAAGTCATTTATTCTCTCTGTGCTTCAGTTTCCTAATCAGTAAAAGGAAGGGGTTGGAGTTGATGTATCTAAGGCCCCTTTAAATTCTAAACCTATGGCCCTCCTAATCATATCTCACCAAAAATTGACAAATTTGTATTTTATTTCACTGGGGAGATGGATTCTCTGGTGGAAGCTTCCTCACTGTGCTTTCTCCATCTCTCAAAATTTCTCAGTATCATCACCCAAAGCAGGAACTTACCTTCCCTTTAGCCACAGAAGAGGTATTCACTAACTTTCCTTGAAACTAATTTCTCTAGCTTCTGCCTTTGATCCTATTCTCTCTTGTATTCTTTTTTTCCTTTGTGGGGTCCTGAGGAATGGATAGTTGATGCCTTTGTAGAATGCTTAACTTAATGTTTTCTTCAGTGTGTTTAATTATGTTCCATGCTCTTGATTCTTGTGCAAATAGGAAATCCAAATCTTGCAACTTCTCAATTCTTTCACAAGGCTATTCTCTGGTCAGGTTTGGGGCAGAAGGTAGATTCCTTTCATTTGCCTGCTATTAGAATTCTGTATTCAACTGGTTTGCTATTTTGTCCTTGTCACACAAGAAGTAGCTAACTCCCTTCAACTAACCACAAACATTCCTTGTATGGTTTCATGTATTTCTGTTAAACTGGAACCTAATTTATATCTTTGATTCAATAGATTTGTCTAGGAATTGTTTAGAAGCAGCTAGATGGCATAGTGAATAGAGTGCCAGTCCAGGAGTCAGGAGGACCCAAGTGCAAATATTACCTCAGACACTTAAAAGCTATGGGACTCTTGAGAAATTCACCTACTCAGTTTGCCTCAGTTTCTGCCTCTATAAAATAAGCAGGAGAATGAAATGGCAAACCACTTTGGTATCTTTGTTAAGAAGGTCCCAAAGGGATTACAAAAGGTCAACACAATGACTGAAAAATATCAACAAAAAAAAGTATTGTTTACACTTGATACATTTTGATTCTATAATTCAAACTCAATTAATAAGTGTTTGCTGATTGATTAATTGGACCTAATCATTCAATGATCTTAACTTCACTAAATTATTTGATATATTTTCCCATCTCCTCTTATCTACTTTCTTGGAGTCAGAGGCATCTTGCCTTCATGATTTTCTTTTTTCCTCTAACTACTACTCATCCTTAGCTAATTTTTTTTTACAAATTATTATAGTACATTTATTTATTTTTAATACACATTGTTTTATGAATCATGTTGGGGGAGAAAAATCAGAGCAAAAGGGAAAAACCATAGGAGAGATTAAAAAAAACAAAACAAAAACAAAAACAGAAAAAAGAAGTACAGCATTCGTTGACTTAGATTTATTATCCTTAGATTTTTTTCTGGTTGCAGATGGCATTTTATGTCTAAAGTTTATTGGGATTGCCTTGGATCACTGAGACATTGAAAAAAACCAAGCCTTTCATAGTTATTCATTGTGTATTCTTACTGTTATTGTGTACCATGTATTTCTGGTTCTGCTTGTTTTGCTCAGCATCAGTTCATTCAAGTCTTTCCAGGCTTTTCTATAATCTGTTTGTTCATCATTTTTTTATAGAACAATAATATCTCATTACCTTCATGTACCACATTTATTTATTTATTATCTTTCTGATTGTCTAACGAGTGTTCCTTGGCAATCTCATTCAATTCAGTGACATTGTAACTGCTATCTACTGAGATTACACAATATATAAATATAATCAATATCTACTTATGTATCAAGGCATCTACCTAGATAATCTATAATCTATTTATTATCTCTCTATCATATCTCTTTATCATCTGCTAGTCTCTGACTCTGTGTCGCTATGTGTTTGTCTCTCTCTCCCTTTTCTTCTCTGTCTCCCCTTCTCCCTTCTTCTTTCCGCCTTTCCCCTTCGCTTTCTAAACTCTGTTCTGAGCTCCAGACTCATGTCTCCAACAGGTAATCTTTTGACCTAAACTTTCCTCTGTTTTTCACTTCTCTTTCTGACTTTTTTTTTGGCCAGTAGTCTCTCCTCTCTCATTTATCAATATCCCATTGTTTCTTTTGACTCTTCATTAATTCTCACTGTTCATATTTTATCATTTAATAAGTCTTGGGATCCACCACTACATCTCTCATAGTTATAAGAACATATAATGAATTAAGCATTTACTAAGTGCTTATTTTATATGAAGCATTGAAAATAAAAAGACAAAATCAAGTCAGTTCATTGGGAGGAATTTAAGAGATCATCTGCTCTAACCCCTCATTTTAGATAGGAGGAAACTGGGTCAAAGGAGGTTGTGTGGACTAATGTCACACAGTTAATAAGCTTCAGAGGTGAAATGTAAACATATGTTCTCAGATGCTACAGAGCCTTTGCTCTTTCTCCTGTAACCTTCTACCTCCATTCCTTCATCTCTATTCCTGATACCACTCTCTTAGATTCTTCTTTGTCACCTGCTTTTACTACTGCAATAATCTCCTAATACGTTTTCTTGCCTCTTTTTTTTTCTTTTCCTCTCTAGTCTATCCTTTATATACTTTTTCAAAAGTCTTCCTTTGAATAGATCTGTTCATATTTCAATTCTACTCAAAGATTTCCAGAGGATTCCTATTACCCATTAAATAAGGGTCAAATTCTTTGACTGATTAAATGTTCTCCATGGTCTGGTACAAATCTCCTTTGTCAGCTTCTTCTCATGTTATTGACTGTGTAATGTAGCCCTTGAACATGACCTATTTTTTCCTGATTCCATGCCTTTGCTCACTCTGTTCCTCATATGAAATGTCAACTACCTTCTCATTGCTTGAAGTCCTCAAGAACGAATAATGGCTATATTTTTACACAGCTATTAGACACAGGAGTGAGGCATTTGATAGTCTATAGATTGTTTAAATGGGATCTCAAGTACTAGGAGGAGGTTAAGCAGGGTTTCGTTTATTCACATCATTGCTGATATCCTATACCCTGATCTAATTCTGACTCAGTAATTGCAAGAGTATTTAAGCACCAAAGTTTTCAGCCTTCCTTGTCACAAGAATATTACTTTGTATTATCTCATCATCATATTATTGACAATCACAATTCACATGAATACAGTGATTTTCAAATATTTTTATTATAACAATCTTGAGAAGCAGGCATTACAAGAATTATTATTTTCATTTTACAGATGAGGAAACTAAGATAAAAAGAAAATCTTCTAGTTCAAACTACCACAATACCATAGTCATTGTTAAGGACATCAACCATTGTTTAAAGTTAACTGAGAATTTTTTTTAATGTCCCTGAATTCATATTATTTTCTGTACCTTTTCCAAACATTTATCTTATTCTTCCAGATGATAGGTATATATTGTTTGTTTTGTATTACCATCAATTCCTTATGTTATTTAACTTTCCATTA
Organism: Sminthopsis crassicaudata; assembly: GCF_048593235.1. Lineage (NCBI taxonomy): Eukaryota > Metazoa > Chordata > Mammalia > Dasyuromorphia > Dasyuridae > Sminthopsis > Sminthopsis crassicaudata. The sequence continues at coordinate 347,058,220 of NC_133619.1, read as the reverse complement.
CTTTTACCAATTCAACAACAACAACAAATGAATGAACATTTTATTAAGTACACCTTTTGTGTAAAGGATTCAAGTTCTGGGCCTTGGGAGCACAAGAACAGAGAAGCAAAATGGTACTTCCTCTCACGGAGCTTACATTCTACTAGTTGGATAGTAAATGTACAAAGATAAGTGAAAATAAGGTATTTTAAAGACAAAGAGATAAATTTATGATTAAGGGAATCAAGAAAGGCTTCACAAAGAAGGGGATACCAGAGCCTGAATTCTAAAAGAACCAGGTAAGGTAAACAGATTCCAGATAGGGAAGACAATCTATGCAAATGTAGAATGGAAGATGAAATGCTAAGTTCAGGAAGGAGCTAGCAGGGTACTGGAGCTGAAACAGAGTAAGCAAAAGGGAATAATATGAAATAAATCTAGAAAGATCAGTGAGAGCCAGAGATAGAGAATTTTAAATGTCAGACTAGTGCATTTGTACTTTATTTTATGTTATAGGCAATAAAAGCCCACAAGAGATTTTCGAACAGGGAACTGACACAATCAGACTTGTATTTTAGGGATATTTATTTGGCTTCTGTTTGGAAGCTAGATAAAGAAGGGAGAGACTGGAAGTAAGGTCATCATTTTAAAGGCTAATGAAATAGTCCAAGGGGGAAGTGATAAGGATCTTAACTGGCTAATCATCTTAGCAAAGAAGGAGATCAAAGAGATGATGTGGAAGTCATATAGCCAAGTGTTGGCAATTGTCTGCAAATGGGGGTGAAGGAGATAGGAGAGGGAAGAGTTACAAATGGTTCAAAAAATAGGAAACTGGGTACAATATATAGTTTTCTAGACTGTAACCTCTTTGAAAGCAAGACCTTTTAAAATGTTTGCTTCTCCTCTTCACTTCCTTTATCTCTAGGGGATTTTAGTCTGGTGAGAAGAGAAAGAATGGTCAAAAAAAGTCACGTATGAATGGAATTTCAGGGATGGGTGCTATAATCAAGGCCAGAGGGATGGCAAACAAGGCTCTCCTTTGATGGAGACAGCTAATTATCCCACTTGTTTTCTTCTATTACCTACTAGGAGATCACAAATCTTTGCAGTGGCTGGATAGCTAAGGCCTAAGGAAGCACTGACTCTTATAAGTTCCATTTGAACCGTAGCCTCAGTTTCTTAGTGAGCAGAGATCCTGGGTCCAAAATTTCTGTTTCTTCATCTGAAGACTACCTTATTAGAAATATGATTCAAGCACCAAATGACCCATGAGGAATTAAAACTAATTATGTATTTCTAGGACTAATTGAAGAAAGCAACTTGGAGATGCATGGATTTTATTGCTTTTGGAGTAAGATGTTTCTTCTAGAACCTGAGATCCCGACTCAAGTTATCCACATAATCCCATGTTAGCCTTAATATTGGGGGCATATTTGCTAGATGCTGAAGCTTCTAAATTTTAAATATTGTTGGGTGTTTCAGAGCAGCCTAAGCACAGCTTTCATAAATATGTTATTTTGGATAACATTCCTTTCTCTTTATGTCTAAATCCCCCTGTGAACTATTAAGAACAGGATCTTCTGGGCAGACTTAGGGATACCATTTTCTGCTCTCTCCTATTCTGTTTCCTGCAATTGCTCTCCTAATTAACATTAGTGCCTAACTTCAAAACTTCAAAAGGCATACTTTGATCAAGGTTTCTCTATAGGAGCTTTAAATGCAATCAATTTAGAATTTCAGCTATTAATACTTAGAACTGTATGTTGCCATTGTACAAAATGGTTTGTACAAGAAATATTGGTAACAATTGAAAAACACAACTCTCTTGATTTGGAAATTACAGAGCCTCAACTCTTTCCAGATTCTGAAAAGTGAAGAGAAAGTAAACAGAGAAAAGAGTTAAGTATGATTTAATTTGGAAAAATGCTTTGAGTTGACCCTAAATGTGAATTGAGCAGTCAAGTCTTTTTGCATATTTCTAAGGCTGAGAGGGCTCTGAACCTAAATTCTGTGCTTCCATGAGGGTATAAGCCACTATAGATCTCTTAAAATGTTTTGCAATTACTAAGAACATTTTAATGAAATTTTGAAGGGTTTGTGTCATGTACTTCTTCATGTACAGTATTCTATCCTCATTTGGGAGGATAACAGAGATTTGAAGTAGGTTTGAAGCAGCTTAGATTATAGAATGCCAGGCCTAGCGTCAAGTCCAAACATGACACTTAACTGTCTCTGTGATTCTGTACAAGTCAGTCTTTTTTCCCTCGTTTTCTCATCTATAAAATGACCCAGAGAAGGAATTGACAAACCACTCCAGTATCCTTGCTGAGAAAACCCCAAATGGGATCACAAAGTGTAGACACAACTGAAATCGCCAAACAACAAGATTTCTTAGTTTTGAATAGACTTTTAGGAGTATGGAAGGGCTGCTGTTGTACAATGGACTGGCTGATGTTTTATTGTACTTAATTTTATTATTTACTATTGGCTTTTTGGTTTATACTTAGAGTAAAAGTTTTAAACACAGTATCTAATAAGCATGTTTACATCTCCAGGAGAGAGTGAGCTTCATTATACCCAACTAAGGTGGATAAGACTCACTGGAAAAGAGAAATCTCAAGCATCAGATAGGAGTAGTAGGGTAGGATCTCAAGAGCAATTTTGATTAGACAAATTCCCATACTTAATACCCAGATAACAATCATCACTGCCCCAAAGTCACTGGATCATCAGAAATGTTGTATCTCCTTAGCACTTTTGTCCAGCGGAGTACATGCTCATAATTTCCAAGGTAAATAAGGGACGTCTAAAGCCTCCATCTATGTTAATGAAAAGGTTCAGGTGGGTAGCTATTAGGGGCTTCTAATGTTTATGTGTCTTCTCCTTCCCTTTTTACCTTCACAGATATTAGCACAATTCTAACCACTCACTAAATATTTCTTATGAGCATAGAAGATTCTTGGAGCTCTTCCCAAATTAAGAGGAGAGATTAAAACTGAACATCAGTGAGATTTATATGGGGGCGTTTTGAAGAGCTCTAATCTTCAAAAAATCTCAACTAATACTTTCTCCTTCCATTCCTCCCCAACTCTTCTTTTCTCTCTTCTGTTGTTCTCCCTCATTCTTCCTTCCTCCCTTTCCCCAATCTCTTATTCTCCAGCCCTCTTCTTTCTTGCTCTTAAATTTTCCTCTGTATATCTTCGAGTCCTTATCTCACATTACCTTTCTCTCCTCCCAAGTTTGGAAAAACTATAATTCCCAATATACATGGTCAGCCAAAGTCTTGTCAAAAGTTGTTATAAATCCAATAAGAGACACTGATGAGGTCTGGACCTATATAGAGAAGCTATGATGAGCATTCTGCAGGTCAGCATCTTCTCTTCAACTTATAGCCCCCAAAAGTTATAGCCCCCAGATCATTATGAAGTTAAATGACTCGCTTGGTATCACAAATCAGTATATAATAGAGGAAAGATTTGATCCAGGTCTTTCTGATTCCAAGCACATCTCTATTCATTCTATTATGCTTCCCCTGCACAATCAATAAATATTTATTAACTGACTGAATAAAGTAAGCATTGTGCCTTGGAACAAAGTAGAGTGTTTATGGCCTGTTATTAAATAATTTTACAAATAAAAGGCTGAAAGGGCTAGGAGTATAGTGACCATGTTTTATCCAGACTATACTGATTCTCTCCTTCCCAAGAAGCATAGTATTCTGCAAAAAGTTGGCACTTAATGTTTATTGAATGATGAAAGCAAAAACCGATGTCTTGCATATAGCTGATATTTAATAAATGTGTTGAATTTGTTATATGTGCATTCTAATTAGTTATAACTTATATTTACATAGCATGTAATCTGAAAGATACACAGTGCCAGCATTATGACCACCATTTTAGGTTAAGGTTATATGACTTGCCTCAGGAAATAGAATTAGTTAGTGGCAGAAAGGAGACATAAATGAAATTCCTTTAACTGACTGTACAGGACCTGCTCCACTCCAACATATTTCCTCTACACTTGTAGCTCCCCATACATCAGTATATTGGCATTGTGCCTACAGGAGGGGACAGAATGGCTTCACATAATCCAATTTAGATCAATCAGCCTTGAATAATAAGTGGACTACAAAGTCCAAAGAAGGGTCAGCTTCAGCCATTATGAACCTGTTTTCAACCTCATTTAAATATGTCACAGACAGGCCATTGAGCTCACGGGAGGCTTTGTGGTTGAGTGCCCGATTATATATTATGTATGGCTTCTATCTAATAACTCCCAGTGCCAGCGAAGTGTGGGCTGCCTATTTAAAATGCAGGTTAATCATTCCTCTGAAAGCAATGTTGTCATGGCCAACCAAGAATTATGGCTTGTCTCTGTATATTTGTTTATTTTCTCTTTCAATAAAGCCTTTTGGAACATGGAAGTTTCTTCGTTTCCATTTCTATTAGTTCTAGTGTCTGTGAGGAGAATAATAAAGCACTGCAATCAATAGTAATGATGGAGCATTTCTACATAAACACTATCTCTTCTGCTGTCTCCCCTCAGCATCTTTCCACTTTATTAAGTACTGAAGTGTATTATGAAAAAACAATATGTATGGGCAGAGGGAAAATAATTTTTTTAAAAAATTAATCAACAATGTAATTCAATTATGCAGACTACTGAGATGTTTGAAAAGTTCTCTTAATTACAAAGGAATTGAATAGAACATTTTTCTGCTTTAACCTTGCTATTATTTTTCAAGGTGAGCTATTACTATCCAAACTCCAAAATGACTTTCAATACTCTCTCTTTGTAGTAGCAATCTGCAGAATGGTTCAGAGAGAAACTTTTCAAGTCCAGACTTAGCTGGAGATAATTGGTTTATTGAGAATGGCAGGCTCAGAAAAGAAAATGGAAAAGAGAGGAATGGGAATAAAAATGACTAAGTAAAGTGTTTTTGGTAGAAGGGCATCCCATAGAAAGCTTCCAAGAATTCCATTAGTGGGATTCAGAATTGTTATATTGCAGTCCATGCTCAGTTTTTTAGAAGAGATATTCCATTTAATGGTTTATGTATTCCTCGAGAATTTCCCTTTTCCTTTTGATAGAAACATAACTAGGGCAGGACCATAGGGTTTTGCCCCAGTGTGGTAAATTCAGAGAGTGATGACAGCCCTTATATCTTTTATTCAGGTAGAAACATTTGACCTTATTATTTAGCTTAATTAGTTAAATTAAGAAGCTACCAGATAGCCAACTGCCTCCCCACAAGTCTGCATCACCCCCAATTTGCTTCTGCCTTACCTTTCATTCATACTGGTGGTCAGTCCAATTGTAATCTCCTGGTTTTTAGGATATTCCTGAGCCTTACTGCGCAGGAATTTCAGCATCCCTCCCTTACACCAATTTAACTATCTTAAAAAGTTGATTTGAGGACACATTTAGTACTGCTTGCTGCACATTTTTGTGGTGCTTATACTAGATTTTAGAATTGTTCGTTATGGTTTTGCCCTTTGACATAACCCACTTTGAGGTGCTTCTCTGCTCATCAGTACTTCTATCAAAAGGTAGGCATAAAAAAGAGAAATTCAGATTTGCCACTTTCAGAAAGAATGAACCAAGAGTATCATGCTACAGGCAATGTCCATCCTTTAATTCTTCTCTCTTTTCCTCCCTATCTCACCAACTTTTCTCTTACATACAATTCACTCATCTGGATATTATGCTATCAGTTGCATATGAAATGCACATTTTGACTGACAACTGTAGCTAGTTGAGAAAACCTGGGGCTTTGCCCCAGAATGCTAACATTTAAAGGGAGGGGTTGTGTTTCCTTCTTATGGCAGCTATTGTAAGTGCATTTAAACTTTTGATTGTCAATTGATTGGTGCTGCCATACAGTGAAACCTCCCCTGGGGTCACTATTCTCCCAAACATCCCTCTTGCAGGTTTGCCTTTTTCTTTCCTCATCCCTATGGAGATGTCAGGTACCCTCTTTGGGCAATAAATCACTTTTAGACAAATGTGCCTGCCAATGGATTATTTTTCTTACTTCCCATCCCAAATGAGTTTGTCCCAAATACTAGGATTCCAAGTTGTGACTGTTTCAATCAAAATACATCTGTTCACATTTCCCAGTTTCAGAATGCTTTCCCTCAATCCTCTGAAATCTCATGCTCATCTTTCCTTTGATGTCAAATATAAGTCCTACCACCTCCATTAAACTTTTCATAGACACCCTCGCCTATAATAACCTTTTTTTTAATATGAAAAACTTTATTTTTAGTCATATAATTTAATACTTTGTCATAATTTGCCTTGTATCACTTTCATTTCTATGTGTGTTGAACATATTAACAAAATTACACTTCCAATTCCTTAACGGTAGAGATGCCCTATGACTTTTCTTATATCTGCTTGGCACAGGGCTGGACACAAGAGTTACTTATTCAGAACTTCCTGACTTTATGATGACTATAAGCTTTGAATCAGATGAAGTAGTCTTGACTGCTACCAATGTCCTCCCTTAGGACTACCCATTAGATAGGAGATTTTTGTCTTAAGCCTGAGAGAAGCAATGTTTGTTTTTCTCTCTGTCATATTTCTACAATTAAATTATTGCTGCCAGGTGGTCCATTTTTAAAAATGAATTAGATGAGTGCCAATTTCTCCATTTTCACATGCAAATAGTATTAGTGATTACTTAAATGGAGACCTTAATAAGTTCTGGGAATTGGTGCTCAATTGTCAACTCTCCTTGTTTATTTCTGACTCGAGTTAATCTATGCCAAAACCTTCCCCTGTTACTGTGAATAATGAGGAATTGCTTGCTCAGTTTTTTAGTCATGAAAATGCTTTACCATTGACCATAGACAGTCAATAGTATTGACAACAACCAGTTCTTTAGCCCAGTGATGGACACGGCGCACGTCAGTCTGTCAGTGACAAATGTTATGGAGGGGGATGAGTGATATTGAAAGATACAAAAAAAAAATAAAATATAGTCAGTCTTTGACCAAAAAGAAGAATACAATGAGATGTGATGGGGGAATAAGATGAAAAGACATGAAAAAGAGAAGACTATATAAAAATCTTCAAGAAAATATAGAAAGATGATCAAAAGAGAGTAGTTACATTTATATAGTGTTCTGTGGTTTAAAAAGTACCTTCAACATCCCTCTAATGTAGTAAAATTAACATAGCCTTCCTTTTGTAGATTCTGACTAAAGGTCAGGCTAATTTCCCTAGAGTTACATATCTATTAAGTAGAAGAAGGCAAGGCTCTATTCCCAGTCTTAACTCCATTTGCCCTTTGCACTCTTCCACATTGACTCTGGTGGGAATAATGAGTGCTTGAAAAACCTGGAATAATGACACATGAAAACACCGAGTTTAGGGAAATGTAGTCATTCTGTCACACGGGTAGTTGTCCTTCCCAAACTTCTTAGAATGAAGTAAGCGATGGAATGAATTCCATAAAGCATCTCATATACATTTCCTCATCATTTTTGTAAACTTCATATCTAGTGATCAACAGGAAAAAAAATGAAGAATGGTATGGATTTAATTTTAAGAAGGATATGAAAATGAATCTGGATGTACCCCATCTTCCCCTCCCTCAAAAGTCAAAAGGTTCTCTCACCTTTCAACAATCAGCTTCTCCCCTAAATCCTGAAAGCTCACTTTGTCTTTAAAAAGTATTCCTCCCTGAAACAGTACTCATTTGGGCTCTGTATAATGTTACAGTTAAAAGATGAACAACAGCTAATGACCACAGGAAGGAGGAAAAATTAGAAGTCATGAGCATTATTTCTAATTATCCTTCTATTGTTCAAACTAATTAGCTTAAGGAACTTCCTCCTTGGTTGGTCATTAGTAAATAAACATGTGTTTACATTTTCCAAATATGTTCAGTTTTTCTGAATTACATTAGGTTTTCATTTTATTGCAAGTAGCCAGATTTAAGAAATGCTTTCATGTACTAATGCAAGACTGAAGGCTTTAATTAAACAAATAACCAGCTTTGATGAAAGAAGAGAAAATAGAAGAATATTTATTGATGACTCAGTTATGTTATGAAAATTAGCCTGCATTTAGTTTTTAGTCATAACATATATATGGGGTTTCTGCTTAAAAAAAATAACCTTTAGGTAATTCCTATATGGATTTTCAAAAAATGAATTGATATACGTGTTTTCATAGCAAATGAATTGGTACTCAAAATTTTGGCAAAAGAATTCAAAGTAATTATATCACTCTCTCACCTCTTCATGCTTAGACTACTTTAGTAGCCTCTCGGTTGGTCTGGTCCACTTCAGATAATCTAATCTCATCCACTAAACTTCCTAAAGTTTGGATCTAACCATGACACCTTCCTACTCAATAAATTTCAGTCACTCCCCCAGGACCAAATAAAAAATTCTTGGTTTGTCAAAAACTTTAATATTCTAACCTTTCATTATCTTACCTTTCCAGTCTTCTTATACCTCATTCCTTGCAACATACTCTTTGATGTAATGACCCTGGCCTCCTCAATGTTACATGAATAAGACACCCATCTCTCACATCTAGATATTTTCTCTAGCTGTCCCCCATGTCTAGAATGCTCTCCCTCCTTATCTCAATCTCCTGACTTCCATAGTTTTAAGTTCTAACTCACATGCTATCTTCTACAGTAAACCTTATCCAACCATTCTTAACTCTTAACATCTTTCCTTTTAAAATCATTTCCTATTTATTTATTTAGGGCTTTTTTGCACATATTTTTGTTGTTGTCTGCTTCATTAGATCATGACCTTTTTTGAACAGTTGTTGCTGTTGTTATTATTGGAGTTTTGTTTTGCTTTGTGTTTTGGCCTCTTTATTTTCCAGTGTATGGCACATGCACCTAATAAATGCTCATCAACTAACTGACTGACTACATGTAGATACTATAATAACAAATGTGTGCACAACTTTCAAATCTATTTAATGTCTTCTAATAGACATTTATTAAACACTATATGAAGTCTGGAAATACAAAGAGAGAAAAAAACCCACAAGAAAAACTTCTGGACTGAAGGAGGTTATATTCTTCATGTGGCAGAAGTAGAGAATACAATAAATCCATTAAGATACAAGATAAATACAAACTAAATGTAAAATAATTTGGGAAGTGATATGGTACAATAGAAAGAAAATAGAACTTAAGAGTACCTGAGTTTGCATCCTACCATCTTATTGGTTATGTAACTTTGGACAATCACATAACTTCTCTGGCCTCCAATTTCTCTCTTTGTAAAGGAAGGATATTGTACCATATGATTTTTAAAGCTTCCATCAGTTCTAGATCTATAATCTAATGGGATTGTGATTATGATTCTAACAAATGGTAAAATCCAGAAAGACCTATTAGAAAGTAGCTTTCAACAATCCTTTGAAGCATTGAGTCAGAGGAATGTAAGATTCAGAATTAGAAGGGATTTTGATTTATCTATTCCATTGTATCATTGAAAGTAAAGAGCCATGTTCTCTGGTACAATGGTGGGGGTAAAAATCTATCTACTTGGAATCAGGAAGGTAGGGTTCAAATCCTGTCACTTCCACTCACCATTTGTGTAATTTTGGGCAAATTGTTTCATTTCTCTCAGTTGTCGTTGCCTAATCTATGAAAATAATTTGACTAAATAGCTCCAAGAGTCCCTAGAAGCTTAGGCCTTGGCCCAGTGCAAATGGAATTAAATTCAAGTTTGAGATCGAAATTGGTGAAAGGGGAGAGTATGAGTCTCTGGTTCTGAGGGGCTCCCCATCTAGAAAGTCTCTCTAGGTATTCCACAAGCTTAAGGTCCAGAGTCTGGAACTACATTGTTTGGTTATAAAAAAGAGAAGATATTATATCAATAGAAAATAATTTGGCCTCCATTTATGAATTATTTCACTACCATTGAGTTACTACTGTATGCCAACTGGATAATCCAGTGTAGAATGAGACACATGATTGGGCTAATGGGGATGACCTCTAAAGTTTTTTTCTTTCAGTTTTCATGTTCTACAATTATTTCCAGATTATAGAATTGTAGGATTTAGAACCAGAGGATAATTGATAGATCATTCTAAATCATTAGAGTTAGACCGAAACTTTGAGTCTTATAAAAAGGGAGGAATAAGGACAGAATGACACAATGGAAACTCTCCTAGTTTCAAAAACCCTTTGCTAAGCTTTATCTTGAATAACTTAATGAACTATCTGGTGGATGGTTTTGTGAAAACTGAAGGGATTGGACTTGATGGGTTTTAAGATGACTTCCAGTTTAAGAGTGATAAATGAGTGGGTAAATAACATCACTGGTTAAGTGAAACCAGAGAATCTTAAAGACCAAATCTGGCCTACCAAAATGATCAGTAAAGGGTTTTCCTTCCAGAATAAATGTGATTTAATTACCTATGATTGTCCTAATTTGCTACTAGACTATATCACATTAATGTACTTCAGTTTTGACTACTTGATTTCCTTTAATTAATACCAAATTTAATCTTCTTAATAATAAACATTGATTGTCACTGATACCTCCACCCTCTTTGCCAATGGGTATATGTTTGAGCTTCCAAATACTTAGGCATAGTAGTATCTGTAAAAATGCAAAATGAAACATTAAACTGGGTTTATGGTCAATTTAATTAACGTAAATGTTTGACTTGGTTCATTTGGTCCAATAATGCTTTCCAATAAAGCTGCTGGGTACAAACACTTCTTGACTGTTTATTTGATTTCTTTTCTTTTTAAAAATTCTTTTTTGCAGGAAAGTAATTGACCTTCAAGTAGGATCTGTGTTAAAAGAATCTGATTTGCATTTCTATTCCAACCTCAAAACTAAGAAACTATGAATAAAGAAGCATTTAGTTAAAATTGCTAGGAAAATTGGTGACGTCAAAGATTATTTATTTCTAGCTCTAAATCTATGATTCTATCACTTAGGAAGGAAGTAGCAAGAATGAATGAAAAACAAGATTAAAGAAGGAAGAGGGGGAAAGGCAAGATAAGAGAAGGAAATAGTAATGAATAGGGAGAAGAAAAGGCAAAAAAAAAAAACAGAAAAGGGATAAGATCATATGACTACAGTGATCAAATTATCTGGATTTTCTAGGACAATCCCAATTTTAAGTGAGAAGTGGGGAGGAGATACTTTCTTGTATTTTTATCAAAGGTTTACAAGATTAATGTCTTTTGTCAGACTTTGGGGTTTAGAAAATATGATTAACAAAAATATGGTTTTCTCCCTAAAAGATTTACTGCTTATCCCTGATTTCCTTCTTTCAATTTAATCTTTTACTTTACATTTATCCTGTATTTAATATTCTGTATTCATCTTAAGAGGAAAGAATGGAATAAAGTAATTGCCTAATAAATGCTTGCTTATTGACTGACTGACTGACTGACAAATCATTCAAAGCAGAGACCAGATGACTCTTAGTCAGCACATGGTGGAGTAGGTTGTTACTGAAATAAGGGATGAAGGGTATGACCACTAAAATCCCTTCTTCTTCTGAAATGCTGAGAATCTTAAGCTCCATTAAGTTGTCAACAAGTGGTATAGTATAAAGAGCCCTGGATTTAGGGTTTGAACACTTAGTTTCGAAACCTATTAGTTGCTACCTGTGTAATTTTGGACAAGAAACAAACTGTTTAGACTTCAGTTTACTCATCTATAAGTGAGGGGGTAGAAATGAAATGACCATGAATATTCCTTTTCTAATTTTAAGTATGATTCTGTAACAAAGGCATTTCTAAGTCCCAACCCCAACCTCTAGATTCTATGATTCCCTAAGTCTTCACTAAGGACTTAATCAGTAAAGAACAGTCAGGGATTCATAGACTTTAATGTCCTCTTTTTAAAGAGCTTTTAATCTTTTCAGGAAGAAATCATGTGAAATGATAGAGACTATTGTGTGTATATAGACTTTTATACTCAGGACTTAGAGAAGGGATATAGAAGTGGGGACTGGCTTAGATAGGTACTCTTGGACAAGCTGAGGGTTTAAAGATAGACAGCTGACTGACACAATGGATAGAGTTATAAATTTGAAATCATAAAGACTCCTTTTCCCCGAGTTCAAATCTCGCCTCAGACACTCATTAGCTCTGTGACTCTGGCATGTCATTTAATATTGGAGAAGGAAATGGCAACCAATGGAGTATCTTTGATAAGAAAACTCCAAATGGGGTCAATGAAGCATCAGCCACAACTGAAAACCAACTGAACAACATCAAATAATCGAAATTTATCATTTCCTTCAAAATTAAAAAATATTATTCTGAGGAGCTCATGACACACAAAAATGATCCTCAGATGGAAGCCAATATTTTGAGGATAGCAGGTCCTCAAAAAATATTTGTTCAAATGAATTGTACTGGAATTGCATGATCAGAGTCAGTAGGGAGAGATTGAATGGTGTGTAGTGGAGCAGTGAAGAAATCTACCTCAAAAGGATAGGTAAACATGACGAGGACCTGTGGAAAACCAAGATAATAAAGGCTGAATAGAACCAAACTGTGGATGATTTTTGTGGATGACTTCTGTGTGTTTGCTTCAGTGGGCCTGGGATGGCAGTAGTATTGGTCAGCCTACAGAAACCTGGCATAAATATTCAGGAACAGAGAGAAAGGCTAGAAGTTGAGTGAGAGAAAACAGGACTTTGCTATGGACTAGATTAAAGCTTGAGCAAGTTAAGTAGGTCTTGAGATAACATGGACGAGTGCTTGATTGTGGGAGTCAGGGGACCTGTGTTCATATCCAAGCTAAACAGGATAGTAGAACGTACATGGGATTTGACAAGAGAGGATCGAATTTCAAATTCCTGTTCTGCTCATACTACACATATCACTATGAATAAGTCCCTTAAATTAGCTAAGTTTCAATTTCCTGATCTGTAATATTAGGGATTTAGATCAAATGATTTCTAAAGTCCCTTTTATAGCCCTACATTTATGATCTGATACTGATTAGCTATGATTCTGTAAACAGATCATTTTATTTCTTAGAATCTAAGGTACCTCATCTATAAAATGGACATTACAAGACCTGAACTATTTCACTGGGCTGTTGTGGGGAAAAAGGCTTTGTAAAACATAAAGGTTTATATAACTATAAGCTAGTAACTAACAAATATGAGTTAAAAACTTGATAAAGTGGGTTGGATCAGGGAATCCTCAGCTGAACAACTCACCAGTTGACAGGTCAGGGTTGGGACAGAATCATGCAATTAATGCTCCTTAGCTTAATAGATAAGAGAAGGTTAGCTTGATTTTTAGTTTTGATTTTTCCTAAATGAATAAATTATGATGGCTGAGACATATTGCCTTTTATATGTTTGCATAGCACAGGAGTTTCTTAAACCTGGGAGCCATAAGAAAGTTTACATTCTGATAACTATTTCAATATAATTGATTTCCTCTATAATCTGCTATATATTTTGAAAAGAGTTTCACAGACTTCAGAGTTTTAAATACTGAGAGGTAAGGAATTGTTCTCTTCACAGTAAAAGACATAAGCAAGAACAAGATACAGTTTCTGTCATCAAAGAGCTTAGATAATCTAAGAAGGGAGTTAACTCATACAAGCATCTCTAAAATGAGATACTAAATGACCAACTGCCCTGTGCATGATATAAACAAATGTATTCATTCCTGACCCTTTCACTGGATTAAAGATAGTGGGGAATTCAAATGTCATCCAGTCTAAGCCCTTTATTTTCCAGAAGACAAAAAAAGGCTAGAGCACAGCAATATGCTAAGGCATATGGCTGAGATTCAAATGCTTGCTTTTTGTTTTTTAAAGCTGTAATTCCAGTAGTCTTTCTATTGGACCACATTGTCATGCCAGAATATATCTTAAAGGACATCTAAGACAAACTACTAAAAACCAAATTTCTCTTAAAAAAAATCAGTATTCAGATTTGTCAATAATTCAAAATAACTTTTATTCATTTTGCAGAAATTCTTAGTGCTTAACTTTCAATCATTTTTTTTATTTTTAAAAGTATATTTTTACTTTTTTTTTACTTTTAAAAGTATTATTTTTACTCCAGATAAGAAATAAGAAAGTAGGCTATTCTAAAGAGTAAGGTAGAAAATAATTAACATTTTCAGTTTTCTTAGGTATAAGGGTTAGATTTTCATCATTCTTCACACTCACACATATTTACCAGGAGGGAAATTCATTTCTAAGTTGGTAGGAATTTCTCATATAAAAGATATTTTTCAGAGACTGGACTGGGAGGAAAATCAGGCAGATAGAAATACCTTTGTTTCTCCATATTCTATTAACATGTCATTACATTTTCAGAGTCCATTCCCCAATGCCTCGAATTTCTCAAAAATAAAAACTCAACTTTCTGTTCTTAAGGGATCTCAGTAGGCAGATTCAACATTGCATTGCCTTTTTTGTCCAAGTGTAATAGATTAGGTATACTTTGACAATATTTATAACAACTTTTCAGTGTGACATCTAGCACTCTTTAATAAGTAAACACAAGACTGAAGTCAGGATATCACTAAAGGTGGCTTCCTCCATTATCTTATGGCCTGAACATCTCTTAAGACACTCATTGCAAGATTAGAATATATTGTCCTTTGACTTCTTCAGAAGAGAGCAAACACATGGAGGAAAAAAATAGCTCCTAGAATAAATTTATAATTCAGGGCATCATAAAGCATGGAAGTAATGCAGAGAAAAAAGAGATGATTGGCAGAAAAGTAAAATTGGAGATTGATAAAGAAATATCAAAAATCAAGAGGAAATTGTAAAATGTATACTTTGCATGCATTTAGAGTATGAAATGTTGGCTAAGTACTGTTTTGTTTACTTAGAAGTTGATATCATCATATTGTCCTTCCTTTTACATCTCAGTTTAAGAAACAATATTATTAAGGTTGCTTTACAATCTTAGCCTAAGCATAGGCCATGATTCAAGATCACAAATTTGTATAAGAGCAATAATACAGAAGACCAATTAACATATTCATCAATTATTTTTTTCCTTACAGTTTTCCCTCTTAAAATCTATCATTTGTTTCAAGTAGGATACTTTGCCTTTACTAAAGTCATTACTGGATATTGATAAATGAAAATGTGTCTAGATGTCTATAAAATAAATTTTGAACTCATACAACTTATATTTTACTTCAGGGACTTTGTGTTCTACATTTTTTATGTTATATCACTTATAATCAATTTATAGGGTCTTGATTAGATTAAGAATTGGTGATACTTTATATTAAATATGTAAATATATATAAATATATAAACAAGGAAGATAAGTTGCACCATGGACAGAGTGCCAAACCTGAAATCAAGAAGACCCAACTTCCTAAGTTCAAATCTGGCTTTAGACTTTTATTAGTTGTGTGGCCCTGGGCAAGCAACTCAACTCTTTTTGTCTTAGTTTTTTAATATGTAAAGTGAATCGGAGAAAGAAATGGCAAACCATTGCAATAACCCTGCCAAGAAAAACCCCAAAATGGGGACATGAAAAGTTGTAAATGACTAAAACTACAACAACAAGTTTTCTGCAGGAGTCTTTTCCCTTTCTCCTTCCCTCTTCCTTCTACTCCCTAGGGCAGGTAAGTGGCAACTTGGACATTAGGTGTTACAGTAGATAAAGTCTCAGGTCTAGAGTCAGGAGAATTCATCTTTCTGAGGTTAAATCTGGCATCAGACACTAGCTATATGACTTGAGGCAAGTCACTTAACCCTGATTACTTCAGTTTCCTCATCTGTAAAATGAACTGAAGAAGAAAAAAGCAAATCATTCCAATATCTTTGCCTAGAAAATCCCAAATGAGGTTACAAAGATTCAGAAACAACCAAAGATAACTGAACAACAATAAAATAAACAGAACCTTGAGTCATGTATCCTCCAATTATTCAATTGTCCTTTCTGATAGTAGGCATTAACCTGGGTTATTGGTCTGTGGCCCTTCTGTAGCATGTGCACTTTAAAATTTTTTTCATGTTTAGGTACATTTTAAATTTTAAATTGTTGCCCTTCCTTACTCCTAACCCTGCACTAGACATTTCACAGAGGTTTGTAAATATATGTAAAACTATTTATTTATTCCACCTCTTCCCGCCAATCTGGAGGAGGAGAGTATTTTTCCTTCAAAGGTCCTTTATAGCTGATTTGAATATTCATAATATTCAAAATAACTTGGTTGTTCACAGTTATTCCTTGAACAGTATTATTGTTTAAAGTAATATGTATTGTATACATCGTTCTCTTGGTTCTGCTCATTTCACTTTTCATTATTTCATGCAAATCTTTCTATGTTTTTCTAAAATCAACCAGTTTATTATTTCTTCCCAGTACAGTAGTATTCTATCACAAGCACTACAACTTGTTTAGATGTTTAACATTGATGCTCATCCCTTCAAGTTCCAATCCCTTTGACACCACAAAGAGTTTCTATATATGTTTTAGATTTAGAACATATAGGTTCTTTGTTTTTTTCACCCTGATCACTTTGGGAAACAGACCTAATGTTGGTATAGTTAAATCAAAGAATATACATATTTTTGGCAGTTCTTTAGGCATAATTCTAGATTGTTCCCCAAAGTGGTTGAATCAGTTCACATTCCCCCAATTTTTTTACATGCCCCCAACATTTGTCATTTCCTCTTTCTCTCATTTTGGCCAATCTGTTAGTTGTGAGATGATATCTTTAAATTATTTCAATTTGCATTTCTATATCCGATAATGATTTAGATATTTTTTTCATATGACTATATAGTTTTGATTTCTTCAACGAACTGCTTATTCATACCCTTTGACTATCAATTAAAGAATGACTCATATTGTCATAGATTTGACAGTTTTATATATAATTGTGACATGAAACCTTTATCCCAGAAACTGCCTACAAATCCCACCCTTTCCAATTTTCTACTTTCCTTCTAATCTTAGCTACATTGGTTTTATAACTATAAAAGCTTTTAAGTGTAATGTAATTAAAAATTATCCATTTTATACCTCATACTGCCATCTCTTCTCTTATCCATAAATCTGATTTTCTTATATCTCTCTTTATATCTAGATTGTGTATTCATTTTTACTTTATCTTAGTAAATGGTATAAGATATTGTTGAATCTAATTTCTGCAAGAGAGCTTTCCAGTTTTCCCAACATTTTTTTTTTTTTTTTTACCAAATAGTGTATTCTTATCCCCAAAACTCACATCTTTACATTTGTCAAAGATAAGGTTACTATAATAATTGACTATTGTGTATTGTATGTTTATTCTTTCCCTCTTATCTACTTTTTGGTACTCTTAAGAATTTTTAAGACCCCCAAAAATATTTGGTGGGTTTATTGTGTGAATTATAGAACACACAAGTGACAAAAATTATCAGTAAATCAAAGGGCAACAGAGAGATGCATGGTAAGTCTAAATTATGTGCACTATATTATCAACAATATCATGCACAACAAGTATCTAAATGTAAAAATAATAATAACAAGAAAAAATTACTAGCAGGTATATAAGCCTTCAAGGTTTGTATAACTCTATACATTTTTAAATTATTTAATTCTCATGATAACTCCCATGATGTAGATATTATTGTCTTCATTTTATAGATGTCAGACATAACTGAAATGACACAACCACAAGCACAAAAAACAACCTTTGAAATTATTCATATGGGGTCTGTAGTTTTCCTTTCCAATAGGATTTTCATTGACTCTAGAGGAGAAAGTATGGTTGACTTTGAACACCCTATCTCACTTAAATCCAATTCACTTGCAAGTCAAAGCATCATTTTTCTGATGTCATTGGTCCTTTTTGAGAACAAAGAATGAACAACAATACCAATAATTTCATACAGTTATCCATCTGTGGCACTAATGTGACTAAAAGCTATAGCCTTGATGTATTGATCTGTTTCTGTTATATGTGCAAAGAAAGATTTGGGGAGAGGGGGAATTAGGTGGCCCAGTGGATAGAGCACCCACCCTGAAGTCAGGAGGACCTGAGTTCAAATCTGGTCTCAGACACTTAACACTTCCTAGCTGTGTGACCCTGGGCAAGTCACTTAACCCCAAACACCTCAGGAGGAAAAAAGAAAGATTTTGAAGTTTCAGAATATGACCTTGATTGACCTTCAATGATCAATGGCTGTTAGGAAGAGAAAGAGGGAAAGACAAAGCCACACCACATACTAATCATAAACACACAGTACAAGAGAGTTTTAATTAGAGTAGAACAATCAGGGTTTTGTCATTAGTTACTACATTAAGAAATTACACATACTACTTATGATCTTTTAGTTGTTTAGTTAGCAGGAGTAATTATTTAGCTAGGAAGCTATCAAGTGGTGGTCTAGGGAGGGCTACCCAACTGCTTCCTCAATGGCCAGTGCCTTGGGTTCTATGGCTCTCCCTCATTTCTTTCAATGGATGAAATGCATCAAGGTGCTTTGTTGTGATCACGGCTGCCCTGACACACCAGTTCCTAATTATGGCTCTGTTTGGGATGGCCATCCTGGAACCAAGTATTGGCAAAAGCATCTTTTTCCAGATTAGAATCAACCTCTCCAAAGACTATATCATTATAACTGTTATTAAGGGAAGAATTTTTTCCTTTAGAGTCTTTTAAAAATAACCTAGGTTTTATCTGACTGGGATGATTTAGTGGTGGTGGTCTTTATTGAAAACCAGGGGCCAGGAAAGGAGACAGATATTATAGCCTTTTTTTCCCAGATTAGAAAAATCCTCCCAAAGGATATAGTATTACAAGTGAGAGTGCTAACTCTTTCAGACAAGTGCCCAGACAAAATTGCTACCCTAGAGCTGGGAACCTGAGGCAAGCTTCTGAAAGAACAAAGGGAAAGCATCAGTGAATGTGAGTTCTGTTAGCACTGGGAAATGATGTGTCTTTCTGTTTCCTTTCAGTACTCCGCAAGTGAAGTGAGAATCCCAGCAAGGTTTAGCACCAGAATCCAATAGCCAAAGTTTTAACAACTAGATCATTAGTTTAAGAGTTTTCTTTTTTACCCCTTTGAGATATCTGGACTAGGAATGACAATGAACTGGAAAATTCCTGACAGAGAATAATCATCTGATTGACTAGATCTGTTACAAAGTGTATTTCATATTGGAAACCTTTGATTCTATGAAATAGAATTATATATAGTTTGAGTATATTACCCTCTGATAATTTAAATATCACACTTTAACCAGAAGTATATTATTTCAAAGATATGGAAGCAGGATGGGAGTCCAGTATATATCCGAGAAGTGTAGTGGGTCAGGGGAGGGGAGGAAGAAGAATTGTACCCTGCTTTTAAATTCATTTTATCTAACGTCATTTCACTAAGAACTACTTACCATTGTATCACTATTGTGCAATAGGAAGGAAGCCAAGCTTCTCATCTTAAATTACAAAATTACTTCAGTGAGACTCAAAAACAGTATTGACTGCGATATGCATTGGGATTCTAGCTGTGTCCTTCCCATTCAGCTCTCCATTCACCCAGGAACAATAATGAGTTACACAGACAGAGTAAAGCAAAGACAGGACACTCTAACCTAGTTACCACTAACAGAAACACAATATGTTGATTCTCCCTCCACTCCCACCCCCAAAGTAATCTGGAGTTCTGATTGAGAATATTCTTTAGTCCAACTGAAGAAAAAGTCTACTGAGAAGCCTCACTGTAATAAACTAAATAAATTTTTAAATCACGAGTATTTAGCTGTTTCTATGACTAAAATTGTTAAATTGTTAGCTTTATAACAATGAGCAAACCACTAAAAATCAACTTAATTTCCTTATTTGTAAAAAATAAATATTATAAGTGCATAGGTTCCTAGTTTTTAGAGATGGAAGAGATCTTAAAGCTCTTGCAATTTACTTCCTCCTCTCAATTTTGCAGATAAGGAAACTGTGGCCCAGAGAGACTTGGTGTCTTTACCTAACTTACCTAAACATTTTTCAAAATGAATGGGAATTTGACTCAATATAGAAGAGCAAAGAAATTGATTTTTAGGAAGATTAATCTGATGCTTGAGGGCTCAGGAAGGATGAATGTGGGGTAGGGTGGGGCACTTGTGACATAGAGGTGAGATAACTTCAGTCCAAATGGCTGTTTCCATTCTAAGAAACAAGCAGCTAGTGTGGGACTAGGCAGATGAAGAAACATGCTTCTGTGACTGGTTTCAGGATCCCCTCATATCTCAAGAATCAATCAAGTCTCTCTGCTTTTGTTTCTCAAGCCAACTTGAAGCAGAAATGCCACTTTTTTTCAAGGAAACTTATTTGAAACAACACAAAAGGGTTAAATCACTTTCTCAAAAAAGGAGCTGCCCAAGGAAGCCAATCAGACTAAGGAATGAGAATAAGGTAAGAGCAAAACTGCTGGATTTGATGAGATTGTCTTGAGGGCTATGAAGAAGAGTTTGGAGACTCCTCTGGGCCATTTCTGAGTTAGAGCTGTGGTGACTGAATTTAATTTAATGTGTTCTTTGGAAAGTGCACTGTGACACGAAATGGATAATAGCAGCACTTAGTTTACAGTTCCCAAATTAATGTCTATTATTCTGCAAGCTGCTTCTGGGCTCCAAATACTCCATAATATGTTTTTCTTCTTAAATGAACTCATTTGGAATCTGAGGTACAGTAAAAGCTCATTAACTTAGACCCCAATGGTTTGGAATTGGCTTTACATCCAGACATGATGGATGTTATTTTGATCAAATTTTTTACAAAATTTGAAATGTTTTTTCCCTCTGTGAATTTTCAGTCTTAGTTAGGAATTAAGGGGAACCTAGACTACATTCAAAAGTTCTGTCAAGCCACAAAGCTTAAAAAATTAGGAATATAGCAATTTATATCACAAAACTTTCCATATATGATAAAATGCTATTCGATATGGGGTAATAGTGAATTATCTGTCCTTAAAACATTTCTTTTAAAATATGTTGTAATTTGAATTTCACTAATTCAAACCATATTCCTTTCTTCATTATTTTGAATTAAACTCTAAGCATCAAGCTTCCTAGTGTGTTTGCTTTAAACTGGAAAAGAAGTAGTGAATTAATTGGTTAGGTGCACTATACCAGCCAAGTTGCCCTCTAGAAAGTCAGGGACATTAGTTTGATCTAAATTTTGTTAATTCTTCCAATAAACATCAAATACGTAGCACATAGCATGTGCTTGATAAATGTTTACTGAATTTAATGAAGAAATTTAAAGCAAGTTGAATCTTCTGAGATTGCTGTTTGCTGTCTGATTGACTAGTGCTTAGTAGTGAATGACCAATTCAATACAACTGAAAACCCCAAGGGAATATCATTTAAAACAGGAACTGATAACTACATAAATACATATTACATAGTACACTTAGTACAGTACTTAAATGCCTAAAGTTAAATGTAAGTTAAATGCCTAAACTCTGCAATAAGGAGGCAGGGAATAAAATGTTCTTAATTTATAGAAGTCGAATCAAAAGGCTTCTTTTCTTCTTCTGTAAATCTCATTGTTAATGTGTTTATAATGTGCATAGACATAATTATGATAAATTCAATATTCTTTGGATGGTTGATATTAATACTTGGTTATTTTAATAATACATTTTGATAGAAAAAAAAGAAGACATTAAGATTATGTGCCATGGTCTCTATATGTTAGCCATCTCTGGTATATGTTTAGCCAACTACGACAAAAAGCTGACGCTCCATGAAATCATCAGGAATGTCTGCATAAAAGGATAATAGTTGGCATAGTGAAAAATGTTAGACTTGGAGGACTCAAGTCAGAAGATTATCAGTTGTGTGGTTATGGATAGTAAGTGAGCTTGTCTTTTGGAGCCCCTCACCTTTACAATGAACATGATCATAATAATACCCATGGAAAGGAAATATGGTATATGGAAAATGTCACTGCTGGGAATTAGAAGATCTGGGTAACAATCCTGCCTTGTATGTAATCTGTATCACCTTAGTCATTTCATTTAAGGTTCTCTGGCCTCAGTTTATTTATCTGTTGAATGAAGGGTGAACTCTGTGGATTCTAAAGTTCTTATAATCTTATTACTTTGCCTCAGGATATTTGTGTGTAAAAAAATTTTTTTTTTGAAAACCATAAAGCACTAAACAAAGCAAACCATTATTGTTTCACACAAGGATATGTAAAATAATTGCAAGAAGACACCTGGAATATGATTTGCTAGCTGCTGTGTAGATTGGTTTTACTTGAATAGAGTTAGGTCTTTGCCTGTAACTTCATTAGGGTGGGGAATTTCCAGATAAGGAATTCCCTAGGACTACAAAGGTCATTACGACTTAGAGTATTAAATAATTGCCTAAGATCATGAATAGTTTAATGATTTGTTAATGATTTAATGATTCTAGCAATATCCTTCTGGTTGTTCTCTCTCAAGTTTCTCACAACTCCAGTCCAGCCTCCACTCAGCTATCCAATGGATCTTCCTACAGTATAAATCTGACCAAGTCATGCCTTCTTGCCCCTATCTCATTCAGTAGCTCCCCATTGCCTCCGTTATCAAGCACAAAACCCACTTTCTGGGCCATGAAGACCTCTACATCCTGGGCTCTTTCTGCCTTCTAGTCCCCAGAAATTTGAACTCTCTCAGTCTTGCTCACACACGCTTAAACATTGGTCTCCTCCTTCTTCCACTCACAAAACACTGTCTCCTGATTCCTGATCAATAATGTTGGCTGTTCTCCACACCTGGAAGGCTCTTATTCTTCACTCTAGCTTTCTTCAATTCAGCTAAAGTCCTACTTTCTTCAAGAAGCCTTTCCTGGTCCTCTTCAATCTCCATGCCTTCTTTCTGAGTTTTTCCAATTCATTCTTTGTGTATCTTGTTTCTACATATTTGTTTGCATGTTGTCTCTATTAGACTGTAAGCTTCTGAGAGCAGGGACTGTCCCTTTGCCCCCTGTCTTTCTTTGTCTCTCCAGTGCATGACAGTATGCATGTAAGCATGTATATGTGCATGTGAGTGTATGTGTGCACGTATTTTGTGTATGTATATGTAAAACAGATGCTCATTAACTAACTGACATCTATACATGTTAGGCACAAGACAAACCTTGCTCTTTCCTTGCTTCAAGGTCAGAACTCCACCCACTGAACAATATTGCCTCTTTTAAATATTTGAGTTAGTTACCGCACACATAAGATTGACATACAAAGCCAAAAAAAAAAAATTCACAATGTCTGGAATATTTTCTATGTATCTGGTGTTTTCTGACAGTAGAACAGAATCAAGTACAAGATGATTTTGGTTTTTAATCTGAATCTCCACATTGTCTTATGAATATATTAGTTTCAAAGTGAATACTGAGGACAGGTTATTTTTTAAAATGGAGATAATTCTGCTGTCAAAATCCTTCTCTGAGAGCATACCTTGGCAAGAGCACAGATGAACTTGGGTTCTTGCAGACTATGGGATACTTATATACTCTTCTCTTGAAGGTTGTATCCACCTGGATAGGTACTCTATATCATCCTAGGCCAGCTTAACTGTAACCAGTCACATTCATCAACAGGTTATGCGTAGTGTGAACAATTTTTTGGTCGGAACAGCTGCCAAAGACAATTTAGTAGGTCCCACCATGACACTCGCCTGCTCTGGAAGCTTTAGAGGCTCCTCACTGTTTTTTGGGATAAAATACAAATTGCTTTGTTTGGCATTTGAAAGCTTCCAAACTGATTGAAACCCATCTTGCTCTAATCGAATACAACCTCCCCTCTTACTCTGTATAATATAGCCACACTGCTCTTTGTTGTTTTATTCTCTGCATCTATGTGTTCTATGATGAACTGGTTATCCTCCATACCCAGAATATTCTGCTCCTCACCTTTACCTTTTGGATTCCCTACTTCCATTTAAGGTTCATTTCAAGGTCACTTCCTACAAAAAGGCCATTCCTGATATCCCCAGTTTCTGATATTCTTTCCCCTCCAGATTCACATATACATATTTAAAAATCTATGTATATCCTCTTTTCCTTCCCCCTTGAGTTCCATGAGGGTAGAAACAATTTGTTTTATTTTTCCTTGAAGGTTAGCATTAATCTACCACTAAGCTTTAGAACAGGGTTCTCAAACTAGGACCTGAGGACCAGATGCTACCCGCTGAGGACGTTTATGCAGCCGCCAGGTTGTGGCAAATGGGCTGAGGGGCGGAGACAGTGTGAGTTTTTGTTTTTAATGTAGTCGGGCCTTCCAACAGTCTGAGGGACAGTGAGGTGGCCCCCTATTTAAAAAGTTTGAGGACCACTGCCTTAAAACATAGAAGGCCTTTAATAAGTGTTTGTTAACCTGAACTTAGAATTTTAAAGCAGAAGGTTATAACACTCTCACATTAAGGAAATCACAAATTCTTAAAGTGTTGAAGTCATTATTCTTAAGACCCTTCTTCAATAGCCTTAGTCAGAGAAGAGTTTCCTAACTTTCAATGATCATCTAGAATGTGGCAATATAAGAACAGTTTTCAGCACATTCCTGAAACCCAAAGAGCTCTTGCATTTACACTGAAAACAGTTCAAAGATATTGAGATGGAATGTTTTACAAAGGACATTAAAGAAAGTGAGAAAAGATGAATAAGTGCAGGAGTAATGGAATTTAACTCTGAGTGGAAAATTCATCCTAGCTTCAACTTTGAGCAGAACACATATGACACTCACAAATGGGAAATGACAAAACTTCCATAGCAAACTGCCTTCTCATTCTCATCGGGAAGCATTTACAGCATTTTCTAGGCTCTGACTAAAGACTGCCAGAAGAAGGAAAAAAAAAAGAAAAAGAAAAAAAAAAGCTAACTGAATTGGAAATGATTTAATCCATTATCTCAGACCAAATAGTGTGAAATCCTAGGTTTCTGTAGAGGAACCAAAGATTGGCAGTTAAAAAAATACAAATGATGCATATTTGACTTAAAACACAATATTATTAATGGTTAGGGTGATTTTCCTTCTGTGTGGAAGAGATTTATATCTCTGTTCAATTAGTAGATAAATTGTGCTTCTCCTATTGACCCTTCAGGCAGGGGATTGAACTAGATCAAGGATATCCCATGCAATTGCTTTACAGACCTCCAAGTCATATCACACACTCTTTTGCCCTGTCCTTTTGTTCTCTCAAATATACAATCTGATTAATAAGTCTTTGTGACTGAGAAGCAAAGATTTAGATAGCAGTTCTGCAAACACATGAGTTCTATTTTATAAAATTAAACAAACATGAACTTTGAGTTTCAGAACACTGGGCAATACAGAATCCTTTCAATCCTGAGATTTCATGATTCTATTCTGTAACATTTGTTCTTAACCTCATAGTCTGTTTACATAACTGCTCTCATTAGGGACTGTTAGAATATTACTGATTGTTAAGTTCACAGTAAAGAAGAGAGAGAATAAAAATGGGAGCTGGAATGAAAAAGACAATAAAAGAGTCCCTATTTAGAAAGGAGAGGTAGAAATAGAAAATTTTAGATGGCTTTTTCAATCTCAAAAAATACTGTTCTGATGTGCTTAAAGTTACTATTTGGGGAAAACAGCCACCATTAAAATAAAGTAAAGATTAAGAACAAGACTGTCTATTTTAACTTACCTAACTGGACACTGAATTCATAAACATAGTTATCATCAACAGCTGGAGTTCAAAAATGGCAGGGTCAAGAAAAATATAAAGATTAATTTCCTAGAGAAAAAAAATTGTTTAACCTTGTCATGCCACTGATTTTTTCCTGTCTATCCCAGATCATAATGCTCACACATGAAATGAATAATTATAGTTGCCAGCTATAAAAAATTTAATTTCTAAGCTATTTGATAATTTCATTGGGATATGACAATAAACTCTTTGAGATAGATAGGATGTGTATTCTTAAGCCCATTTTACATATAAGGATACTCAAGATAAAAGTTAAGGATTTCTTCATGATCAAATGAGAGAATATGTGTAAAGTACTTATCACATTTAGTAGATATTTAATAAATATTTGTCCTTCCCTACTCCCATATATCTCACTTTCATGTTCACATAGTTAATCAGAGGCAGAGTAAGAACTTGAAAAGTACAACGTGCATTCTAATATATTCAGCTATTCCATCAGAAGGAAAGGACAATTTTATTTTATTTTCTATAATAGGATATGTAAATTAGTCCTGCAAACCTCATACCAATTACTTGTATTCTTTTTTTAACCATTCTAAGTAATTCTCTACCTTACTTGGCTCATTAAACCAAAGGTATTCCCAAATACAGACTTAAGGCAAACATAGAAATATGGAATATTAGAAACTCCACATATTCAAAATCCTTGTATTTGTGATTTCAGTTTCTCTCTGACCAAAAGTGAGTCATGTTGTTGAGCACTTGCTAATAGCCTGGGAAGATAGCCTAATCACTGCCATCTGCTCATCTCCCAACACAGTATATTGGTATGATCTGATTGGTCCAGGCATGACATATGATGGAGAAGCATCATCTCCCATGAAGCTGATTCAGATATCTTTCTTTAGGTTTCTTTGAAAAATCTTATTCAAGCTTGCTCTGTCTGAAGCCAGTGATTCAAAGGAAGTTATCACTGTGTCAAGACCATCCTCACAACAATCTTTGTTCTCCTACCATCTGAATCCTTCTCTCTGTCAAAGCCTAGCTCAAATTCTACCTCCTTTATAAAATCTTCCCCAATACCTTCAGTCCAGGTTGTTCTCTCATTCTTCTGATGACTTCCAGCATTTTTATTTTGTGGTAAACATATCTAGTTAAGTTTATCATTGTATAAGACATCCCAGTTTGTTTTTTTTTTTTTTAATAAACTCCTCTGTTTGGTATGCAGAGATTTTCATAACTTTTCCCCTCCAATATTTCAATTATTTTTACACTTAATTCTTTTTTCTTAATTTTAATTGTAGGTTTTTTTATTTTCAAAACATAAACAAGGATAATATTTCAATGCTACCCTTGAAAAACCTTGTATTCCAATTTTTCCCCTTCCCCTCACCTCCTGCTCTAGATGGCATGTGATTCAATATATGTTAAACATGTTAAAATATATGTTAAATCCAATTTATGTATACATATTTATACAATTATCTTGCTACACAAGAAAAATCAGATAAAAATGTGAAAGAAAATAAAATTCATGCAAACTACAACAAAAAGAGTGAAAATGCTATGTTGTGATCTACTCTCAGTTCTCACATCCTCTCTCTGAATGTACAGGGCTCTTTTCATTACAAGATGATTAAAACTTGTCTGAATCATCTCATTGTTGAAGAGAGCCACGTCCATCAGAATTGATCATCATATAATCTTCTTGTTGCCGTGTACAATGCTCTCCTGGTTCTGCTGACTTCACTTAGTATCAGTTCATGTCAGTCTCTCTGGGCTGTTCTGAAATCATCCTGCCAACTGTTTCTTACAGAACAATAATATTCTATAACATTCGTATACCATAATTTACCCAATCACTCTCTGACTGATAGGCATCCACTCAATTTCCAGTTTCTTGCCACTACAAAGAGGGCTGCCACAAACATTTTCTGTTATTTTACAAAACTATACCATGCATGTCAAGCATTTCTACAGATTTTCTTTGGAACAATACTTTCCTAGATGCTCCAATGGATCTCTGCCTCTTTTAAAATCTCTTTGGGATATAAGCCCAGTAGTAGTACTGCTGGATCAAAGGGTATGCACAGTTTGATAACTTTTTGGGCATAATTCCAGATTGCTCTCTAGAATGGCTGGATTCTTTCACAACTCCACCAACAATGCGTCAGTGTCCCAGTTTTCCCACATCCCCTCCAACATTCATCATTATCTTGTTCCTGTCATCTTAGCCAATCTTACAGGTGTGTAGTGACACTTTAATTCTTTCCCTGAACTCTAGGACTACCTATGCTAGTCTTTTTCTCAAATAGATCTCATTTCCCATCTCCATATCTTTGCATTAATGGTGCCCATGCCTGAATTGCTTTCTTCTTACCTCTGTCTTTCTTTCAAATAATCTCACCTTAGGTAGGAGGCCTAAATCTTTCAACTTTCCTTTTTAGATGATTTATATCTACTTTGAAAATATCTTGTATTCATCTCCTTATTTATATGTTTTCTCTCTTGAAGAGATTTTTGAGTGCATTGATTTTTGGGGGGTGGGATTAGGAGAGGCTGGAGAAGAGTAGATCTTTGTTATCATCAGGGGCTAGAATGGTACTTGGCGCACAATAAGCATTTAATAAATATTGACAATAAATTGTTGACTGACTGATTGTCTTATTTCCGGGTACATGTGCATTGGTATTATTCTAAGGCACAAAGCATGTCTTTCTCTTACAGTCTCCACAGTCCCTGGCATAGGGATAAAAATATAGTCAATATTTCAAAGATCTTTGATTTCATCAGACTGGACACTTAAGTATAGAAACTTCCTCCTACCAGGCAGATAATTGCCCTAAGAATTTAAGAAACATGACCAGATGCCACTCTGCTAATACATTTCAAAACTCAGATTTGACTTCCAAATCCAGCACTCTCTTGCCTATGCTCCTATGCCTCTGGAAAACACAATGCTATAATTAACTGATCAATTGATGGGGAAAGCATTCAAGCATCAAATGAGAAGCCAAACACTTCTTAAGGATTAGGGAGCTCGAGGCAAGGAGGCTATTGATGTCTTACATTTGGACCATTTCACCATTTGCCTTGAATATCATTTGCTGAACCTAAAATTACAAAAGCTCAGTAGTATTCTAAAATAAGGTCAGCAAAACCCTGAAACCAGAAGCAAAGGAAGCTAGGAAAAAATATACTCAATATTATAATTTCAGATCTATCATTTGTTATTCTGTACTCTGAAATAGAAACAAGAAAGAAAAGAAAAAATAAAAACCAAATCAGAACTAACAAGCATTCCTATTGATATAGGGATTACATTTTAAAGGTGTCCATGGTGGGGTGGAAAGAACATTTTAAAATATTGTAGCATTCTTAATGTAAAGGGATAAGGAGGAAATAAAAGTATAAATATCTTATCCTCTTCAGAAATCCAGGTCAAATCCTAGGTTATTAGCTATACAATCATGGACATCACTAAACTTCTCCAGGCCTTTGTTTTTTTTTATCTGTTAAATAAAGATAGTAACATTTGTACTATCTGTTACATATTGTGGTAAATAAGGTTATAAAGCTATAGTACTATGTAAATAAGTTATTCTTGTTATAAATCATATTAAAAGCTCCATTTTGACATAGAGTGCCTGAAACATTTGAGGACCTTTCTCTTATTGCACAAGCACAACTTGGCAATCTTATTATCTGTCAATTCACCAAAGGTGGCCATCAGCTCCTCTTCCAAGCAAACATTTAGACTTACATGATCTTAAAATGTAAGATAATTTTGTTTCCATAATAAAGGAATAAGAAAGGATTTGCATCAGAACTCTAGAGACTCAAGAGAAATCCCCTTCCAATGATCCAATCTTCCTTCAGAGACATGTGGAGAACTAGGTACTACCCTAGGTAGGGATGAAAAGAGAAAAATAAATTCTGGGCTTTCTCTTTCACATTTATTATCTGCCACTTCATTTCTTTTTTTTTTTTCTGGTAGTATTCCGCAATAATTCTACTCTTTGTGTTGTTTCTTCATCAGTTTATCCTATGTGTACTTCCCAAGTCTTGTTTTTAATTTTTTCTCCAATTACCACAAATCTTTTAAAAAATATTTCCTAATCATCCTTGCTCTTTCATTACCTTCTTTTCTTTGTGCAGTACTATTCTAATAAAGATACTTTCCATTTCTAGCTGAAATCTCCTTTTTTTTTTGGCTGTCATTATACTTATTCTTGGTGGGTTCCATGGATCTTTCTTGTTACGGACTTTGCTTGTTGGTCCAAGGAACAATTCCCTGGCATTTGGCTCTCCCCTACAGGAGATGGTATCAGCTTTTTATACTGCAGGACTTAGGAGAGATTACACTTCAGTCCAGACTAACAAGGTTACAGTAAATTCATTCCTTAGGAATTACAATGTTTCTGGGTAATATAAATTTTCTGTTATTTTACAAAACTACACCATGCATACAAAGCATTTTTATAGATTTTCTTTGGAACAACACTTTCCCAGATGCTCCACTGGATCTCTGCTTCCCATGCCATGTCAGCTCAGAGTGAATTCATAATATTTTATCTCCCCAGTCTCCCAAAGTTCAAGTAATGTACCTCATGTTTGTGTCTCATAAAGGGAGTCCTCAGGTTTGGAGAGAACCCCTCCTCCAATATGATTTTCTGTTCTCCATTTTCTTGGCAATGAGAATTACTACAGGCTATTTTTTAAAGAATAGAAAGGACAGAGTCAGTGGCTCTATACTGCAGAAAGGCAAAAAGAAGTTTTATTAACTTCTTTCCATCCTTCTTCCTCCTCTTAGTTTGGGGAAGGAAGAGAAGGGAATCAGACTGCAAGTTAGTGAGCATAAATTGAAATGATTAAATTTTACTAGTGTGGATTGAAAAAACAGAACTACCCTAGGGAAAACTAGGATCTGCAAATGAATACAGTAGTAATTTCTAAAATTAGACATAAACAATACTCTAGTATACATCAAGTTGTTGTGAGAACAATGGGTAAAAGTGTGAGACAGAAAATATTAAAAATAATAAAATAATACTGCTAGTTAGCATTTTATAACACTTCAAGACCTGCAAAGTGATTGATAAATATCATATTTTTATCATCACTGAGTTAGAAAAGCACAACTGATACGATAATGATGATAATAAAGATAATGATGGTGACATTTATATATGTCTATTATGTTCTAGGTACTATATTTTACAATATTATATCATTTGATGCGCAAAAAACTTGTGATTATTATCCCCATTTTGAAGATGGGGAAATTAAAGCATTATAATTTGAGTGACTTGTCCAGGAATATACATATAGTAAGTATCTTAGGCCAGATGTGAGCTCAGCGTTTCCTGATTCCAAGTAAGGCTTTTTATTCATTATAATTCCTAACTAGCTGCCTATCTGTCATTCTCTCATTCCCTCCCTGAACCCTTCTCTCATCTCCTTCTTCATGTTCGTTGCATTCCACACGGTCACTCCTAGACACCCAAATATCTTCTTGCTTTGGAAATTCTTTCACCTCAACTAGACCTGTTTTACAATAAATGGCTTCTAAAATACTCCTTTTTCCTTTTTTTTTTTCATAAAAGTTCCTCTTCCCTGGGACAGAATGATCTCAGATTATTTATATGAAGGTCCAACTAAGAATTAATCCAAGTAGGTGATGATTTCATTCTTTCAAAAAAGAACTTCTCAACCTAAATATATCACTAATTAGTAAAAAGTACAGCAAAGAGCTTTTCAAGCAGGGGACCTCCCAGTATTTCTTCACTATCTACACCCACCAGATTATTATTCCTCTATTATAATAATCTGTCAAGGTGCAAAATGCCTCAAGTCAATCCTGTAGCCACACACCATCCATCTCCATCCTCCTCCTCCTCCTCCTCCTCCTTCTCCTCCTCCTCCTCCTCTTCCTCCTCCTCCTTACCATTTTAAGTAAGCAGTTCTGCACCTTACCAGGCCTAAAAATATAAAGAATAATTTGTGAGAGAGAGAGCTTGGATTGCTATAGATTTCAAAAAAAATCTAAAATTGCAAATATGCTATATGTAATATGTATGTATAAAGATTTGTGTTTATGTATACATGTGTAAATGTTTAAATATATACACACACAGAGGGGAGGAAAGACAGGCAGACAGAAACAGAGAGATAGAGGAGAAGGAGGAGAAGGAGGAGGAGGGAGACACACAGAGAGAGACAAAAACAGACTTTGTCACATAGGTGAGGGTGAAATATCAAGATAAAAATTTTAGCTAGCCTTCCAAATTTTGGAGCTACGGGTCTTTAGCAGCTGAATTTCTCCAAATATCTAGATATTTGTTGCGTATAATTGCATCTGATTGACTTTTCTGCACTTCATTCTTTCTCAATTTTTCCTTCTAACACGGGCATCCTACTCCACAAAAATAGGGAGACTTAAGACTCTCATCCATTTTCCCAATAACAACTTCCAACTTAGAAATTCATAGAATAAGTCATCAAAGAACAATTATACTAGTTTAATTATGGAACAGCAAAAAAAGAAATGACAATTGCTGCCAAAACTGATTAGAGAATGTTAAGCTCATTTGCTGCCAAACCAGCCAGGTGTCTGTGGTCCTAAACTCAAAGATAAGGGATCTTAAAAAAAAATCTTCCCCTCCCCATCCCCACTATATTAAACTGAGTGACCTGGCAACTCTCAAGGCAAAGAGGCTGTTTGGCTGAGGTGGAAGCTACATCAGTAGCATTATTTTAGAATTTGCAACCCAAACCAGACCTGAGAGAAACAAATGGGAACAGACAAGCCATGATCATGGAACAATTAGCACTCAAATTTCATGGTATCACAATTTTTCCTGGAAAAAAAAAAGTATAAGAACAGTTTTTAAGAAATCTATGTAAAACTGTAATGACAAGGCTGGTGGCTCTTACGGGTTACATGGCCTTGCAGAAATCACTTAAGTTTCCTGTGGCTCAGTTTCCGTCTCTGAAAAGGAAGTGATAGGGGAGGTGATAGGGGTTGATTTCAAATTAGGATTATGGTTATGATTCAGCAATTATAAAGCTCATTCTATTCTGTGTACAGAAAGGAAAGACTATTTGCTTTAGAATGAAGAAGTAGCAATGTTTCTTGCTGATTGTCTCTGCTGGATCTTACAGTATAGGATTTCTAGTCCTATGTAATAACAATAATAATAACAACAACAATAAAAGGGGGCAGTAAGTTTGCACAGTGAATAGAGCCCTGGGCATGGAGTCAGAAGGACCTGAGTTCAAATTTGACCTCAGACATTTAACACTTAATAGCTGAGTAACTGGGCTAGTCATTTAACCCTGATTGTCTTGCATAATACTGCTACTGACATGTTTTAAGGTTAGGAAGGCACTTTACAAATATAATTTCATTTCATTCTTACAATAACCCTAAGACTTTGATTAACCCTATTTTATAGATTAGAAAATTGAGGCAGACAGAAGTTAAGTAACATGCCCACAGTAACAAAGCTACTAAGCACCTGAGTCGAAGGTGGGTAGTGCATGAGTGGGCAGCAGCTAAGTACTACAGTGAATATGGCACTAAATTTGGAATCAGGAAGAAGTGAGTTCAAATCCAGCCTCAGATACTTAATAATTGGGGGATCCTGGGTACTCAGAGATGTAAGTACAAATAATACACAAAGTAATAAAAAGCAATTTCAAGAAATAGAGAACATTAGCAAAACTGAGATTATCAGGAAAAATATCATGAAGGAGGTGGACAGCTAATTAATATTTTGAAGGAAGCTAAGTATTCAGCCAGGAAGAGAAAAGGAGGGGGTTCATTTTAGAAATGGAAGGCTCCCTAGGCAAAGATATGGAAGTGGGCAACAAAATGTTACATACACATTACAGCTAATATGCAAGCTTGACGAGGGTATGGAGGTTGTGGAGGTTGTGAAAGGATAACACCAGAAATCCGGCAGTGGCAGTAGCAGGTTCAGAAGACTTCATTACAGACACAGTAAGGAGCTGGATAAGTGGTCATAAAGAAATTACAGATGACATTTTGCTGGCACTGATTGGTAACACTATTGTCTAAATATAGTTCTGGAACACATTTCCAGGGTATAGAAGAATGTTGGGCATCAGTCATAAGAAAGCAAAGATGTTGGCTACAATTCCAAAGCAAAGAGAATTACTCAAGTTTCAGCTATAGAAGAGCAGGGTCCTTTCCTATATAAAGACCAAAAAGCAAACCGGGAGAGTAGTGAGCACATTTATTTCTGCATCACACCAGTTTGGAAGCACCAAAAAACTTGCAAATCCCCATAACTAGCTTGAAGACAGAAGTATAAAAAAGCCTGAAGTTTGGGACAGTGTCTCCTCAGTTCCAGGTAAGCAGAATCAAACTTTAACATAAAATTCAAAATGAAGAAACAAACTAGGAGAATGTGCAAACAACAAAAAAGCACTCGACCATTAAAAAAAAATAACTACTATAATGTCAGAGAAGACCAAGCTATAAGTCAGAAGAAGACAATGTAAAAGTGCTACAAACAAAGCCTTACAGAAAAAAAGTGCTAATTGGATCCAAATTCACCAAGAATTCCTGAAAGAATGAAAGAAAGACATGAGTGATAAAGGAACAATTGGGAGAAAGAAACAAGTGATGTCTGAAAATTATGAAAGAGAATTAACACTTTGGTAAAGAAATACAAAAATACTGAATAAAAGAACTCTTTAAAAAGCAAAACTGACCAAATGAAAAAGGAGTACAAAAACTTAATGAAGAAAATAATTCCTTAAAAATAGAATGAGGTAATTAGAAGCTAATGACTCCATGAGACATTAAGAAATTATAAAAAATTCAAAATAATTAAAATAGAAGAAAATATTAAATATTTCACAGGAAAACTGACTTGGAAAATAGATAAAGAAAAGATAATTAATTGGCTATTTAGCAGCATGATCTCAGAAAAAATCTAGACATTGTATTCCAAGAAATCATCAAGGAAAACTTCAATAACTTAGAAGGTAGATTAGAAATGGAAAGAATCCACTGATCACCTCTTCAAAGAGATCTAAAAATGAAAACTCCCAAGAATATCATAATTCCAGAGCTATCAGCAGGTCAAGGAAAAATTTTACAAGCAGCCAGAAGAAGAAATTCAAATATTATGGAGCCATAATTAGGATCACACAAGATTTAGCCAGCTTCTATGTCAAAGGAACACAGGTTTTAAAATATGACATTCTAAAAGAGAGATAGGTTTAATGAATATTAACCTACCTTGGATTAATAGTCTAATGAAAAATCTACCCTGCAAAACTAAATATAATTCTTTGAGGAGAAAAATAGACACTTGGTGAAATAGAGAACTTCCAAGAATTCCTGATAAAAAGATGAGAGCTTAAAAAAAATATGACTTTCAAATATAAGACTCAGGGAAAGTATAAAAAGATTAATAATAAGAAAAATAATAAAGTTAAATTGCTTACAGTATAGTAGGGAAAAATGTTACATG
The DNA here is from genome assembly GCF_048593235.1 of Sminthopsis crassicaudata. Lineage (NCBI taxonomy): Eukaryota > Metazoa > Chordata > Mammalia > Dasyuromorphia > Dasyuridae > Sminthopsis > Sminthopsis crassicaudata. The sequence goes on along the minus strand of NC_133619.1, from coordinate 347,023,128 downwards.
CAATTCCTAAGAATTTTATCATTATTAGGGCAGTAAGAAGGAATCTACATAGCAATATGGCTGCAAGTCCAAAATAGGAGTGAGGTGCAATGGAAGAAGATGCAAGAAAGTGGTCAAATGAGGAAAAGAGGTTCACAAGAACTTTTACAGTAGAGGGAAAAATGAGTGAGGGTAATAGGTGGTCCTTGAACCTTAGTCTCAGTGGAATTGTTTCAAAGGGGGGAAAATATGCAGAAACATAAGCATGTTTAGTGGGATATAGAAATGTAGAACTCTATTTTACATAAGAGGGAAATAAGAGGGGAAGTGATAAGAGATATGGGAATGGTGATAAGAAAGAGGGTGGATTTGTTCAGAAGCAAACTTTTGGGAAGAGATATGATGAAGAGAGACCATGAAGGATAAACAGATGCAAATAGGATGGAGGGAAATATACAGTAATCATAACTGAACATGAATGGTTTGAGGTTACCTAGAAAATGAAAATAGATAATAGGGTGGATTAGAAATTAGAATCATCCAACAATATGTTGTATATAAGATTCACACTTGAAACAGAATGACATACACAGAGTTAAAATAAGGGGTTGGAACAGAATCTGTTATGCTTCAGCTGAAGTATCTTAGACAGAGCAAAAGCTGAAATAAATCTTATTATAAAAGATAATCAGGGAAACTGTTTTTCTAACAAAAAACCCCTGTCATATGCAATGAAATAATATGAAAAAAATTTATGGCAAGTTTCTCTGATGAAGGCCTCATTTCTCAAATAAATGAGGAACTGAGTCAAATTTATAAAAAATGAAAGCCATTCTCCAACTGATTAATGGTTGAAGATTGTGAATAGGCAGTTTTCACAAGAAATCAAAGCTATCTAAAGCCATAAGCAAAATTCTTCAAATAACTAGTGATTAGAGAAGGCATATTAGAATGACTCTAGGGTACTATGTTATGAGTATTAGAAATGACAAATGCTAGAGAAGATAAGGGAAAACAGATACACTAATGAGTTGGTAGAGTAGTGAACTGGTCTAACCATTCTGAAGTACAATCTGGGACTATATCCAAAGGGCTATTAAAGTATGAATATCCTTTGATCCTGTAATGCCACTATTAGTTCTGTATCCTAAAAAGATCAAGGAAAGCACTGAGAGAGATAAAAAGGACAAAATGTACAAAATATTCAAAGCAGCTCTTTTTGTAGTGGCAAAGAATTGGAAATTGATGGGATGCCCATCAATTAAGGAATGGCTGAACAAGTTAACCCATATGATTGTGATGGAGTACTATTGTGCTATAGGAAATGATGAGGGGATTAGTTAAAAAAAACCAAGGCAGAACCTATGTGAAGTGATTCAAAGTGAAGAACTGGGAGACTGTGGTGCATATAACAGCAATGCTGTAATGGCAATCAGCTGTGAAAGACCTGGCTACTCTGATCCAACAATGATTTCATACAATTCCAAGGGACTCAGAAAAAAATGCTGTCCACCCCTAGAGAACTGATGGCCTTTGAGTGAAATTGAAATATAATTTTCTCACTTTATTTTTTTTTTCTTTGTTGGCTAATATGGAAATATGTTTTGAATGATTTCATATGTGTAATTGATATCATATCGTTTGCTTTTTCAGTGGGTGGAGGAGAGGTGAAAGGGAGAAAAATAATCTGGAATTCAAAATTTTTAAAAGAAAAGAATGTTTAAAATAATGTTTTTTAAAGGAACTGTTAAAATGTTTACTACATTAAAAAATGAGATGGGAAATCTGCTTCATTTGCTAAATGAGGGTAGTTTTATCCTACTTATCTCATAGGAGGTGCTATGAGAACAAGTAAAAAGATGTCAAAGTGTTTTAAATGTATAAAACACTGCATAAACACACCCTCACAGAACAGATGTCAATGGAAGCTTATTCCTACACTCTTATCATGCCATGGTTATAACCCACAGCACTGATACAAATCCTAAGCAGATGTCAACCAAAGATTTCTGCCATGCTCAGACTGTGACATAATTCTATTACCACAAGAGGAGGTGGGGTGAGAGAAACATTCTTTGGGACAGAGATTATACCTTTAGAATTTCTTGGTTTTTTTTTCAGAATTTGATAAAGGTTACATTTTTAAAAATTTCCCCTCAATTTTTTTTTACTTAGGTTTAAGCTAAAAAACTAAGTTTATGTTACAGAAAATTGTATTATTAAAACATAATTTTTTCCTCTATTTTACTTTCAAGATTTGCAGAGGAAAATAATTAAAGAGAGATTTTTTCCTTCCTGATTGAGTTTTTGTGCCCATTTGGCCTAATTAGCCCTGGCCTTTTGCCCATTAAATCATGAGCTCACTCTTCTAAAGGAAACTCAAAGAGCTTGTCTCTCTCTGAAGTAAGAAAAGACTAAGACATTCCTAATTATGGTCTAGGCAAATGGAAGGATAGCAGTTCTAACAGAACTCCAGAGAAATGGATTGGGGTTCAAATCATTATGTAAATTAGAATCCTAAAAGTAATTGAAATAGATTTTCTTTTTCCTCCACTATGAACATTATGTGAAATATCAATCTCAACACCCTCCCAAGAAAAAAAAGAAAAGTCATATTTAATTTGATTGGATTTCCAACTATAATTTTAGGATTACATATAGAGAGCAACAAGGAATCTCAGAGATGATCAAATCCCACTTCTTCATTTTACACATGAGGAAATTGAGGTCCAAGCAGATCTGCAGATGGTAAGTAAGCATTTGGAGTAAGATTTGAACCTTTTTTCCTTCCAAAGTAATAAACTGCTCCCTTCTATTGTATCATGCTGATGAATTTTTAAAAATATTTTTCTTGAACAGTTGTGCTTTCTGAATGAGGATAGTAGAAATTAAATTTCATTAAGGTTTATTAGGACAGCTCTGTAATATATATATATATATGTATATATATATTTATATATTTTCCAGCACTGTTCTCTAACCATTTCATCACAGCTTATGGAACCAGACATAGCCCACAAAGCTCTGGTACGCTGCTTTTGGCCCAAAGCACGGTGACAGTTAGTCTGATCATTTTTAGATTTTCTGTTGCCAGGGCAGAGTTCATGGCTGATTATCAGTAACACATACCAAAGTATTTCTTGAATCAAGCAATGTCCTTGACCTGATTTTGCTGGAGAAATAAGGAAATGCACTAATTCTGGCATCTATTCCTCTTTGGGCACACAAAAAAAATCAGATCGAAATGAAGAATTTAGCTTTTAGAGGGTTTGAAAGCTACTTTTTCCCAAGCCTGTGTCTACCCCACTTTGTCTCTTAAAAGTCAAAGGATTTATTTTTTAAATAATCCTTAAAAAGCCTTCATAATAAAATAAAAAATAAATAATTTTAATAACCAACAATAGTTGGTTGATAAAATACAGTGTTTTAAATTTGTGGATAAATTTCCTAAAAATTCATGTTTCAAAAGATCCACCCAGCTGTGGAAGCTGGAGTTCTAGTTAGTTCCAATTCTAATTACTGTCTACTATTGTGATTCTGGACAAGTCATTTCTCCTTTCATGACCTTGGTTTCCTCAGAGGTCCCAGAGGTGACTGGATTGGGTCTGGATTAGAAGATCTCTAAGTTTCCTTCCAGTTAGTTAGAGTTTACCCTATTTTCCACCAACTTTTTCATTGCACTGTTCTGCTTCCCTTATAACATACTTCCCTTACACCTTTATTGATTGATTTTTTTTTTGATTCCCTGTTGAAGTCAAGAAAAGAACTCAGATTTCTTGATTGCTAGTTTAATATTCTTTCCATGACAGCAGGAATAGAATGAACAGAAACTCAAATGAAGAAAAAATAAAGATCTCTTCTTTATTCATTCTTTCAATAATCATTTATTAAATATTGACCATGTACAAATCACTGTGCTAGTTGGTAGGGATCTATAGACAAAGATTAAACAAAAATCATCACTGCCAACATATTTCTTTCTAAACTTAGTATTGTGATTAGTAATTTTTTTTCCTCATCCACTACTTCCTGGTTGAACCTTCCCAGAAAACATGGCTTTTATTCCCCAAAGTGACCCTGATTAAGTTTTAATACCTAAGAGTCACTGATAAAATGCCACTGGCCTTGGTATTTTCACTAAGTACAGAAAGGTTTGTATTTGTATTTAGAGAGGGAGGTCTCCTTAATCATTGCTCTCAACAACACTTTCCTCTTTATGTTTCTTTGAAATCATTTTATCAAACTACTGTTCTCTTAAGCTACCTTGATGTTGCCCTGACTCATAGCAGTAACTTCAAAAACCAGTGGAAAAACTGTTCTGAAGTCAGAAGACTTGAGTATGAATTTTTATTTTCAAGCAAGGGACTCGTATAAACTCTTTCAAATCACTTAATTCTTCTGGATATCAGTTTCATCATCTTTAAAAATGAGTGTTGAAAACAAATAAATGAAGGACTTGAATTAGGTTCTTTGCCTTATTTAAAGGTTTCATAATATAGATTCTGTCAACATAAACACTTTTTTGGGATATATGTAAGTAGATATCGTTTTTTTTTTTTTTTTAACATAAAACAATACTCTGAAAAACAGCTTTATCATACTGTAAAATGGGTCTGTTATAGGAATCTTTCTATGTTGGAGAAGGGGCAGAAACACACTATCCACTGATAGTTCCATTTGACATATGGGGAAACTGAGAATCACAACTCACCTTCAGAAATATTACATAATCAGTCAATGACCAGACTCACAACTCAGTTATGGGCCTTCACTCTGAGCTCCTTAGGCTTACATGTTCAAATTCTTAGATCAAAGTGTTACCTTATCAGAAAACTCACATTTTCTGCACTGAAATGTTCACAAGTGAGCTACAAACCAATTGTTTAGCCACAACATCTGCCTGAGTAAATCTGTCTCCATTTGGATTTAGATTTATAGCTGGAACAGTTTGTACAATCAGAACAACTTTGGTAGTTGGGCATTTTCCCTAGTCACAGCTATTTGTTAGAGTAATGAGATGGAGTAATGAGAGTCGGTATAGAATGCAAATGCAGGTTCCTGGTATCTCTGCCAAACAAGAAAGAGCAAAGTATTCCATGACCCTGTGAAAAGAATAATGTATAAACTCTACTGGCAGAGGAGGGGTCTATGTGTCTAGGAATTAAAGACCACCCTTCTCATACCCCCTACTCTACCCCATCCAAACTACTTTCTGGTGATCTTTCTCTTTAGTGTCTCTTATATAATATCTAAGCTCCTAAATGTCAGAATTATGGATGCATAGACTGTTAAGATCCAGAATAGATCTTTAAAAAGGATCCATATCGACTCCCACAATTTCCAGAAAGATGAAGTAATATGCCCAAGCTCACATGATGAATTAATGGTGAAGCTAGGACTGGACTCTCACTTCATAGTTCTTTATTTGAACTGTATAAAATAGAATTTATCTGGGGAGGTCATGGTGAAAAAAACCATGCTGTAATTCTTTTATTAATGCAAAGAATCCTCTCATAGTAAAGTATAATCATTGTTTAATGGATCCTTAGGGGAAATCAAACTTCACAGGGCTTGTGTTGCTTGTAGTCAAATTGACTACTTTGGTAGTCTTTTCTCTCATTCTTCTTGTACATAGTCCATATCAATGTCCAACACATTAAGAAGGTGGCTGGTGATTGTTTTCTATTGATTTCATGTTTGTTGATGCATATACATTTAATATTCATGTAAATTGTTCAACATTCTTTTTTTTTTTTTAACAAAAGGATTTTGTATTTCATTTCTTTTTGCCCTTCAATCTAAGGACTGATCTTGTTCTGAAGCCAGATGGGTGATTACCCAAATGATGTGATTTCAGCTATGAAGGCCCCGATATACCCATAAGTACATTTTCTTTCTAATAGATTATGCCTGAAATTCTGCAGTTATAACTTTATTCCTTTAGCTTAAACATTTTTATCCTGTTAAATGTCAAATAAGGCAACCTGATAAGTGGCAAAAGAGTTGGATGTAAAGTCAGGACTAGTTTCTCACCCTGGCTTTATTACTTTACCACAAACAAATTTATTTGTCTCTGGGCCTAAGTTTCCATTTCTGTAAAATAAGGATAGTTGCACTAGAAGACCTTTAAGGTCTTTTCTAGTACTAGATCTAGGTGCTAATATAATTCCATTCCTGGTGATTGAAAATTAGATTTTATAATTACTCTTCAGTGTAACTGAAATCTAAGTGCTTCTCTTAATTGTCTTCTGAGAAACTAAAAGATTATATCCTACAGGGTATAATGTGAGGATACAAGACATCCCAGAGTTAGGTATACTTTGTGATCTGCCATTATCACCATATGTTACATGCAAGAGCTTTTAGGGGGAGGAAATTTCACTGGTAAATCACTAGAATGAGAAAGACAAGCTTTACAAAGAAGAAAACTTATATGACATAATTTCAGGGGTTCCCATTAGGATCCTTTATTTAAAAACATTTTCCCTACTTGTTCTTCCCTAGAATTTAAGTGTCAGAGTTTCATTCTTTTAGCTAAAGGCTTCAATAAATGCAAAACTCTAAGGCAATGTGATTGAACATAAGTGATCACTGATAACCTTGGAAAGAGAAATTTCATTGCACTGGAATCCAGTGGACATAGATTCAAATCACCTTTCTCATAGTAAACAGCTTTGTAGCCACAGGTAAGTTAGTTAAAGTTTATGACCTTCAGTTTTCTCTTTCAGTGAAGTTCAGGAAGTGTATAAAGACAGAAATTGAGACAGTGAATATAGATGACTTTTTCCCTAGGAGTATAACTATGAAAGGGGAAAATATAGGCAATGATTGGAGTAGGATTCAAATTAAATGTATCTTTTTCTTTTAAGGATGGGAAGTTTGTTGCATGTTTGTAAGGAGCAGGAAAAGAGCCAAGGAATGATAAACTGAAGAATAGAGAGAAAAGGAAGATAGATATAGGTTCATAAGCTTTAAGTAACTTACCTGTGGCTACAAAACTGTTTACAGTGAGAAATGTGATTTGAATCTATGTCCACTGGCTTCCAGTGCATTGAAATTTGTCTTTTCCAAGGCTATCAGTGACCAGTGATCACTGATGCTCAATCACATTGTCTTAGAGTTCTGCATTTATTGAAGCCTTCAGCTAAAAGAATGAAACTCTGACACTTAAATTCTAGGGAAGAACAAGTAGGGAAAATGTTTTTAAATAAAAGATCCTAATGGGAACCCCTGAAATTATGATAGAAGTTGGCATAGGATGGGGTCAAGGGGTAAATAAAAGAGATGACTTAAGTAGGCAAGTAAGAGAGAAATGGGGGAGGAGGATAACAAGTTATTTTGAAGCCACCAAATTGGGAGCATACTTATAATAGTCTCTGTTTCTGCTATCATGCAGTACTTACTCATAGTCATTTTCTTTTGAAATTTTTTTTAAAAATTATGCAATAAAAGAAACATTTACATAACATAATAAAAAGATGATTGCAAATGAAACTGCAAATTCATTATGAAGAACTTGCTAGTACTTTTAAGTATGATAATTATGTAATTTCTTTTTTTTTCTTTCTTCTCCTTCCACCCTAGAGATGGCTACTGTTAAACACAAATACATATGTGTGTGCATGTATGTAAAATTATTCTATACATACTTCTATTTATCAGTTCTTTCTCAGGATGCAGATAGTCTTTATATCTTTTATAGTTAATTTGGTTATGAATCATAATGATTTGTTTATTCAAAGTCATCCTCAAAACAATATTGCTGTTATTGTATATAATGTTCTCAATTTTGCTTATTTTCAAAAGGACATCAATCAACTAACAATAACCATTAGGAATGAAAATAATCTTTCAAAACAAATCTCAAGATATATTTTTAAATTATCAACACAGGTATATTTATTGTTGTTTGAGAAAGAATAGATTGAGGTGTTTTGTTGAAAGGGAAGCAATATAGGCATAGTAGCTTAAACAAAGTCAAGGTCTGGATTACTTCCTCTGAGGAATGTCATGGTCAGTTAAGAAAAAAATAGGTTTGTCATGCAATGGTGAGTGTGCAGTTGATGAAATAATAGATAAGTAGAAGATCCCAAAGTACAGTTATAACTGAGGATGGGAGAGCCACAGGGGATTGGCTAAAGCAATCAAATGACACAGACCCAGAGAACTTCCTCACTATGTTTCTTAGACCACCAGCCTAAAACTCCGATGGGAATTTAGAGGAAAAGTTATGAGAAAGGGAAAAGAAGAGGAGAAGGCTGCTGGAAGAGGATGGAGGGGAGGGGAATAGCTCATTTCTACTCCCTGCCTTCTCTTGGGTCATTCAGTCAAACAAGTGCTTCCAGTGCCCTCTCTGCTGCCCTCCTGGTATTAATCTTGTGTTGTCACTCACCCTCCCCCCTATTATTATCCCAGATGAGAAAAAATTCTAGTCGTATATCTGATCCACAGAGAAAACTATCTGATCCTTCAAAGGAAGTGTTCAGAAGTAGTAAGGAGGCTGAGAGTGTCAAAAGCTGAGAGGTCAAGAGGGAAGAGATTTGAGAAAAGGCCATTGGATTTAGCAGAGCACAAGGATTACTGCTTATGCCAACCTAGAAAATAATTGCTTGGTACAAACCTAATGAACAAAGAATGGTTTCAAATAAACAAATCCAAAGCATCAATTTTGAAATAACCATTTGTAGGTGATCCAGGCAGCTAATTATCAGACATCAATTTTTTTTAGTATTGACAGTCTTTCCTACTTACCACTTTTCCAGCTGTTTCCCTTTGCTATCCAAGCAGGTTTGTTCAGCAAAGTTTTTTTTTTTTTTTATATTGGCATCAAGCAAAAAATAACTTAGGAATGAAAATAGTCCTTACAAACAAACTCCCTAATTAAATTTTAAGTTAAAAAATGCAAATGTTTACTGTTGTTTTGTATCAAAAAAGAGCATAAGAAGCATGTAATAAGCACCAATTATGTGTCAGGCAGGATACTGGTTGCTGAGAATATAAAGCATGAAAACAAAATCTGCACTCATAATACTTATATTTTGCTGAGTAAAATGCCTTATACACAGATAAGTTAACAAAAAGCATTTACAAATTAAATAATTTCCAGAGTGAAACAGAAGATCACTGTAAAGTGGAAAGGGATACTATGAAAGGCTTCCATTTGAAATGAATTGTGAAGGAAGCTAAGAATGCTATGAAGTGGAAATGAGGAGGAACTGCACTCACACCATGGAGACCGGAGATACAAAGGTATGTATAGGAAGAGCAAATAGACCAGTTGGGTTGGAATACAACTTGGATAAAGGAAAGTAACATTCCAAAAGCCTGGAACGGGAAAGGGGCCAGATTATGAAATGTTTTAAAAGTAAAGTGGAGGATTTTCTATTTTATCCCAAAAGGAAAAGGAAGCCACCAAAGCTTCTCAATAGGGGAGTGACATGGTCAGAACTGTGCTTTAGGAATATTTACTTGTTTACTTCCTCTGTGAGAGGAAAGGCTTGAAGCCAGGAAAACCAATTGTGGGAGATATTGTGAGAGGTGAGAAAAGGATAAGATTAATGACAACAGGCATGGACAGAAATACATACACACACACACACATATATATGCAGGGTATATTTTATTTAATTTTTGGAAGGGTATATATTTTATAGGCAACCAACTGGATACAAGAAAGGAAGAGTCAAGGATAACTATGAGTTTGCAAACTTGGGTGACTAGTGAATAGAAAGACAATAGTGTAATAAAAATAGGGCATTAGAAACAGAAATGGATGGGGTTTATGGAAGCACATAATGACATTAATAACATTTTTTTTGGGTCATGATAAAGTTTACTCAAAATATTATTTGCTATGCTGATCCTGCTTACAGCAGGTAAAATACTATTCCAAAGCTCTTGTTTTTTCCTCTTACTTCTCCAAGCATCACCTACAAATTTCTCCCTCTCTCTCTCTCTCTTTCTCTCTTTAAGAGTCTTAAATTCAATGTAAAAAAGACCCAAGCAGAGATGTATCTTCACCAATAGGACTTTCCTTGGTTAGAAGAAGAGATAATTAAAACAAGAAATGTTTAGTTCAATTGGTTAACTTCTCTTTGTTTCTCGTGCTTTAAATTTTATTTTTGGAGGGAAAAGAGGAAGGTTTGAGAAGACAAGTAGGGAAATGGATTCTGACAAAAGCAAATGAGAAATATTTGTTTCTGTGATCTCAGGTCTACTGTTCTATGTATAAGGTTCTTGCTATTGCTTTTTCACAAAACCCTGTGTCTGGAGCTGAGACCCCTGGGTTAGAGATAGACAGAAAGCAGTAAACATTCCTCTAATACTGACTGCCCATTAAGGACCACATTTATTTAGGAAAGGGTGCCTCAGATTTAAGGGGAAGAAAGCACATTCAATTAACATTTCATGCAAATACAAAATTCATGTCTCTTTTGGGGAAAATAATAAAAAGTCATCTTAATCATAATTAAAAATTATACTGGGCATCTATCTGATATGTATCTAAATCTCTTTTAATATGATTTGTAGAAAAACAGACTTACTATAAGTGCATCTGCAGTCTCATAAATAAATTAAAGTAAAAGCAAAATAAATTTTAAGTTGGAAGTATCAATGTAAACATATTTTTTACAAATTATATTTATAGCTGCAGATTCTCATTTTGTTGATAGCTAGCTTTAAAAATAGAACACAAATTTTTATATATTGAGTAATCAGAAGAAGACATTAAAGAAGAGGGAGGAAAAGCGCTCTTTCTGAGATGGCAGTCATTACCAGTAGCACTAGTTCAAAGCTATATTTCACTATTTCATCTTCTATTAACTGGACTGAAGTTGAGAAAAAATAAGTATAATGATGAAAAAGCCCCAACCCATAGGAAAAAGCATAACGGTAATTCTCTGACACAACCTAGGGTCTGTGGCATTTCCTTTGTAAAGCAGATTTAGAAAACTGGAGAATGTTGTAGCAGACTCTAGTTCAACTTAAATAGAAATGGGGACCACTAAAACCATACAAATGACTTTCTATGTTAACAAAAACCCCAAAGTTAATATTATCTATATTTGTACTTTTATTATTTTGTTAAATATCTCCCAATTACATTTTAATTAGGCTCAGGACAAAATCTTTAGCATTGTGGGTTATATATTTGACACTTTTAATCTTGTCCAACCTTTTTATCTCACAGGACAGGAAATGCTGCCCTGAAGAAACAAGTGGTAACTAGTCCAAAGTCATATACCTAGTTAGTGACAGAGCCAAGATTGGAATTCAGATAAAGAATCTACTCATGTCTGATTTTTTTGGTCCTGTTCTTTCTATCAAATTTTGCTGAAAACACAACTAAAACTTTAATCTTTGGATTAAAGTAATTATAATTTTTAAATGAAAGTCAATTGTAAAACATGCATATTTAAGTTTTGCATAGATATCATATAGTTCTTTTTGTTTGATTCCTTTCTTATTTCTTTCATTAAATATTTATTGAGCTACATCCCCATACTAAGGACAACTTGCAACTATTTAAAGTTGTATTTCATTTCCCACTTGCAAAATTACTAACCAGGTGGAATAGTGCTATAGAAGACAGTAAAATGTTTTAGAGGAGCTTAATCTATAGAAGAGCAATGTGATGATGGTTGGCAGAATAACTGACACTCAAGAGAGTTAATGTCACTGATTCTCAAAAACCAGTTTGTATCATCCTCATTATATGATTTATATATCAGGCAAAAGGTCAATCAATGTTAGTGTGAGCTTCTGCACCATTATGGAGGGGTTGGTTTGAATATATAAATGAAGCTATTGTAAAATGATGTTGATAGAATCTATATTTATAGAAGACAGTCTAGTTAGTCTAGTTAGAAAAACAAATTATAGATGCAAGAAAGGTGAAAAAAAGCAAGTGACCAAGTGAAGTCTATACAGTCCCCAAGCATCCAAGGAATGTAAGGTGTTCTTAGTTGGATTGGGTGTTGGAGAAAAATTCTTAAAGAAAGTGATAAGGAGAGAAAGGGGAGATCATCAGAAAATGAAACTGGCCAGGAGACATATGGTACCAAAATTAACTCTTCTGTCTGTGGACACCATGATTATAGAGAGGAAAGGCAACACAGGTTATGGACATTTACAATCCCTCAAATAATTCAGCCAGGGGAAAGAAACAGCGGCTGTTCAACGTTCCTTGTGGAAACATTCCCAGTGAACAATGACCATCTCTCTGTGCATGCACCGTGAGACAGCAAGAGCTTTGTCATGCTCCATCTCCAGGATGAACAACTACCCCTCTCCTTAGGCTGCTAGAAAATGCCAAGCACAGTCCTCTCATAAATCCCTGGGCCCCAGGATAGCTCATAAATTTCTCAGTGGGAAGGTTACAGTTTAGTGTTAAAATGTTAGGCAGCAATAAAAAGCTGTTCTTAGCAGCAGAGTATAACAGTTATCCCAGGTCTTCAGCTCATTCAAAATCTAACAATGCAAGTCTTTTACAAAGGAGATGTCCTTGTTTTCTTTTGCCCTTCTAGTAGCTCCAAAGTTTGGTTCACTGGCAACCTGCTTTTCCTTCTTTCTCCTGGTCCTTACCTCTTTCCCTTCCTTCTTTGAATAATAAATTTGAGTTCAAAGTATAGAATTCAGTTTCCTCATCTGGAAAATGGGAAGGCTGGCGTTTGGTTGCTGAGATTCTTTCTATACCTAAGACCACTGTTGTATGAGTATATCTGCTTTTTCTACTAAAACAAAGGTTTTAGGTTTGGTTCCTGGGATAAAGAATCTCTTTTTGGACAGGACAAGTCTTGTAGTCGAGACTGATAGAAATGACTATGAGAAAAATGACAAAAAGGTTGCTTTTTCTTAGAGTTGGTCCTATGTCTGAAGCAGTTACCATTCTAAAACAGCTCTGAAGTAAAAGAACACAATGGAATCCATTAATTTTTTTATGAGGAAGAAATGTTTTTTATGCCTAGTACCAGAAGTTAAAAGGCACAAAAAACTCCGTAGTCACGTCCCTATCAGTGGAATATCAGTGGTGAACACATTAAGTAGAAACTACTGGTCTAGAAGAGCAATGGCCAAAATGGCCCCCACATCCATCAGAACAGCATCCAACGGACACTATGGCATGCCAGAGATAAGAATAAGGAACAGACCTAGTGGGAGCAATTTCCTAATAATACCAGGAGACATCAATAGCTTTGCAGCAGTGGAGAGATGTGTTAGCCTTCCATGCATGTACTTTACCCACATGTGTTCCCTCTGGGGATGCCCCTTTCTCCATGACATTTATCCTCTTCATACTGAGAATGTATGAAGAATATGCCTGAGATTTACAGAGGATACATTTTATTGCTACTTTTCTTAGAATGTTATTTCATTAGATGTCTTTGCTTTGAATTATTTTTTCTAGCTGGCTCTTAAAGATAAACACAATAATGGGACTTTGTGATTTGTGATTTTACAATGAATGTGAAATCACAGAGGACCTTGAACCTGGAATTGTGTTATCTTGGAGGAGGTATTCTATCATCCAATTTAAGGGGTGGTCAAAAAGACTACATCAGAAAAGCTTTTAACACATTACTGCTTGCAGACATACAAAATTTCCTCCCTACCCCTCTTCCATTCCATATAAAGAAAAGATTCATAAAAAATACAAGGAAATGATACCATAATAGATCTCTGGGATGCTGGTCATAAGTAAAAATATGTATATGATTAATAGAAGGTACCAAATCTCCAGGTCTGAAACATTAATCTAAGATATCTTTAAAGATACTGGCCTTTGGAAGACAGAGAGCCCCCCCCCCCTCTCTGTCTGTCTCCCTCTTCCCTCTCCCTCTCCCTCTCCTTTCCCCCCACCTCTCTCTCTCTCTCCTTCCCTCCTCTCTCTCTCTCTCTCTCTCTCTCTCTCTCTCTCTCTCTCTCTCTCTCTCTCTCTCTCTCTCTCTCTCTCTCTCTCTCTCTCTCTCTCTGTCTCTCTCTGTGTCTCTCTCTGTTTCTCTCTCTCTCTCTCTCTCTCTCTGTCTCTCTCTGTGTCTCTCTCTCTCTCTCTCTCTCTCTGTCTCTCTCTGTGTCTCTCTCTCTCTCTCTCTCTCTCTCTCTCTCTCTCTCTCTCTCTCTCTCTACACACACACACACACACACACTTCCTGGTAACTACTTGGGACCCAATATCTTTATATTAGTTAAAGTTAAATGAATCTAGCTTCCCTCTACTATATATATAGATCTTAGGAATATCTTGTTGGATCCTCCTAGATGAGTAATTTAAAATTTTTATCAGGATTTAAAGAAGGGGAAGGGAACAAACATTTATTAAGTGCCTCCTATGCACCAGGCACTGTGCATTAATAACTACGATCTCATTTGATCTTCATAGCTCTGAGATGTAGGTACTATTATGAATGCCATTTGACATTTGAGGAAACTGCGACAGAGGTTAAGTGACTTGATCAGCTAGTGATTCCAAAATCCAAGGTCAGTATTCTATCCACTCTATTCCTTAGTGCAAATTTTCTTAAATTGTGGTGTGTGTGTGTGTGGGGTCATGAAATTATGATTTATTATCAGTAAATGTTTGACTTATATACCTATTTACTTGGGGTCCTGTAAAAGTTACTTGGGTAAAAAGAGGTCATCAGTGGAAAAAGTTCAAGAAATTTTGCACTAGGGCAAAATGCTTACTATAGACAACAGGGCCCTGGGGGTAACAGCACCTTCCAAACCTCAAATCCTGGTTCCAGCTCAGTCTTTACAACTAACATCTGGGGATCATCTCCCGCAGAGAAAGCCAGACACCTCTAACACCTGCCATCATTTACCACCTGCAGAACAGGAAAGCCAGCTTAGCCGCATCAGCCAAGCATACTGAGGGACAGACAAGAGGCAGCACCAGGCAGCTCAGACCACTACCAGTATCTCCCCTGGACCCAAGAGTGTTGGGAACGACAATACTTCCAGCCTAGTGCTCTCAGCCAGCATCCTGCCCCTTTTAGAGATGCAGCTTGACAACTGCTCCCGCAGTGTGAAAATCATAGCTCCTGAAGATCCAGAAAAGAAAGTTCTTGTCCCCAAAGATCTTAGTGCTGACACATGGTTCAACATCAGAAGCTAATTCATTATCAGTAGAACTGGTATTTACAAAAAGGCATCTACTTTGCTATTGAACTCTGAGGATCTTGGGACCTCTCCATTTGCTTTGCAGCAGCTGAAATCTTCCATATGTTATCTCTGCTGTTAGAATGGGAGCTCCATGAGAGCAGACTGTCTTACTTGCTTTGCCCAAGATAAACACTTAATTAAAAACTTTATTCATTTATTGTCACACCATGGACTATTATTTCCTCAATTTTAAAATGAGATTAATAATTCTGGTCCTATTAGATCTTGTGACAAAAAATAAGCTCTAAAAGTGACTACAATACCCTTTTCTATAACTCAAGTGGGCTTTCATGAAACTTACTGACTGAATTGAGCTTCATAGCAAATCTCCAATTCTTGTCCTTCCTCCCACATTTTGTCCCCTCAAGGGGCTGATTTTCCAAACCATAAATTATTGTCATTTCTATCCCAGATGTTTTTATTCAGTTATCCATAAGTCACACCAGAATCTCAAGACTGACCAATTTCACAAGAGACTAATTTTTATACTTAAATCTCTGTTTGAAAGCTCTGAAATTAATAGGATTTGCTTTATAATTGCTGTTTCATCCTCACCAGAGAACTGGTGTTATTAAAATCCATATCATTTTCCCCTAGGAAATCTTGGCTTTGCATTGAATGGATATGTAAGACTTAACTGATAAAACAATTTATCCAGTAAAATTTTATTTTTGTAAAATTACAGAACATTAGAGCCAGAAGGGGGCTTAAAGCTCACCTGGTACAATTCTAATTCTTACCTTTTGTCATTTTCCTTTGGGTGATGGGGATTGTTCTCTTTAAGGAAAAGTTGCTTTAAGACATATTTATGTTATTTCTGACTGTGAATGATAAAAATAAAGAGCTTTCACATGAATGGACATAGTCCCATTTCTAGACGATGTCTTTGGATCATTCAGTTTTCTGGAATGTCTTTTTGTAGGGTTAGAGGGCATTCCAGGGAATGTTGATGGAAGAAGTCTATGGGTAGTAATGCTGCAGTTTTTAGAATCTGTGGTCTCAAAATAAAAAGAAATACAAGGGAAAAAGGATACAAATCAGTTTTTCTCATCCATCTTATATCTAATAATGAAGGCCCTAGAGTCTTCTCAAATTAAGTAAGGATTTTTTTTTTTTGCATTGTATTAGGAGATTGTAGAAAAACTCCTGTACACCTTCTTTACCTGACCCCCTTCTTTACACCTTGCTATCTGGGAGTTGAAGAAGCCTTTGACCCTTCTCTTATAATTGGATTTCTAGACATCTTTCCTGGCTACCCAACTATTAAAATATGATTTTAAAAAAAATTTGTAGATCACCAATTAGATTGTATAATGTTCTCCTGGTTCTGCTCATTTCATTTAGCATCAGTTCATGTAAGTCTCTCCAGGCCTCTCTGAAATCATCCTGCTGAAGGTTTCTTACAGAAGAATAATATTCCATAACGTTCATATACCATAACTTATTCAGCCATTCTCCAACTGATGGACATCCTCTCATTTCCAGTTTTTTTGCCACACTAAAAGAATTGCCACAAACATTTTTTCACACATAGATCCTTTTCCCTTTTTATGATGTCTTTGGGATACAGATTCAGAGACACTGATGGATCAAAGGATATGCACAGTTTGATAGGCCTTTGGGCATAGCTCCATATTGCTCTCCAGAATGATTGGATCTATTGTCCCACTTTTCTCACATCCCCTCCAACATTCATCATTATCTTTTCCTGTCATCTTAGCCAATCTGGCAGGTCTGTAGTGGTATCTTAGAGTTGTCTTTATTTGTATTTTTTCTGATCAATAATGATTTAGAGTACCTACTCATATGATTAGAAATAATTTTAATTTCTTCATCTGAATTGTCTGTCATATCCTTTGACCATTTATCAATTGGATAATGGCTTGCATTATTACAAATTTGAATCAATTCTCTATCTATTTAAGAAATGAGGCCTTTATCAGAACCCTTGGATATAAATTCTCCCCCCAGTTTATTTCTTCACTTCTAATCTTGTCTGCATTGGTTTTGTTTGTACAAAACCTTTTAAACTTAATATAATTCAAAATATCCATTTTGCATTCCAAAATGTGCTCTAATTCTTCTTTGGCCACAAATTTCTTCCTTCCCCACAGATCTGAGAAGTAGACTATCCTTTGTTCTTCTAATTTGCTTATAATATCTCTCTTTTATGTCTAAATCATGAACCAATTTCAAACTTATCTTGATATAGGGTGTTAGGTATGGGTCAATACCTAATTTCTGCCATAGTAATTTCTAATTTTCCCTAAAAATTTGTCAGTTAGTGAATTCTTATCCCAGAAGCTGGGGTCTTAAACATTGATTATTTTGGCCCTGGAAGAGCATTCAATCCTGACAGTCCTCCATGAAAATGTAGATATCTCTGGAACAAGAAATGCTTTAAATCTTTTCAGTTGTTAAATTCTTGGTAAGTTTTTTTTTTTAAATAAGATAAAGTCTATGGTCTGAAGGAGATTTTAAGATAATTGGCTACAAAGAAGAAATACAGAGATAGCCACTAATAAAAGGATATATAGTTTAAGAGAAAAATGTGTAGGACTATGAGTGACATGGGAATTCTAAAATGGGAAAAATTGACATGGTCCTCTGGCCAAGATTTTGTAGAGGAGGTAGAACTTCCAAGTTGAGCCCTAAAAAGTGTGTAAGTGGATAAGATATGATTAGACAGGGATTAGATGGGAAAGAGAAAGATATTCCATGCGTGTGACCCTAAGTAAGCCACTTAACTGAACCTCAGGTTTTCCTTTGCAAAATGCCTATAATAATTTCTGTCTCAATAACTCATGGCATTTTATGAGGGAAAAGCATTGCATTTCCACTGTTACATTCAATGCTATTATTACTTAAAAAGAAAATCTGAAGTTGCAAAAACTTTCCCCATCTTCCCCTCTTCCACCTTTTCCTTAGGGTATGCATGAACATTAAAGGGACTGTTGTATTCTTTCTTTTCCTTCTTCTCACACAAATAGGATACATAGGCTGGGGGTTTTCTCTATTTACAAGATAATACAATTTTCCTACTAAATGGGAAAGTGGAACAGATCAAGAAAAATCCAATATGGGAGGTGGCGGTGGAGCAATAAGTTCACATCTCACAATATTTCCTTATTTCCTTCCTCCACTCCCCCACCCCAAACAGGTCTATATTTGGCTTCAGTTCTTAATCATTGCTACTTAAGATTTCCTTTAGGCAAAAGGATTAGAAGAGAATGGAAAGAATTAGGATGGCTTAAGAAACAAGAAGATGATATTTTTATTAAAGAAATGGTTCTGATTCTGTGTTATAATTTCACTTTCCTCTTCAGTGACACATGTTCTATTTTGAACCATTAAGAATTGAAGAAATATTGAAACCAAATTCCAGAATTCCAATCCACTATTCTGCTTCTTCCTTTCATTATTTAAATACTGTTAACTTTTTCTGGCATCAACAAAGAATTGGAGGCATTTGTATCCTAACCTCCTTTAAACCTTGGGTTCTTAATCATCCTTAACTTGGATTAAAATGTTTTTGACATATGTGCTGCTAAATCATCAGATTAAATAGCAAATACTCTTTTCTTGTTATGGTGAATTAGTCAACCTAATTCTCAAAACCTGTCACAATGAATTCAGCACAATGGATGAGATTTAAACACGGGTAATTTTATTTATATTTCTTCCTTTTTGAAGTCTTGGATGATGATAGAGAAAATATTTCCACCCACTATGAGAAACAGAAATTCAGAATTACAAATTTTAAAATGAGGGGATAGATTAAGTTCACAATTTTACTTTTGTCTAGAACAAGCAAAGATTTAATAGGAATTGCTTTTGGACAGCATAGATTCTAACTCTCTCCCCCCTCCTCAGAAAGTGTGCATAAAACAGAAAATATTGTGCTTTACCTATGTGAAACCCATGCATAATTCAGCAGAGAAAGTGAACCATAATCTCTTTACACTGTTTGAGTAAAGGGTTTATGCTTTGAAAACTGAGAAATTTTCCAGATAGCTGTGAAAAGTCAGATTATATTTCTATTCAATACAAGTATCTGTCACAACCTGAGGCTCCTGCAATCTATCCTGGAAACCCAAGGGGTCAGCAGAAATGTCTACTGTCCTAAAATCTAAGGCAGCAAATAAAATGTGGAGCCAGGAGCTATTCCTGGAGAAAAAGTAATGCATTTCCTGTTAGTTGGTTGAAAGAAATTTACAGAAGACTAAGGGGTAGTACCCCAGTACCTGATTATTCAAGTATAGGAAGGCTTTATAATGTACTTTTGGTCCATAACGGGTTGGAGAAAAAAGAAAGAGGGGCAGTAACAATTGGCAGCAATATCATAGATTTAAAGATGGAAGTGACCTCGAGAGGCCATTTAAATATAATTCCTGCATTTTATAGATGAGGAAACAAATCCAGGAGGTGAAGTGTTTCCTAAGATCATACAAATGATAAATATCAGGGACAGTAGTCTTTCCATATTTAGAAGAAATAATAATTTAGAGAATATCCAGTAGATGAATAGGATAGGAGAAGATCAAAAACTAAATCAGAGGGGGATATTTTGAAGGCCCTGAGTAGATTTAAGATAAAGAAGACTTGGGGAAGACATGATGTTTGCCTTTGAGTATCTAAAGACTTGTCATTTGAAAAATGGTTTGCACTGTGAAAGAAGGTAAAATTGTAGAAGGACAGATTTTTGTATAAAGTGTAATGAAAATTAACAATTAGAACTACCCTAAAGTAGGTTCTCCCCTCACTGGTATTTTACAAGCAATGACTAGAATGGAGATGTTGTAGGAGTCAGGTGCCATCTGGATTAGATGACCCAAATGGGTACACATAACAAATACTGGAATAGATAAATAAAAGAACCAGTAAAAACAGTGCCTTTTAAAGCTCAGAGAATTTAATATGTAGATGACATTTTAGAAATTGTTTAATCCAGTCCCTTCATGTTGCAGATGAGTAAACATAGACTTAGATAGGAGAAATAGCTTGTTCAAGGTTATATAGCAAGCCAATAGCATAGAAAGACTTAGAGCTCCAATTCTCATTTGCAATACCATGCTGTAGTGTCAGCTGTTTGTTGATTTTCCTCCTCTCCATTTATCTCTTTACCATTACTTCTCATTGCCCCACTACTATACATTGCCTCCTCTGTTCCATTTAGAAGGGAGACATCCCATATTCAATGGAATATTTCCCCTTCTCTGCTATTGAGCTCATGTCCTTCTTGCCTATCAAACTTTTATTTCCTTCAAAGTCACTAGTTCAAAACTTGCTTCCTCCAGGAGAACTTTTTCTAACAAACCACAAGATAATCTGATGATCTTTTATTCTCTATTAACAACACCTAAGGATTTATCCAAATTAGTTCCTAGTCAACTCATATTATCCCAAGTGAATCTTGCTTTTTTCCCTATATGTAGGTTCTCTCTTCATTTACTTGCTTTCTCCAGGGATGAAAATAGATGTAACACCTAATCATTCTAATCAATCATTTTCAAGAAGAAAACAAATGACCAACTGCTTGGGTTGGGATAACTTAACAGCTGTCCATTATGAGAAGGCAATGGTGAGGGAAAGAAGTCGGTTGTTTCCACACAATACATGAATTCCCTAAGTTTTATCATTTAATATCTTTGAATGATTAATTAACAGCCACCTGAGAACAGAATGGCATTCGAGATAAGCAGCTCTGGAAAAACCAGGACGTGAAGAAGGGTAAGAAAGGGGAGAGAGCAAAGATACAGGAAGACATCAAAGATAATTTTTGCTTCGTCTACAATTTTACCAAGTACTAGTCCTAGTCTGCAATTCAGAATAATGTTGCTTGCCACTTTTTTATTTTCATTTTTTTGTATATATGTATAATATAGGTTACAAATTCCATCTTGGATTCAAGGCAGAGGGGCCTGGACCTAAAGAGTTCTCAAAGTTACTTATAATTCCGGTGCTCTATAATCGCCAGGGTAGAGTAGGTAGAAATGATGGGAAACTCAAGCTTTATTCCACAGAGCAACCAAAATATTCAACATTCATGCAACACTTTATATACATTAACTCATTTGAACTTAAAACATCCTACGGGATAAGTAGTAAAATTCTCAGAATCTCCAGTTTGCATGAGCAAACAGATCCTGGGGTAGAATAAGCATTTATATATTGTCTATTTTGGGTTAGGCACTGTTCTAAGCACTTTTTACAAATAGGATCTGATTAAATAGCAAATACTCCTTCCCTGTTATGGTGAATTAGTCAACCTAATTCTCAAAACCTGTCACAATGAATTCAGCACAATAGATGTGATTTAAACATGGTTAATTTTATTTATATTTCTTCCTTTTTGAAGTCTTGGATGATAGAGAAAACAGACTATCCCCATTTTTCAGTTGAGGACACTGAGACAATGAGAAGTTAAGGGACTTGACCAGAGTCCTACAACTAGAGTGTGAGTAAGTCTGGATTTGAACTCCTCTGACTCTAAATCCAGCTTTCTTCCTCTTCATCACCAGCTGCCTCATAGAAATTAAATGACAAATCCACGATCACTTAGCAGATGGCAGAAGCACATCTGACCCCAATGCTTTCATATAGGCTTAGAAGTGGATGAAATTTTCAAAACCATCAATTATAATTCCTTCATTAGAAACAGAGACTCAGAAATATCTAATTACTTGTTGGAGTTTATGTGATTAAAACTGTGTGATCACCACACAACTGGTGATTGCTAAAAGGCAGATTTAAACTCTGACTGACCCGAAGTCTAGATTACCTTTCTTTATATTGCCCAATTCTACCTGCAGACATCGATCTCAAAAACCATACCATTACAACAGGTAGCTAGTACAAAGCAGAATAAAGGACCTAAACATTCTGAGCTGTCAGCGAGGAAAGAAAAAGAAAACTTGACAAGCACCAAACCTCGACATCAGTGGCACTCAAGTCAAAGCAGTGAGATTGACCATGCTAGTGAATGAAAAGGGCCAAGGACATTTATTTTTCAGAAAATAGGAGTTCATGGTATAATAGGTAGGACAAGACTGATTCATGGGAACCAATTAGTAGAGATCAATAATAATCTGTTTAAAATCAAGGGCTACAGGGAAACAGACTGTATCTGTTCTAGGCCAGTGGGGTACATGCACCTAAGACAATCTATTGGGATAAGGGGAAAATATTAGAACTTCTATTTATATTTTTACTGGAGAGAAGAAATTAAACTACTAATATTTAGTATATGAATGGACATGATTCCCTCAATAATTTTTGGTCGTTGTTGCATGGTCACCTACTACCTATGTATTCAAAGAATATGAGAAAAAGGAGGGAGTTCTCCAAGCACAAGGTTTAACAATACAACCTTCACTAGATCATTCATTGAAATGAATTTATAGATTATATTACATAGTTTCTATTAGAATAATCCTCACCAAATGGATGAGTGGCTTTAAAAGATTACTGAAAACCAGGAGATCATTATTCACGGCAACAACTAGATTATAAGATGATTAATTCTGATGGATGTGACTCTCCTCTACAGTGACATGATTCAAACCAGTTCCAATTGTTTAGTAATGAAGAGAATCAGCTGCACCCAGAAAGAGAACACTGGGAAATGAGTGTGGACCACAACATAGCATTTCCACTCTCTCTGTTATTGTTTGCTTGCATTTTTATTTTTCTTCTCAGGTTTTTTTTCCTTTCTTTCTAGATCTGATTTTCCTTATGCAACAAGATAACCGTATATATATATATATATATATATATATGTATACGTGTATATATGTGCATATATTGGATTTAACATATTCTTTAACGTATTTTACATGTATTGACCTACCTGTCATCTAGGGGAGGAGATAGGGAAAAGGTGGGGAAAAGTTGGAACAGAAGGTTTTGCAAGGGTCAATGCTGAAAAATTACCCATGCATATGTCTTGTAAATAAAAAGCTATAATAAAAAAATAAATAAAAAAGCTGTAATGAAAAATAAAAAACAAAAAACAAAAAAGATTACTGAAAATAAACTCTGAATGTTAGGTAATAAAGATGTGAAAAATAAGAAAATGGAAGAATAGATAGTTTTCTCCCTAGAATTCATTCTTTGTTGGCTATATTATAAAGTGAAAACAATGAAGATTTAATGAGATCTGATGAGATATCTACCAAGAAAATATTGAAATTATCAAGATTATCTGAAATATTGATTTATATCTACTATTTTTAATGAGGAACCTTGCCTGAGGTATATATTGTGCCTTGATATGTAGATGTATCACCCATGAAAAAAAAATTTAAAGTGTAAAATGTACATTTTAAAAACAGAAATTTTAGTTATTGAAAATATTTCAAAGAGTTTCAGTGGTTTTGATGTAATTTGCTAAAAATATTGAAATGTAACAGTTTCCAATTTTGTAAGAACAATCAATTGACATCAGAGAACAAAAAAGATTTAGTAGTTAAATTTCTTTTTTTTTTTTAATTTTTTAATTATATATATATATATATATATATATATATATATATATATATATATATTTTATAATATTATCCCTTGTATTCATTTTTCCAAATTATCCCCCCCTCCCTCCACTCCCTCCCCCCATGACAGGCAATCCCATACATTTTACATGTGTTACAATATAGTCTAGGTACAATACATGTGTGTGAATATCACTTTCTTGTTGCACAATAAACATTAGAATCCGAAGGTACATGCAACCTGGGCAGACAGATATTAGTGCTAACAATTTACATTCCCCTCCCAGTGTTTCTTCTCTGGATGTAGCTACCTCTGTCCATCATTGATCAACTGGAAGTGAGTTGGATCTTCTTTATGTTGAAGATTTCCACTTCCATCAGAATACATCCTCATACAGTATTGTTGTTGAAGTGTACAGTGATCTTCTGGTTCTGCTCATTTCACTCAGCATCAGTTGATTTAAGTCTCTCCAGGCCTCTCTGTATTCCTCCTGCTGGTCATTTCTTACAGAGCAATAATATTCCATAACCTTCATATACCACAATTTACCCAACCATTCTCCAATTGATGGACATCCATTCATCTTCCAGTTTCTAGCTACAACAAAAAGAGCTGCCACAAACATTTTGGCACATATATGTCTCTTTCCGCTCTTTAGTATTTCTTTGGGATATAATCCCAGTAGTAGCGCTGCTGGGTCAAAGGGTATGCACAGTTTGATAACTTTTTGGGCATAATTCCAGATTGCTCTCCAGAATGGCTGGATTCTTTCACAACTCCACCAGCAATGTATTAGTGTCCCAATTTCCCCACATCCCCTCCAACATTTGTCATTATTTGTTCCTGTCATCTTAGCCAATCTGACAGGTGTGTAGTGGTATCTCAGAGTGGTCTTAATTTGCATTTCTCTGATCAGTAGTGATTTGGAACACTCTTTCATGTGAGTGGATATAGTTGCAATTTCTTCCTCTGAGAATTGTCTGTTCATATCCCTTGACCATTTATCAATTGGAGAATGGTTTGGTTTCCTATAAATTAGAGTCAGTTCTCTATATATTTTGGAAATGAGACCTTTGTCAGAACCTTTGTTTTTAAAAATATTTTCCCAATTTGTTACTTCCCTTCTAATCTTGTTTGCATTAGTATTATTTGTACAGAAACTTTTTAGTTTGATGTAATCAAAATCTTCTATTTTGTGATCAATAATGATCTCTAGTTCTCCTCTGGTCATAAATTCCTTCCTCCTCCACAAGTCTGAGAGGTAGATTATCCTCTGTTCCTCTAATCTATTTATTATCTCCCTCTTTATGCCTAAATCATGGACCCATTTTGATCTTATCTTGGTATATGGTGTAGTAGTTAAATTTCAACAAAAACATTTGAATACTTAGTGGATAGGATTGAAAAAATGAATCTCATGATTAAATGATTAGAGCCAAAGTATATTTCCATTTGATTCCATGTATCTCTGTAAGACCAATATTAAACCAATATTTTAATTTAATTAATTTTAAAAATGAATCAATTATGTTGATTTTATTGAAATATTTTATGAAAGGGATGTTTTGTACTATTAGTTTGTTTTGTACTGTTAATAAATAAAATAATTATTTGATTGTTTCATTTTTCCTTTATCATGCTTTTTTTTGGAAATGCTTTATAAAATATATAATACTGGCACAGAACTATATGCATGTAATTTATAAGTAGACCTGTACTGAGAATAATACTTATTTTAATTTATATTTTTGTAGGCTCAATGAATAAATTCTGGATACCACTGTTTTAGATGTTCAGAGGGAAAAATACATCAGTTCAGGTTATTTACTTAAAGGGAGAAAATGGGACTTGAAATGGGCTTTGAAGGATATAGAGAAAAATGTATTAGTCTGAGTAATCAGAAGCAAAGGAAGAGATGAAAATGAGCATGAAACAATTAGAGACATGTGCAGTTATATAAAAGCCCTGAGTAGAGTAGAAGTCTTATGTTGTGGATGAGAAAAAGTAAAATTGAATATGTGAATTTTGCTGTAATGCAAAAAAAATGACTTGGAAGTGACCTTGGATTCTTGAAACTTATACCTACCTTATTTGAAAGTATTTGAATGTAGGTAAGTAGACACCAAGTGTCTGTCACCTTAGAAGCTGCCAAGTTAAGGCCAACCTAAACTCAAAGAATATCATGATCAGAAGGCCGACCCGAAGACATAAATTTTTGGGAGTAGTCTTAACTTTCAAGACTGGCTAGAACATGGAGTCAGTGTGGTCAATGGGGGGAATAATCTCAGGGATAAAGAATTTGTGAATGACTGAAGCAAGCAGTTTTGGGAAAAATTGTATCTAATAGATTCCATAGGCTAGGAAGAATAATCATCAAGTTTTAAGGAAGAAGAGTATATTTATAAAATTAGTATTTTAGGAAAATTAATCTGGCATTGGTGTGAAGGGATTGCCAAAACAGACTTTCCATGTGAAGACAGAATAATTTATGTGTGAGGTGATGGATTAGGTCAATGACAGTAGGGGTGCAAAGCAAATGACATTTAAGTTTGCAAAAAGAATGGTAACTTATTTGATTTTGGTATGGTGACCATATGTTTTGGATTTTTAAAAGATAATCTGGCTTCAAGTATTTTATCTCATCTCCATTAAATCTTGAAAAGCTCTGGAGTGTCTAACATTTTAGCAAATAGTAACTGAATGGTTGATCAGTAAGAAAAACAGAATTTTATTGCTATCTATGGAACTTTATACATAGCAGGCACATAATAAATGATCATTGAATTGTAATTAAATTGTATTTAAAAAAAAGATTAAGAACCACAAAAACAAAGATTCAGATTTGAAGAAACATTAAGATTGCTTATGTTAAGGAATGAATACTGGGGATCATGGAATCATATATATAGGACTGAATTGGGGTCATCCAGTTCAGCTCTTTTTTTTAAATAGGGAAACTGAGGTTTACAAAGTTGACATCACTTATTCAATGACATACAGAGTAAATGTCAGCATCAAGATTTTATTTAGAACTTCTCTGACTGATATTAGTAATATTTTCTATAGCAACAAGCTGTCTCCTACCTAATCTTTTTTTAAAAATTATTTTAGCTTTTTATTGACAGTGCATATTTATGGGTAATTTTTCAACATTGATCCTTGCAAACACTTTTGTTCCAATTTTTCCCTTCCTTCCCTCCACCCCCTCCCCTACATGGCAGGCCACCTAATCTTTATGAAGAACATATATGGCTATGCAGATTTTGGATACACACATATTAAATGTAATGTAGGCAATGCATTGTTGACAATAATTAACTTTAAAATAAAGATCCAAAAATATATGGATTTTTTATATCCTACTTATGACTAAGGAATTCTGGTACCCAAAGTAAATGCTAGGAGAAGTAGTGGGAGAGTTTGAGTGGGTGGGTCACTGGAGGAAGTATGGAAGGAGCATGCCCCTGCAAAGTCAGCTACACTTGGCTACCCTGGGACAAAGCTTCAGTTGCCTCCACCCTAGTTATGATTTTAGTCACCACAAATATGATTGAAGAAGTTGGGATAATTATTCCCAGGAGAAAAGAAGAAAAAAAGTTGGTCCACAAACAAAGAACAGAATACAGAGCTAATTGAAGATCCATTAACTGTATTAACAAAGTGTCCAAGTCCTGATCTGTTAAAAATTAGCAGAAAACTGGCAGAGATGATTAATGCCTAATGATCACAATCCAGTTAAGACATACTGAATAGTACACTTTTTTGTATTTTAATCCCCTCCCATCCCTACACCACCATTTATAGATCTATTTGGTAATGTTTATTTATATGTTTAGGGAATGTGGACTAGTAAATATGTTTTGCCATTATAAATATTTACAGTATAAATATGTATACTGTAATAATATAAATATTATATAATAAATTATAATATATTTAAATATTATAAAATAAATATAATTATACATAATATTTCTATAAATATTTTATAGAAATATTATTATAAATTTATATAAATATTTGGAAGATAAATATATAATATATGTGGTACAAAAGCAATGTTGTGTTATTTTCCAAGGATTTTTAGATTTCTACTCCTAAAGTACTTTATGCCTCAGTTCCCATGCATACTAAAGTACTCAAAGAAGTGACACCATCAGGCATCAGGAAATAGCAATCAAAAGGAATAATGTGGTCTGGAGGAGGAAGAAAAAAAATTCTCTTTTAAAAACACATCTGAAACCCTGAAAGAGTGATAGTTCTAGTGTTTGACAAAGATATGTAGGAAAAGAAACTTGGATTTAAAATTGGCTATTGGTAATCTGAAAATGAGGTGATTCTTAAATGAGTGATTCAGGGTTAAGTATTCACAAAATGATAAAATCAAAAGGGACCATGCTGGAATACTAGGATTTGTATTTTTTTTAATTCAATCCATGTTATTTTACAAATTACATTATTAACTTGGGGAAAAGGTGTAAAAGACCAATTATTTTTAAATTAATTTAATATTTCCCTCAAATTAACATGTAAAATAATTTTAACATTTTTTTCAAATTTTGAGTTCTGAATTTTCTCCTTAAGACAAGCAGTTTGACATAAGTTATGTGTTCAGACATGCAAACCATATTTCACGTAAGTCATGAGATGAGAGAAAACAGACAAAAACTAGAGAAAGAAAGACCAATTCTTTAGTAAATTTGGGGAGCATCAATTTGCTTGTTTTTGCAAGAATAACATTTCTCCTGGAACTGCTGGTCTTAGTAGAAGCTCCAGATAAGGAGTCAATTTGGAATTAGAGCTTGTTTAGTCACCTATCTAGCACTCTTTTTGAGCCAAAGGCTTTTGTATAATGTCTTACTTAAAAATGATTCTCTTCCTGTCTTAAATATTCAAACTATATTCCTCTAAAAATTCTTATTTCTTAAGCTAGAAGCAGTCTCTACTAACATAACACTTTATGTTTTCTTGTTTTTAAAACCTCTTTCATTATACATTTTAACTAATTTCCATTTGGTATTTAAAACCCTTCACGATTTAAAGTCTTCCTCTCTGGACTTATTTTATATTATTTCCATTCACTACCATCCTGCCAAAAAGGACTACTTAATATCTCTCATACCCAATTTGTACACCTTTGTACAAATATTGCTACCTTTGCCTAGAATGCCCACCTCCTAACTTCTAACTCTTAGAATTCCCGGAGTTCACACTCAATACAAATGTCACATCCTTCATGAGGTTTTTTTTGACTCTTCCATCTTCTATTATCTTCCCAATTAGGTTGTATTATACACAATCACATGCATGCATGCGAGCATATACACATATACATAGATATAAGTAAACATAAAGATATTGCATTTCCTACTGAGGGAATTATAAGAATTGAATAAACCACACTGACTCAATCTTGTGACTCATTTCTAGAGCTAGTTAAATTCCTTTTCTATCCAAATATAGTATAGCCTAATCTCTGTCTTGTGAGAAAACTTTATTCAGTTATGAGAATTGTCAGAAAACTTTATTATATTGTTTGAACCTAGCCCTCCATGTCTGAAAAGCAGGACAACCTCTACCTGTTACTTAAAAACCTTTAACTAAGGATCTATCCTGTGCTGTCCAGAAAAATAGTCATTTACAAAGATTGATGGAAGATATTATATATCTTAATATTATCATTATTATTATATATTTTAAGTAATCCATACATCGTATCTGAAAACTGACTCTATATTGGTCAATAAGTTAATGTTTTTATGTTCTTTTGAATGAATATGTTTGAGAAATGGAATACTTGGGGAAAATATTTCCCATATTTCACCCACCACATCATCATGTGTATGTTTTCCCCTCTTCTTCCCACTAGAATGCAAGGTCCCTAAGGAACCAATTCTCTTACATTTTTTGTCTTTGTATACTAGCATCCACCACAAGGGCTAACACATTATATACTTATAAAAGCTTGTTGATTAAGCAAAGAAAAATTAATAATCAAATATTACAAAATGCAGAATAAATTCCAATAGGATAAAAGTTCCCTCAAGGAAAGCACTATTTTACTCTGTCTTTGTAGTCCAAGCTCCTAGGACAGTGTTTTGTACATAGTAAATGATTGGTTAAATGTTTGTTGAATTGAAAATACTAAATAACACTCTAATCTTGTCACATGCACTTATATTTAACAAAGTGGAATCAAACTAACAAACAACAATGGCAAAAACAAAGTGTTTTTCTTTGTGCCCCTTTCCAGCTCTGCCTAAAATTCTATTACCTTTGACTATGAAAGGTCCTTTGATGGACCTTTTCCTCTTCTATAAAATGGGACTAATAACATTTGCATGGCCTATCTTATAGTGTGGTTATGAAGAAACTACTCTATAAATATGAGAGCTGTATAATCCTTCCTTCCTTCCATCCTTCCTTCTTTCCTTCCTTCTTTTGGGAACAATAGTGCTATAGCTCACACATATCAAGCTTTACATGTCACAAAACTTTTTCCTCACAACAGTCTATAAGTTAATTTATAGAGTAGACATAGCACTCTATTCCCTACATATTTCATGAATTTTTACATTCTATATTGTTTTATATTTAGTTCTTTTATATTTGTGTAAAATGAAAGGACAAGACTAGATGATCTCTGAAGCCTATTTTAATAAG
Source organism: Sminthopsis crassicaudata (assembly GCF_048593235.1). Taxonomy (NCBI): domain Eukaryota; kingdom Metazoa; phylum Chordata; class Mammalia; order Dasyuromorphia; family Dasyuridae; genus Sminthopsis; species Sminthopsis crassicaudata. The sequence goes on along the minus strand of NC_133619.1, from coordinate 346,992,834 downwards.
TTTTATGAATTAACAAATCTACTTGAAACACTTATTTCAACCTAGATTGGTCTACTAGTTCAGTGCTATACCATTCATCTGGATGAAAAAATAGTCAAGTATATATCAAGGAAATTAATGAAAAAAAAATACAAAGTTCAGTGATCCAGCAGTAGCAGACCTAAAATTATGGCTGAATAAGTTATGATATAGAAAAGTAATAAATGTTATTATTCAATAAAAATGGTGAACAAGCTGATTTGAGAAAGGCCTGGAAAGATTTACATGATCTGATGCTGAGCAAAACAAGTAGAGGCAGGAATATAGTGTGCAAGGTTGTGCAATGATAAACTATGGAAGTCTTGGTTCTTCTCAACAGTTCAGTGATCCAAGGCAATCCCAATAAACTCTGGATAGAAAACACTATCTGAATTCAGAGAGAGAGCTAGAGAATAAGTGTAAATCAATATGTTATATTTACTTTTTTTTCTTTTTCTTCTATTTTTATTTTTTCTCATGGTTTTCCCTTTTTGTTTTGATTTTTCTCTCCCCAACATGGATTCATAAAGAAATGTATATTTAAAAAAATAATGTATGTGAACAACCAGAAAAATAAAGAAAACAATAAAAATACTTATTTTGTCTGGAAAATATAAGCTTCCTGAAGTCAGGGAATATGCTTTTATATACTCTCCCTCTATAATATCTAGCATATCAGTAATGGATCATTTAGTATTTTCTCAGTTGAGAAAGCTAAATTCTCAGAATTCAATAATAAAAGCAATGAATATGTCTATATTATTTGTCAGACACATCCTATGTATGAGGTAGGAATTCAAAGATGGTATTAATAATATCAATTAAATATGAATATAATAATTATGATAACAATTATAATATGGTGACAGTTATATGGTTTAAAGTTTGCCAAATACTTTGTGTAACTCATTTGACTTTCACAATAATACTATGATACAGATTCTATAGTTATAATCATTTTACAAATAAGGAAATTGAGGCTCAAACACTGGTGGTGTCAGAAAACACATATTTTTAATACCTAGGAACCATGAAGGATAATTTCTTACACTTCCACTTCAAGTAATCAAGAGGCAGAAAATTATGTAAAAACAAAAAGAATAAGATTGATAGCCATAAGATTTGAATCTGTATCTAGCTCTGTTGAGATTTATTTGTCTTAAAATCCTAGACAAATCACTTCAGCTCTGTATTCAGTTCTATGTACTCAATACTTTTCACAGTACCTGACACAAAGTAGACACTTAATATATGCTTGTTAACTAAAGTACATTTTTGCTCTTGATTTTTTTTTTTTTTATTCCTGGAGCTACTTGAAGGATTTTTCCAGTGTCATGTTCCTAAGAATGCTTAAATGGTTGGTGCAGATGCTAATTCTGATCTATTTCTTGAATATTCATGCACAAATAGTGGGCCCTGGAAACTTCAGTTCTACTCAGGTAAAATAGGGGCTCATTTTTTTAACTTAGTTTTTACTTGGGTTTAATGTTCTCTGCTTGGGTGAACAACTCATGGATTGTAAAGTGTAGAATAAAATATGGTTGATAATGAATAAATTGTCCAAAATAAACAAGGAGAGAGGAAGAGAGGAACTAGTTTTCTTATGATGAATTTAAGTCACTGGGTCCAGATTAGGTATATGCCAGAATACTGAAAGAATTTCTGGACATGATTGCTGATCCACTGACAGTGATTTTTGAAAAATCACAGTAAAATGGAGGAGACAAATCAAAAGATTGAAGTAAAAATATTGTGTCAATTTTCAAAACAAAATTATGTGTGAAGACAGAGGTAATAAGGAATGGAACCCACAAACTAAGGTTGGGTTCTTAGGTCAAGGAACTTGATTTTGATTCTTGGTAAATATTTCAATCATATGTTATGATTAGTGAACCTCTAAAAACATGAAGCAGGGTTTCATAAAGAAAAGGCCATGCCAAATTAACCTTGTTTTTTGTTTTGACAGGTTTCCTAGACTAATATATCAAGGGGATACTGGAATGATTGCTTATCTAGATTTTAGAAAAAACATTTGACAAATCCTCTCATGCCATTATTAAAGGAAAAAATGGGCAATAAGGTGGACAATAGGACAGTGTAGGTGGATTCAGAGTTAGTTGAATGGTGGAACTGAAAGAAAAGCTTATATTTCACATAACCTCAGAAGAAGTTCTCTTAGTCTAAGCACATGCCTTTGTTCCTATCCTGGTAAATTGTTCCTCAATGAATTGGATAAAATCATAAATGACAGATTTAGGTCATACTATTATGGAAATCAATTTTGAAATTATGCCCAAAAGTTACTAAAGTGAGACACAGTGGTACCACTATCAGGTCTATACTCCAAAGAGACAAAACAAAGAAGAAAAAGCACCTACAGGTACAAGAATACTTATAGAAGCTCTTTTTTGTAGGACAAGTAAATGGAAACAAAGAGGGAAAGGGTGCTCACAAATTGGAGAATGACTAAAATTATAGTACATGAAAATAATGGAATATTACTGTGGCATAAGAAATGATAAAAAGCATAGATTCAGAGAAACTTAGGAAGATTTCTATGAAATTATATAGACTAAAGTAAACAAAACTGGAAGAAAAATTTACATAATAATAGCATTGAAAAAAGCACAACTTAGGGAAACTGATACATACAATGACCAATTGCATTTCATAAGTCATAAGAGACTTATGATAATGTATGTTACCTACCTCTCTTGATAGAGAGGTGATATATTCAACATATAGAATAAGACATACATTTCTGGACATGAAAATGATGAAATTAGTTTTGCTCAATTATATGTATTTCTTAAAATGGATTTTGAAGGGAAAGTGAGGAGGAAAAGAAAGTCAATTTTGTTGTTTAAAAAAGTGTCATAGTTATCAAATAAGCAGATGACGGAAAATCCACAGCATCAACAAATACACCAGACAGAAGAATTAGTATTCAAAAAGATTCTGACTGGCCTAGAATAAGATGAAATTTAAATGCAATAAATGAAAAGTCTTACACTTCAAATCAATTCATATTACTAAATTGTGGAAGGCATAGCTAAATAGCAATTTGAAAAATATTTAAAAGTTTTAAATTCAATATCAATCTATCAGCATTTATTAAGTACCTACTATGTGACAAATGCTGGGAATACAAAGAATAGCAAAACAGTTTCTGCTCTCAAGAAGCTTAATATAATCTTAGTATTCATTGAGATGTTTATTGTCTATGCTTGAAGAAGTGAGACAGTCCCACTCTTCTGCTGTTCTGATCTGACCACAATTGATGACCAGTGTTCAATTCTGGGTGCCACAGCTTAATTACTGGTAGAGCATCCTGAGGAGGAAGACCACAATTGTGAAGGTTCTTAAATTCATTCACATGAAATACTTTTTAAAAGAATTGAGAACGGATGATGAGATCAAGGAGAGAGCTGGATAGAGTTAAATGAGACCTAGAGAATTTAAGGTAACATTAGAGCTAGAGTTAGAATTTGAAACTGGGCTCCAAATCTAGCAGTCTCCACTAGTTTGGAAAGAGAAGATATTAGGAGATAGGCCATAAACAGGTATCCCCAAAGTCTCTGTTTAGTTTTCAATTTTTAATAATTTAATTCTTTAAGCTTTTAAAAACTTAAAATTGCACCTAAACTTATGGAACTCTGTATTAAGAGATTCTAAGGAGAAGAAAGATTGTATGTGTTCTTCGTGGTCCTAAAGAACACCAACAAAGAACATTGTATTGATTGGAATTGTGGAGAGGCAGATTTAGACTTAATTGAAGAAAAAAACTTCCTAATTGTGCTACCTTCAAAGTGAAATGGACTATTTGAGAAAGTCAAAGCCTCCCTTTCCCTAGAGATTTTCAGGCAAATACTGAATAGTCCTGGTCAGAGATTTTGCTGTGAGAATTCCTGATCATGTCTAGGTTGAAGTAGATACTCTGAGAACCTTCGAAATTCAGGTTTGTGATTCCATATTTACTAGAGTACAAATACTAATGATCATGTAGGAATGTCTTTTCTCATAAAAGTAAATCTATTTTCTCACTTTGCCTTACCATAAGCTTTGTGTCTACTTGGACAATTATTATTTACCAATGATTTCCATGTTTTCTATTCATTCCCCCCCATCCCAATTTTGTTTCCAAATTAAGAAAGGCATTTTCATATTCATATTGATTCCCCTGGAATATCTATATTATATATCATAGAACTATAGATTTTGTAAGCTGTAGCATAACTTGATCATCTTGTTCAAACCCTCAATCTATATAAGAAAAAAAAAATATATATATGTATATATGGAAACTGAAGTCTAGAAAAGCAAGTAACTGACAAATCACTCAGTGAGTCAACAGCAGAGGTAAGGTTATCATTTTTGTTTCTTAAATTTCAACTCTATGGATCTAGCCTCTTTCTATTCTACCAAGAGTAATGTGAGAAAAATAAATTCTTTAAGTTTTTTTTCTCTTCATTAAAAAAAAAAACTTATGGAGACTCTGATATATTGTTATTAAGGGCAAACAATATTTAGAAAAAAAAAAAACTTCCAATGTTCTCCTTTTTCAAATGAGCATAAAAATGTCAGTGGCTTATAGTCATATTCATCTTCCACAAAGTATTTGAACTTCTGCTGTACTGAAACAATAAATTGTCTCTGTAATAAGACATGGGTTATTACACACTCAAGAGAAACAATTCATGTAACTTTACTTGAATAAAAACAACTGGATTTTGAAACCATACAATCAACAACCGATATTTCTCAGATAGAGATTTGTGGTAGAGAGAGGTGCTTGGTTTATGCTTCCTTGCATAAATTATAAAGCAAGTACAATTTAATTTGCAAAATGCAAGCTTTAGAAATCAATTAAGCATTTAAATCACAAGGGTACATGCTCATTCAGGGAGTTACAGGAATTCCCTCCACAAGGAGGCAGTGTGGCCTAGTAGAAAGAACTAGGGTGTAGAGAAGACATGTAGGATGCCAAAAGACTAGGTTGGATTCCCAGCTCTGCAATGAACAAGCTATGGGATTCTAGACAAATTTTTTTTGTTCCTCTGGGCCTTTATTTCTTCATCTCTAATAAAAACAGTTGTTCTGAATGATCCCTTATGCCCCTTCCATTTCTAATATTCTATGATTTATGTTTTATTTTTTAAATAAGAAAATTCACATTTAACTTTCCATAGGAATAAATATCAGCTGAAAAAAAATAGTTTCTGTTTTGGTGGAAGACATTGGTGATTGATGAAAGAAGATGTCTCTCTGACCCTGTTATGAAAGGCAGTGTCAACAGGAAAAGGAATCACTCTTTATGGTAATAGGGAAATCCTACTTCATAAGCAAAATATGGATGAGAGAAAGTATAGCACAAGGCACTATAATGAAGAAGGAAATTTTGCCTGGTGAAGGCTGTCCTAGAGCTCCAGAAGTCTCTCAATCATCAGAGCTCTGTACTGGCATTCAAATCTATTCTATAAATCTTTCCTCAGCAAAGAGTATGACTTCTATGTCAGTCATAGGCCCTATGTCTATGCAAGAGAAGAACCAGATATTTCACCCTTGATATTAAGAATCACACAATCATTTATTAAGCACTTAATCTGGACCACTGTGCTAGGCACTTAGGAAAATACAAAGATGCATAAGAAATAGTCCTTGCCTTCATTGGCTTAAAATATAAAAGAAGAATATAGACAGATAAGGATTTCTATATAATAACAGAGCAGACCAAAAGGTAATAAGGGCTTAAGAGAGGTACAAAATGCAATGGGAATCTGAAGACACAAAGAATATTAACAGGACAAGCTTTATGGAAATGTCATCATTTAGGGAAGGTGACACATATACAAACACTGGGGTATAATAGGAGATAATGTTTATTTAACCACCAGATAACACTGATAACCACTATCCCCATTCTATTCCACAAGACTGATCTGATATCAGACTTCTGGAAGTCTGATACTTAAGCACAAATGAAGTGTCACCCCAACATCTTAATTAACTCTTGCCTAATGTTGGAAGCTTAGATAAGTTAAAGTACATCAAAATCCTGGGGCCTGAAAGGAAAACTGCTATATCCTGTATGATTTAACCCACCTGACGTCAAGGACAATGGGAGGCATCTCCTAGACCCCTTGCAAAAGCCCCATAGGTCTCCACCTGTCCTGCACAATGGATTAGCACAAGCTGGGCATCCTTTGCTCAAACCCCCTGTAGACACACCCTGTTGCCCCATGACAAGGAAATTACAATAAGCTCCCTCTTCTCTTAGGTTCCTAGGAGTTATTTTTCAATCAGCCCCCTGCTTTGTTAACTCGCTGGAACAGCTTAGGCAGCATGAGATCTAAGGGCAATCCCAGATAAAGAACTAAAGGCTTACTTTTTGCTTCTGTAGAACTGTTGCTTATGGCAATAGGGACTCTCCCCCTCGTGGTTCTTTCTCCTTATAAGCTGAACTCTCCCCCCATTCAGACCTGCTGGATATGGGATTTGAATCCCCTTGCAACTGAACATTACAATAAATTTCCCCATCAAATTCCTGTTTTATCTCACGTTTGTTTCGGCACAACACAATCATCTTAACGAGGTGATGCTGGTTCTTAGGGCATCAAAAACGATCTATCCCCAAACTCTGTCTTCTCTGCTAGGTGAAACTGGCCTATTATGTAGGATGGATGGATTTACCAAATCAAAATCAGTGGGAGGGTAAGACCTAATAGTTGTCATTAACCTAAATCTCAGAAGCTGACATAAATAGCACATTTTATGAGAGAAGGGAGGATCAGAGTAACCTGGAGAAGCCAAAACATTATTGGTATATAGTTTTCCTGTAGATTGATTTGGACTCTTTTTTCATTTAACATTCCCTTATTACTTGGCTAAAGATTCTGTACCTCATTATTTTAAGTTGATTGCAGTCATTATAGTAGTGATTTTGGGCGGTGGGACCCAATGAATTGTCATGGCCAGAGCAACTCCTGCCTTAATTGCTTTAGAGCCACTATCTAATGGCAACAGGGCTACACTCATTCCCACTTCCATTTGCAGGTTTTTAGTTATATAATTTCTTCACTTTTGGGTACCACCACCTACAGCATAGCTTCTTCCCCAAAGTGGAAAGATCTGTCAACAATTTAGCTTATTATATGCATACTCCCTTTAGTTCTTTTATGGTGTATACCCAAGACAACCTCATCAGCCAACTAACTAGAGGACTCCCTTAGGCATTTTAAGTCTTTTTCTAGGTTCTTTTTTTCCAGCTGATGCTCAGGATTTCCAATTCTGAACTCTTACTTGAGGTAAAGTCCAAAGTTCTTTTTAACTTCTATCATACATGAGTCACTAGCTAAAATCCATCATTACTGGAACTCAAATGTCAAAAAACTGCAAAAGAACTAAATGGATCTGGAGGCAGGAGGTTCCTTTCAATCCCAAAAACATTTGATTGTCATGTAAATTGCTTTGGGACCAAGACTGAAAAGGGCTGAGTAGACTTGCTGTAGGTTTCAGTCCTCTGTGGAATCCTAATAGACAGGAATCTATGTGATTTACCTGCTGTTGTTATTTTCTAGGTTTTTTTTTATGGAAGTTAAATCTTATCTTTCCAACAATAGTAGTTTATATTTATAATACTCTTTACACAAGTAAAAGTGTAAACCTGCAAGGTAGAGGATGAAAGTATTATTATCTACATTTTATAGAGAACTGGGATTCAGAGAGGAAAAGTAACTTGAAATAAAGAATCACTAGACTGGTAGAAAGGATCTTAGAGAATTTTTAGTATAAGAGTTCTTAACAAGGCTTCCATTATCTTGTTTCTTTTAAAATATTTAGATAAGCTTCATTTGATGTAACTGATATTTCCTTAATAATCCAACTTATTTTATGCATTTAAAAACACGATTCTGAAAAGTGGTTCAGATCTCACTAGATTGCCAAGAGAGTTTATGACAGAAAAAAAGCTTAAGAACTCCTATGCTAATTCAACGATTTCATTTTATAGATGAAATGGAGAGGTTAAATAGTTAAATGCCTAGGGCAAGGTTTTACAGACTGAAAATAGCAGAATCAGAATTCAAATCCACTTTGTTATTACTGTTACTCCAAATCCACCAGGCTTTGCACATAGTCACACAGGAAGTGGTCAGTGTCATCGACAGAATAATTGACAGGCTTGGCATGTGCTGTGGACAGTCAAGTGCTCTCCAATTTCATTTGCACTAATTCTGCTAAATGATGCCCATCAATTAGCTACTCTAGAAGTAAACAAGGTGACCTTGACTGCCAGGATCCTTCTCCATAGTCCTCTGACTATGTTATTTATAAAGTCAAAGTAGACAATATGTAAATACTTATTCTTTTCCATTCTTCCATCATTCAACACTAAATGGTGTCAGAATAAGATTATTATCTGTCCTTGAAAATAATCCCAATTTAAAGAGTAACTCCTCGAAAATGTGAAGAAAATGATTTTTTTCTTTTTCACTAATATCCCTCTAGCTTTCTTTTCTGAATTCTTTATTTCATCTGACAGTCAAGGCTCGATTCTGCCCTTCGTCCAAAGAAAGATGGAGCTGATATTCTGGAGTCCATGTAGTAGAGAAGGAAAATCAGTGGCCTGTAATTTAGAGACCTAATTTCTAGTCTTATTTTTGCCAGTAATTTACTATTTCTCATCCCATCAGTTTCTACAAAATGGTTTGGAAAAAACTATATCTTAAATATATAATTTAGATCCCTCCTAAATCTAGCTCAAAGATTGAGTGTCACCTACTGTGTGTCACACTGATCTATTAAGGACTTATTGTAACAGATCACCATGATAGTCTTCCATTGGCTATCAGAATACCTGAATTCAAATCCTAAGTCTTAAACTTACTGGTTTTCTTATTTAAAAAATTACTTAATCTTCTAATCCCCAATTTCTTGATTTATGAAATGGGGATAAATAATTTTTATACTAGTCAGCTCACAGCTGACTGGAAGCATAGGATGAAAGATTAAAAAGTTGAACTTGTGATGTGTAGCAGTTTCTAGTTTCAAATGATGTGATTAATGTTTAGGCACCAGATATTGAGATTTAAGAAAGCAACTGGCAACAAATGTTGGGGTTCAACAACAAATATTGGGGTCCACTTATGTGAAGAATTCACAATGGCCATTCTCTTTGGCAAAAAGTAGGTTTACTTAGAAATTATATACAAAATGAAGAGATATGATAAACACTAGGAATGGTAAATATGAAATAAAGTTGGGAGAGCATATGAAATAAAGGTTACAAGGAAAGGAATTTTAACAACTTAACAATAGAAGGGACAAATTTCCTAAAGGAACTCACAGTTTATCAGGAGAAAGGGTACACTCCATGAGGTGGGTATATTCCCTTAACTGAGAGGCTAAATCCATAGAAAAGTTTAACAACCTAAACCGTTAGCTATAAAAAGGAGAAATACACCACAAAGTATGATGGGGAAGTGAGAGGAAAGAAACCATGAGACATGGGGGAAGGATGAGGGAAAAAAACCACCAGAAAGAACGCTGCCATCGTGGGCTTAACCCAAGAGGGATTCAGAAAGATGGCTCTGGCTACAAACAGAATTTTAACCTCAGGGATTTCACATAACTTGGATTTTTGACAGGATATAGCAAGGCGGGACTACTCACAACCTCCACAGAGGGTGATATTAAGGTTAATATCTTTTAAGGTTAAGGTTAAGGTTTAGGATAAGGTTAAACTGAGCCCCATCAGTACCCTTTCCTGCTTGCTTCAGGGAGCAAATTTTTCAGTATTTAAGGCTCTCTCTCTGCCAATCCCACCTAGTAACCTAGGGCCTAACTGGGTTTGAATACCACACTGGCTGTGTGACTCTGTCTGTGTCCATGTTACTTAATTTCTCATTGTCCTAGAAAAGGACTCACTGTAAAGCAGAACAGATACCATTTTCCATTGAAAGAAGAATTATAACATCAATGTCACTTATTAACAAGATGGTAGAAAAAAAAGGCATGGTCATTTATGTCTGGTGGAACTGCGTAATTGTAGAATCTTTTTGGAAAGTTATTTTGATATTACAAAGTAAAACTTATTTTTCAAAATTATTATGAACACTAAACCAGTTAAGTCCATTGTTGAGAACTGACCTTAAACATGTTATTAAAAAAAAAGTAAAATCTGCTCAAAGATTTTCATAGTAGCATAATATATAATTATGAAAAATTGGAAACAAATCAAATGTCAAACAAAAGATGAGTTGAAAAACATTGTGGTGTGATATTTAATAGAATACAATAATTCCATCAAAGTTTGAAGAATATAAAGAAATCGCCAAATATTTTTATTTAAAAAGACAAAGCACAACAACATCAGAAATAAAACCAGAAGAACAAAGTACACACTAACTACAATATAGTAAGTAGCAAAAGATCCTGGTGGACACTTGGAAACAATTACTTAAAAGTTATGTTATTTTTGGCACTTGGAAACAATTAGTTAAAAGTTATGTTATTTTAGGCCTTGGAATGAATTTATTTTAAGGTTATTAATAATTTTAATTAATTTTAATTATTGATTATATATGATTGATTATTGTTTTAATTGATTTGTTATCAATCATTTTAATTGATTTCATCAACTCAAAAGTAACTTCAAAATTTAGCTATTCTTTTTTAAAATTTAAAATAATTTATTTAATATTTCTCTTCAGTTACATTTAAAATTTCTTTATTACATTTGTATTTTAAAACTTTTGACTTATCCCTACTCCTAGCCCCCATTAAGAAACATATGTGAAGTTACACAAAACATTTCCATAAAAGTCATGTTGTGAAAGCTATTGTTTCTTACTAGACTACTTTGCCTTTAAAAGAAAAGCCTGAGAAATGGCTGAATATACAGCAATGATGCTTCAATGGTGGAATTTCAGGTACTGTGACAGGATACTGGGAAAGATATTTGAAGAATTTTCTTAAGCATCTTTAAAATTTCAGAATTTCAGACTATTATTCCTATGTGTGTCTATCTGGATATTTCCCCAACTCACTTGAAGCTTAGGTACCCAGGAATGCAGTACTTAATTATTAACTACTTTAAGTTCAAAGTATTCTGTCTATGCATATTCTTAAAATTATAGCTCAAAAGATCCAACAACACTTGCATCTTTAATAGTCAATCAATTGTCACATATAACTTAAATCAAAGGCATGATGGCACATGAAATGGCACAATATGAAAAGTAGAAACAAAGAATTCCCCCCCTCCAGTGGAATATTTAAGTACATATATATCCAGTAACAGTGGAAAGAATAGCTACTGCACTGGTGAGATGCATATTCAGGGAGAACATTCAAAATAAGAGTTGGTGGAAGAATGGATATATCCATTAAAGAAAAGTTAATACTTTTCAGTTCAAGGGGAAAAAAAAAACCTAAAAAAAAAAAAAACTAGAACCAAACATCTCTCCCTAAGTATCCCACCCTACCAAATATCTGACTTCCAAGCAGCAAGAAGCAGTGGATTAGAACTGAGGATACTTGGATTCTATTCTTGGTGTGCCATGAATTAATTATTTGACCTTGGCAAGTCATACTCCTTTTCCAAATCTCAGTTATGTTTTTTTTTAAGTTTAGCTAACTCACATTTCCATATTCTTTATATGTCAAATGAAACAGCTTGACTAGTCAGTAGGTTTGCCAGGCCCCATCCAATTCTAAGATTCTTTGAATCTGCACCTGACTAATAAGCCTTCTGTGCACTCCTTATAGTTTGCTTTGACACAGAGAATAAGGCTCTAGAGCACCTCTGTCTCTAGAATGGCACTGCTCATACCCGAGAGAGCTGAAGCCTAAGCAGGGAGAAGATTCACAGGAAAGACACCTGTTCATTTGCCAAGTCACTTGAAATTCAGTTATAAAAATTTAATGGTTAATCTTGAAAGCTTTGGATGAAAGGTCTTCAGGAAATAAGATACATTACTGGCAAATCCAGTAGGTGCTAAGGACATGCAAAATAGAGAAAGCCATAGAAAAAAGAACATTGCAGTTTCTCCAAGTCCCAAATCTGGGGGGGGGGGTATATGTGTGTGAGTGTGGGTGTGTGCATGTGAAAAATCTTTCCTGAATAAAAAGAATACACCTTCAACAGAGCAGGGTCTGGGAGGGAGATAATCGACTCCTAGAGGAACTAAAATGCCGGGCTGAGGGTTTAAAAAGCCAGGTGTGAAAGCACTTGCTGGGAAAACTATTTTTTGAAAATTAAAAACCTGACTATCAAAAGGCTGCTCAGTTTTTTCAAGGTGCCCTCACAACCCCTTTCAACTTGGTTAAGAGGCTAGCAGTACCTGGCTCTTGTCCCTGGAAATCACTCTTATGAACTCTGTAGCTGTGTCCTCTGCTGGGAGTTTTTCTGCACGAAGATTTAATCAGGCACGGTGCCTGCCTATATACTAAGTGATGCCATTTGTATAATTGTGTTCAGATGGCAAAAGGCCTTAGAGCAACAGACAAATTAAGGTTTATCATTATTAGCTTTATTATTACTATAGATGGCACAGTAAGCGCACCTTAATAACTGGCGTTTGCATTTGTGCTGCTGTAGTTTTTTTGTTTTAATTAAACTTATGTTCACTCCAAGGATGAAGATTCATGTGCTTGTCCCCAAATGAATAAAAGCTCTACTACAGATAAATAGGTTCTTTTATTATATAAGAACACCGTTTAGGGAAAATACTGCCTGGGCTTCTTTGGCCCACGTCCTGGATTCCTACCCTGAATCTCCGTGGCCCAGACAAAGGTCGTATGCCATCCTTTGTCCTGTCCCAATATCAGCACTTGATTCAAGAACAATTGCTATCACAGCCCCTGAACTCTGGATGTTAGCCAATGGGAGTCTGAGAAGTCATTGATACTAGCCCAGCCAGATGTCAGGTCCCTCTCTGTCTCAGACCTGGCTCCTGGTTTGAATCTTAACTTGTCATTCAGATACCATGACTTCCAGCACTGGGCCTAACTTTGTTGAAAGGGAATCCAATAAGCAGTCAGGGAAACAGAACTTAGAACCAGAACTAGCATTAGCAATCAATTATTCCAATGCCTATATTTTTCACATCTGGATACCAAGGCCTAGAGAGATAAAATTACTTACCCACAGGCACTCAGGTAATAAATAACATGGATGAGACTCAAGCTCAGTTCCTCTGATTCTGAGTTCAAAGGTCCTTACCCTATATGATTCTAGAAACTGAATAAGAATAAGAATTAGAATTTACATCATTTGCCTCCAACTTTACCTTCTGCCATGAAGTAAATATATATTGATGACCTATTAAACAGGCCTCATAAGAAAGATGATCCAAACATAAAAATTTAATAATTTATGGACAGTGAGGGTGAAGAAAACTTAAAGGACAAGCCTCCTCCCCTTAAATCTTTTCCCACCCTTACTTAGAAAATACATACAAATTATTTTTCACCCTTTTTGTTCTTTTTCTTTCTTGTGTTTTTCCCCTTTTGTTCTGATTATTCATTCACAATATGACTAATGTGGAAATATATTTAAAATGATTGTATATGTATACGCTATATTAAATTACTTGCTGTCTTGAGGAGGATGGAAGGAAAGGAGGGAGAGAGAAAAATATGGAACTCAGATCTTACAACAATGAATAGTGAAAACAATATTGACATGCAATTGGAAAAATAATATACCGTTGGGGAAAATATGGGCAAATTTAAGTGTCTTCCCATGTCCTAATCAATAAAAAAAATCCTAAAGATTTTCTTCTTAAAACATCTTTCATATATTTAACCTTCTCTATTCTGACTGCTACCATTAGCAAGAACTTTCAATACTTCATTTCTGGACTGCTTCAAAGACTTGTCCCCTTGTATCTTATTTCCCTCCATTAAAGCCTACCAATACCTGCCATATTGATAATCCACAAACACCAGATTTTAATTAATACTGCCCAAATGCCAACTTTCAATTATCTATCACATCAAATTAAAACTATTAAATCCATCATTCAATGCTCTCCATAATCTCCCTTCCTGTCTATAGAACCAGAAACTTATCTTGGTAAGGTAGAGATTTGGTGGAAGGGACATTAGAATTACGCTTTCAGATTAGAGGCAAACCCAGCTCATTTGGAATATAGATATCCCTTCCATATTTTAACTTTCCCCAATGCAATTTTGACATATAATAGATTGGCTTAAGAAATTAAATGGGAAATTTGAGGAAGCTTTGCAGGAGCTATAGATGATACGTGAATGCCAGGAGAAGATACAAAAAAGTTTTAAAAACTCAGAAATGCATTTATATATATATACATATATATATATGTGCGTGTGTGTGTATAATATGTATATATATATACACATGTATACATATATTGTATATATACATACATATATATAATATGCACTATATTTTCTCTTTTAATGGATAAGACATTTGGCTACACACACAGAGAGAAGAAATGTTAATTCAATTTTCTTTTCTGATATAGAAGAACAAAATTTTTTTTATATAGATTCAGATACGGGGAAGAAAGAAGAACATGCCCTTAGCCCTTGAGATGTGGAAGGCATAACTAATTCTATAAATATCTTATAGTTACAACATTAAAAATGATTTTGTTGAGGAATTTCACTACTCCAGATAACTGGTGTGACTATATTTATAAAAGCACTTCACAAATATTATCTTTTTGTTCTGAGCCTCTAAATAACTCTGAGGTGAGTAATGTTAATCCATTTTATGGATGAGGCAACTAAGCCTCAGAAAACTTTGGTATTTTCTGTATTTTGGCTAAGGGATATTTAAGTTTTAAAATATTTTATTACTGTGTTTTGTGTTTATATCAATGTCATTTCATCCCTCTTCATTTCCAAATTGAACTTTCTCTCATAATAAAGAATAATAATTAAGCAAAAACTTCCGATACAATACTCTACATTTATACAATACTCTGACTTGGTCTATGAAAACTCTTCAGTGAGAGAAGAGATTTTTTTAACTGTCATTACTCTGTTACCTTCATTTATATATACATATATATATATATATATATATATATATATATATATATATATATATATATATATATATATACACACACACACACGTATGTTAAGAATGTCGGAATGTTGATTATATCTTTTATTTTCTTAGAGGATATGCCAGGGATGGAAATGTTCAATTAAAGAGTAATAGTTTTCTTTTCTAGTTTAATTCCAAATAGATATCCAGAGCGATTGACAAATTTATAATTCAGTTAATATTGTCTCAGTGTATTTGTATTTCTATAGACTTTCAAAAATTGACTGTTCTATTTTTTATCATCTTCCTATTTGAATGCTGCAAGGTGAGACTTCAATATTTTAAAAATTTGTCTTTCTTCTATTATTAGTGATTTTGAGCATGTTTTAAAATGATCTTTTATAATTGCAATTCTTCTTTTGAAAACTATTTGTTCAGCTCCTGTAATTGCTTATCAACAGAAGAATATTTTTGGATGTTAAATTTTTAATAGGTGGTATTTGATGAGAATATCTCATTTTATCTTTTTTTCTTCTTCACTGTATTTTACTGCACATCTTATTTAATTTGATGGACACATTTACAAATACTTCTAAATGTAACGGAGGCACATTTGTTTATTATCATCTCTTTGCTTTGTTTAGTTAAAAATTCTCTCTCAGAATTGTGAAAGATACCTGGCTTTTGTGTGTGTGTGTGTGTGTGTGTGTGTGTGTGTGTGTGTATGTGTGTGTAACCAAAGGTCTTATCCATTTTGACATTAATACTCTATACATAATTAAATATTGGTCTAAATCCTAATTTATACCAAATTCCTTTCTAGTTTTCCCAGAATTTCTTATCAAAAAGAGAATTCCTCTCTAGATGACTTTTTAAATTTATCAAACAGAAGTACTGGGCCAGTTTATAATGTGCAGAAGGAGAAGAAAAAAGGAAGCGCACCAAAAGAATCACTATGAATTAGATTGGAGAATTTATTTCATCTTTCTCAATTAACTTTGTTGATGATTTCACTTTTTCTCTACCTGTCCCTACTGACTTATCTGTTTTCTTATTTGTACTTTGGGGAAAGATAGGATATCTCTTTTTGACATCTTCCCAGAACTGAATATTCATTCTATATTTACTTTCTTGTGTACCTAATTTCCCCAGAAGAATGTAAGCTTCCTGAGCGAAGGATTATTTCATTCTGTTTTTATCTTCCTGTCCTTGTCTGGTCCTGAAAGTGCATTTTTAATGCTAAAGATGAGTAGTGGATATTTGTTGGATTGAATTGAATTAGATTAAGTTATTTCTCAATTGATCAAATGATTATTAAGTCTCAGAGGTAAAATTCACCAAGTACAAACAAAAATCTCTTTCTCAGCTCTTGGTATTTTCACTGACTTTTCAACACATCTAATGCTCTCCCCTTCTCATCTAGGCCATTTGGCTTCCTTCAAGTCTCAGCTAAGATTCTTCTTTCTGCAGAAAGCCTTTCCTGATCCTCCTTAATTCTATTCTTCCCTATTGATTATCTCCAAATTATTCTGTATCTAGCAATGTCTACACATACTTATTTGCACGTTGCCTTCTCCTTTTGGTTGGGAGTTCCTTGAGAGCAGGAATTATCTTTTAATTTTCTTTATATCCTCAATGCTTAGCATAATTCTTAGCACATAGTAAGCACTTAAAAAAAAGATATCTTGACTATCTAATAAATCATGTTGACTCTATATCAATCACTCAAAAAGGGAATACCTACAATATATGTAATTACATATAAAACATTGTGGGAGTTTCAAGAAACAGAGAAGACATAGTTATTTCTAAAGAGTTTAAAAATTCAATGTTAAGATTATTCCATGAATGTTGTTATACTATAAGTAATGGCAAGCAGGATGCTTTCAGAAAAACCTGAAAAGCTTTAGATAAACTAATACAAAGTAAAGTAAGCAAAAACAGGAAAACACTGTACCTAGTAACAGTAATCTTGTATGATGATCAACTGTGAATGACTTAGCTGTTCTTAGCAACATAATCATCCAGAGATGATATGTTCAAAGGTACACATAAAAGGATTGGCCTTGCATAGTGAAGAGATATTTTTCATCAGAAATAAGACTACAAAAGGACAGAATTAGAAGGGGTGTCGAGGGATTTTTAAATGTAGAAAAGGGAAGCTCATGGGTGAATGGTTTCTCTTTTTTCAGTAAAGTGGGAGATATGATCTCATCAGAGTAAATGGGGTGGAGATGGCACAGAAGGGTTCAGGAAAGAAGAAAAGTTTGGAACAGACTTTGTGGAGAATTGTGTAGAATTTTTTTTTGTTGTTTTTCGGTCATTTTCAGTCGTCTAACTTCTCATGATTCTATTGGAGGCTTTCTTAGCAAAATGACTGGGGTGGTTTGCCATTTCCTTCTCCAACTTCTTTTTTAGATGAGGAATTTAAAGCAAACTGGGTGAAGTGATATCCAGGGTCACATAGCTAGTTAATAAGGTCTGTGGCCAGATTTGAACTCAGGAAGATGAGTCTTCCTGACCCTAGGTCCATCTATTGGCTGGGCCACCTATCGTCTTCCACATTCACCTCCATTCCTACTTGACTTCTTTATTAGCTAAAATATGGATTTCATTTGAGCAATATTTGAACACAGATCTTCTTGAATTTAAATCACATGTGCTATTTATTCACAGCTCCATGCTGGCAACCTTTCCCTTTCCCTTGAATCAAGCACTATAACACTTGAAAATAATTTTAAAATTATTTTTAGATTTTTTTTCATGTATAATAATGCTGTCTCCTCAGCAAGGTACTGTTTCTTTTCTGTTTCACATACATATAAAATTCTGCATAGTCAAAGTATGTTGATTGAACCCATTGATTAACAGGCACAATAAACAGAAAAACAGAATTGTAAGGTTTAAAAAATAGACTGTCAAGAATTTTGAAGCATTGAAGCTCTGGGTTTCCTATAGTTTCATGACCTATCAATAATAGTTGGCTATTGCCTAGCTGGAAAAGAAAATTTGTTCAAAATAGTGATTTCTGAAAAATTTTAGAAATGTGTATCAAAGTATAGACAAATAATATGTGCTAAGTATATTTATCATAGCACATGCAAATAAATAGGTCCATATACATTAAATATTAATAGACCATAAGAATATAAGAAAACTAATCTCATTGTGATCAGTCAGTGAAGAATTTTGCTAGACTTTGTACTTTGTTCCAAGCAGAATTTATCTTTTTCCTTTCCTCCCTTTGATCACTTGAGAATCTTGCCAAAACTCCATCCCCTGAAGTCAAAGTTGCCTTACACTGGGGATGAGAGTGGATGGGAGTGGCAGTGGAGGGTTAGTTGACTCAGACACAATAGAGCCAAACATCTTTGAGAGTCAAACTAAATAATCCCATTAATCCAGTCTTCTAAATTGATAGTATGGGCTTAGAAACTCTGGGATATGTTATCCAAAATATGTCTCATGTTCCATGTGAAATTCCTCCTCAAATCCTGGAGTAATTAAACAGGGGTTCTATTGTCACAATAGCAATAAAATTAGACAGAACAAAAAAAGAAAGGTACGGTATGTCAATTTTTGACTTCATGAACTTTATTAAAATGCTGCTGAAAAAAATATATATATTTGTGCAACAAAAGCATGAAATGACCTTGACCTGTACCATCTTCTAATTTTCCTTGTCTCAAAACACCAAACACATGATAATCCATTAACTCCTCAGCCTGAAAGCTGCCCACAGACTTTAGGAAAGAAAATAAATAGTTGATACATGGAGAGCAAAAAGGAGGAAGGTAAGGAAAACAAGGAGAAAGGCTGGGGAAACAAGGAGGGAATATACCTCCTACAGTAAATAATGTTCAGCTTTGATCCAGCAATTCTTTCTCTCTCGAAGACTTGGTAGGCCTGATATTCAGATTTCCAAAGCTGAAAATGAGCTGATAAGGAGAAGAAGGGGAAAAGAAAAATACTTTCTTTAATTCAAGTACAGCTAAGTCAGAGTTGCTAAGATTGCTGAAAATACTGCTTCATTGTCCAAGCTATTACTTGTAGTGATTGGAGTAGTAATAGTTGATAATGGTGGTAGTATTGGTAGCATGTATGTGTTTATAAACACAACCTGGAATATATTTCTATTTGAATTCCCAGCATGTGAACAAGGAAAACAGTGCAATAAAGTCCTTGTTATGAAACTATGAGCCATAGAAAGGTGTCAAAGTCTACTGTCATCCAAGAGAAGAATTTAGGGATTGGACTTAAGAGATCATAGAAATGTTTTACATGATCACAAATATATAAACTATATCAGATTGCTTAGCAACTCTGGAAAGGTAGAGAGAGAATTTGAAACTCAAAAATTAAAAATTGTTTCAGCATTTAATTGCAGAAAAATATATTTAAGAAAGAGATCATGGAAGCAAAACTTTAGAGCTACAAGGAAATTTTTAAACAACTGAGTCTTAACAACTCATTCTACAGATAAGGGAACTGAAGCATGGAGACGTAAAGTGACTGCTGGCTTCACACAATTAGTTTAGTATCTGAGATGGTATTTGAATCTACATCTTTTTTACTTCAAGTCCTGTTTCCTATGTAGCATACCACACAGCTTTCTGAAAATTAATTCTCTAATCAAAGTCTATCCTTTTAGAAATGAAAAAAACTGTAAACACAAGAAGATAGCACTTGTCCAAGATCATGTAGGAAATAAATTGCATAGCATGGATTAAATGTTAATCTTTTTAAAATTATTGTTTTATATCATTTACCTTTTCTTACATATCTTTTTCAATTTATTCCAATCCATTTAATTATATACTGATTTGTAATTGTTTTTAACTGTTTACACATTGTGTTGTTACATGTGTCTTCACAACAATTCAATGAACTCTTTGGACAGGTCTCTCATCACAGCTTGCAAAGGACAGAGGACAGATTTTCTTTCTTTCTTTTTTTCTGAGGCAATTGAGGTTAAGTGACTTGCTCAGGGTCACAGTGTCTGAATCCAGATTTGAACTCAGGTCCTCCTGAGTTCAGAGCTGGTGTTCTATCCACTGTGCTACCTAGCTGCTCCCCAACTT
The DNA here is from genome assembly GCF_048593235.1 of Sminthopsis crassicaudata. NCBI lineage: Eukaryota > Metazoa > Chordata > Mammalia > Dasyuromorphia > Dasyuridae > Sminthopsis > Sminthopsis crassicaudata. The sequence continues at coordinate 346,972,692 of NC_133619.1, read as the reverse complement.
TCTTAAAAAGAATGAAATCAGTCAAAGATGAATTTCTCCAATAGCAACAATTATTCTTAGTATTTTCACCGATCACTTTTACAGCAGACTTTCACAAAGAGATTTCAGAGGTGCCAGAGTTAGTATAGAATTCTCTGAAAGGCTATGGATTGTGTGATCTTACTTTTTCCTATTTAATCTCAGAGATTCATTTTATCCAAGGCATTGCCAACTCCAGGGTGCCAAGACAGGACTTTCTTTGAACACTGAATAGAATCAATAAAACATTTTTCAAAGAGAAAAGAAAAATAATTTCTAAAACAAGTACTCTTCAGATTAAAAAAAAAAAACTTTTGTTTTTAAAAATCTTTGAATTAAAAAAAACACTTTAGTTTTTAAAATTATGTGGAGACACATATATTGTATCTAGGATATACTATAACATATTTAACATGCATGAGACTGCCTGCCATCTAGAGGAGGGGGTGGAGGGAGGGAAGGGAAAAGTTGGAACAAAAATGAGTGCAAGGGATAATGTAAAAAATTTCCCGTGCATATGTACTGTCAATAAAAAGTTATTTCAGCCATTCTGGAGAGCAATTTGAAACTATGCTCAAAGAATTATCTGTGCATACCCTTTGATCCAGCAGCGTTATTACTGGGTTTGTATTCCAAAGAGATATTAAAGAAGGGAAAGGGACTTGTATTTGCAAAAATGTTTGTGGCAGCCCTCTTTGTAGTGGCCAGAAACTGGAGACTGAGTGGATGCCCATCAATTGGAGAATGGCTGAATAAATTGTGGTGTATGAATATTATGGAATATTATTGCTCTGTAAGAAATGGCCAGCAGGATGAATACAGAGAGGCTTGGAGAGACTTACATGAACTGATGCTGAGTGAAATGAGCAGGACCAGGAGATCATTATACACTTCAACAACAACACTATATGATGATCAATTCTGATGGACATGGCCCTCTTCAACAATGAGATGAGCAAAAACTGAACCAGCTACACCCAGTGAAAGACCTCTGGGAATTGACTATGAACCACTACATAGAATTCCCAGTCCTTTTATTTCTGTCCGCCTGCATTTTTTATTTCCTTCACAGGCTAATTGTACACTATTTCAAAGTCCGGCTCTTTTTGTACAGCAAAACAACTGTATGGACATGTATACATATATTGCATTTAACTTATACTTTAACATATTTAACATGTAATGGTCAACCTACCATCTGGGGGGGGAGAAGGAGGAGAAAAGTTGGAACAAAAGGTTTTGCAATTATCAATGCTGAAAAATTGCCCATGCATAAAATAAATTAAAAAAATAAAAAGTTATTAAAAATAAAATAAAATTATGTGGAGAAAATTGGGAGCGCCTTAATCTATGGGCTTTAATAAGAAATGGACATGCCTTACAAATCTTTATGTTCAAAGCCACATATTTATGTCTTTTTCACTTTTTTAAGGGGAGGAGATGAGATATCTGTGACATACTAAGAAGCTCTCACCACTTCTTTCTGGTATTCAGTCTTGTATAACTTGGCCCTTTCTTGCCAATCTAGCACTATAAGTAACAACTCATATTTATGAAGCACTTTAAGGATAATGAAAGCATTTTCCTCACAATACATCTGTGAAATAGGTAGTATATGTATCATTACTACCATTTTATAGGTGAGGAAACCAAAACTCAGAGCTCAAATGAATTTCTCAGTTTATATGGCTTTTCTTTATCAGAGACGAAGATCCTCAAGACTCCTGACATTAAGACCAGGAATCATTCCTTTGGCAACCTCCTACCCATCCTGTCTCCCTCACCGTGCTTCAAATTTACCCATCACTTTTCTTCATACCTGCCATCTCATTGCCCTGGCACAGGTAGGACAGGCTTTTCTCTGTGTCTCTGTTCACACTGCTCTGCAACAAACATCAAATGAATCAGCACCTCGAGACCCGTCCCATGTGGCTGTCCTTACAGAGATATGGCCTAAAGGCTACTGGCTCTGTGCTTAGATTTTTATTTTTAAATATTTGCTTTGTGTTTGATTTTGCCCTCTTGCTCTAATCTCAGATAACGACCACGGGATCCTTTCATGTCTGTCCTCCTGCTGTCACAGAATAAGAACATATTATTTCATTTATTATGAGTCACCAAAGCAAAATGTGTTTGAGGTTCATTTCAGGGCAACAAAGAGTTGCTAATCTATTTCAGAGCTGGAGTTGAGTGGGATAAGATACCGGCTGTTTTTGCCCTTCTTTGGAGAGCAGTTCTAATTTAAAGCCATAATTTCAGGATTTCTTCTGCAATGTGATATAGCCTGAAGAGTCTCATTTTATTATTGCTTTACAAAAGTATGCTGATTTTCTAAAGGGGAAACCCTTCTCCCCCCCCCCCCCAGCAGTTGTTGGAGGAGAGGACAAAAAGGGCAGAAAGCCATGAGACGTGATACATTATTTTAGTTTGTAAATCCTGGGTCAAGAACACTTTCTCAAGATGCTCCCCATTCATCTCCTGTCCCAGTGCATAAAAAGAACCAGAGGATACTGAAAATGTGTATGTGAGGGTGGCAATATTTTGTTCTGGGTATTTTATTAACTTCTTTATGGGGAGTGTTTTATATAAAACAATTTACCCAATTTTTCTTGTATCAAAGAAAATAATGGGAAAACTGACCTTTACTTCATATGTAAGTCACTTCAACCTCAGTTTCTGCAACTAAGACATGGAGTGATATATAATGAACTTTAAAGTCCTTTCCAATACTAACAATTTGGATTCCTATGAAAAGATTATGTCAATGAAAGATTTAATTGTGAAGGAATTATGTTTCCTGTTTTTATATTGATTGCTATTGGAGGAGAGAGGACAATCATTATCCCAAGTGTATTGCGAAACAATAGAATTTAGGAAACACAGAATTTAGGATGTAGATACAGACATGGTTCTTCCTCTTAGAAATTAAAAAAAAAAAAGGTTAAAAAAGTAAATATCAATAATCAAAAAAAAAAGTCTTCAGTATTCCATTCTGCTGGTAATGATGGACTGTCTTCCTCTACAAACATTCCTTACACAGGCCCTTCCGATGAGGTGGTATCTCATACCCCACACCAAAGATTTGCAAATTACAGCCCTTGGGCCAAATTCATACCAGGTTGTACTGTTGCTGCTGCTTCTACTACTGCTATTATTTTTGTATGGACCAAGCCAAGATTGATTTTTAAATAAAAAAAATATATATTATATTTTAAAAATGCAAAAAAAAAAATCTATTAGAGCAGTTAAGACAACAACATACCATAACAAGACAATGCACAGGATTTGGTCCTTGAGTTTGGAGATCTCTACTTTAGATCTGTCTAGGAAACTAGGAAATCTATAGATAAACCAATTCATCTTAAAACAGCAATTCACTTGTTTTACCAATAAATGACAGATTAATACACTGCCCCTTTCCAGAAGATGTACATCTTTGTTGTTGTTGTTATTTTTGTTTGTTTGTTTGTTTGTTTTTGAGGCAATTGGGGTTAAGTGACTTGCCCCAAAGTCATACAGTTAGAAAGACTGTTAAGTGTCTGAGACCAAATTTGAACTCAGGTCCTCCTGACTTCAGGGCTGGTGCTCTAACTACTGCGCCACCTCGCTGCCCCTGAAGATGTACATCTTAATGAGGAATAATTTCAATCTAAATGACTGAATCTTTAATGACTGAATGTCAGGCATTGTAACAGCCAGCATAACTAAGTGGATAAGGATAATATCCATGAAATCTCTCAAATCACATGGCATGGGCACATGTCTCCTTTGTATCCAGCTACCACTGGTCCCAGACATTATTTAAAAGTAAGGTTTGTTTACGTGCAAGGCTATTTATATATTGTACCAAAAGGAATGTGAAAGAAGAAAAAGATGTATTGTTTCATATAGTAAAATCCAGCTTTTATAAATAATGGTGATGAAATCAGATCAACCCAACATCACATTGGTCTCTGGAGTCCTATTCCCCATCATGGAAGGACCTAAGTGCATAATGCTAAAATATTCATTTCCTTGCCCTAGATTCACATTTAAATGCACAATCCATGAGTGTTACTTATTTTGGTTGCTTGATAAAAATTTGATATGTTCTGATTAATGTTCCTATGTCTTAATTCTATTTTATTAGATTGTATAAGGACTTAAAAATATATATGGTATCTTGTGTGTTTCCAGAGAGTAAGAAAATAGATAAGCAATAGGACAGTAAAAGAAAGATTGCTTTCATTAAATTATGCTCTTATTGGATTCTTCCCCCATGCCAAGATGTCTCTGTCCTGAAAGTGGTTTGCTGTGTGAAGAATAACTAAGGATGAATATTTTCCCTGTTTTCCTAGAACTGATTCATAAAGATGCAGAGAAATATGCCACTGCTCATGTGCCTTAAAAAAAAAAGAAACTGGAAGGGAAGCGCAGTGTTTATTGTGCTATCAAGAGGAACAGGCCTGGGGATTGATTGGGCAGTCTTGGGTTCACCTGTCTTAATTATTGGAAGCACTTCCCTAGATGACCCTCACACTATTCAAACTATCATATGATAGTTCCCATTATATAAAGCTTTAGCACTTATAAATATTTTTTCCACAAAGAAACCCAAGAAAACATGTTATAATTATTATTACTTCTATTTTATAGATAAGACATGATAAACATTTATTAAGCATCTATGTGCAAGGCTCTGTACTAATCACTGGCATACAAACAAGGTAAAAAAAAACTCTCTGCCTTTTCAAAGAATTTAAAATCTCTTTAGGTAAAATAATACACAAAAAGAAAACTAAATGAAGGATAGGGATGGAAAAAAGGCTCTGGCTCCAGGAAAGGCTGGTGATCACCAAGACTAAACCAAGCAGAGCAGAGTGGAAAATAAAGAAATGACAATGATTTTGAGCCCCTTATAAAGGGAAGCTATCTATGAGAGTAGGCTTTTTTTTTTTTTTTTTTTTTTTTTTTTTTTTTTTTTTTTACTCTATTCTCCAGCCCTTCTATCAGAGAATCAGAAATAAACTGAGAGTATGGATAAGATGTTAGTACTAAGGTTGAAGCACTGTCCATAATAGTGAGTTTCCTGGACAGGAAGGAAGAAAGAAATAATGATGATGATGATGGTGGGTCGGTGGTGGTGGTGGTTGGTTGGTGGTGATGGTAATAGAATCAAAACCAAGCAGAGTTTGTCAAGTTCTGGGAAAATGAGCAAACTGAGGCTGAGTGAATGGCTTGCCAATGATCATACTAAATGATGGAGGTGTGGTATGGTTTGTAGCAAAATGGAGAAACATGTCTCAAGATAAAAAGCAAAATAATTTATTTTACAATCTCAAGAAAGGGGTAACTGCCTGAGACATAGAGCAAGTATGATGTCCCAGAAAGACTGCCTCTGAGTTGCAGAAAGCTCAAGAATTTTATAATCCCTAATCACAATAAATCCTCTCCTCTTAGTCCATTGTCTGGGGTCTCAAGATTTCCAGTCTCATGTGCAAATCTATAATATAAAGTTAGGCAAAATATTTATGATGAAAGGCTGTCTTTTTGCCTTATTGGCAAGATGTCTTCAGGGACCCATTTCCTCCTTAGTGCAATCTGTAATTAGAAGAAATATTCCTTTCTTCTCTTTGTTAACACACAAGGTAAAGAATAGTTTAGTAATTTTTCACAACTGCCAATATTCTGGTCTTCACTCTATATCATTCAGAGGCAAGATCTGAATCCAGTCTAACTCAAATCTAATTCTCCTGAAATTATGTTTTTATTTGTTTCTTTGGTTTTTCTTAACTATGTCTTGAGGTAAGCGTTATAGTTGATGGAGTCCTGGATCTAGGAGCCAGGAGATGAATGTTCAGATATTGCTTCTGACATCTTAGTTGTATGACCACAGATGAATCATTTAGACTTTCCACCTCAGTTTCATTATATGTAGAATGGAGATATTAATTGTATCTAGCTCACATACATCAGAGCCATCATAAAATAATGTAAAATATGATGCTAAGGTTAAAGTTGTAAATATGTTAAGTCTTTTGAAAATCTTAAAGTGCCAGATAATTGGTAGTTATTATTGTGATGATGATGATGATGATGATGATGATGATGATGATGATGATTCTTGTTATCCTTTCAAGATGGAGCTCAATATCAGGAAGATATCAGGAGGAGAGATCTAGTTTTTGGTATAAAGCAGGGACCAGAAAATCCATAGACAAAGTTAGGAACAAGAAAATAAAGGTATGGGCAGCAGAATTCAGGAAGCTTTCAGTCATAGCAACCCCTCCAAAGTTCCCTTTACATTAAGTTGGCATAAGCCTATATGCTTCACCCCATTCTTCCTGGTCAAAATCTTTTAATTTAAAGGGAATTCATTTGTCTCTCTTAAAACAAAGTCACTGGCTTCTTTTATATTAGGATATACAAAGATACCCTTGAGGGTAGACAGATACTGCTTTTACTTTACATCTCTTGTGTTTTCCAAAATACCTGCCAAACAGTAAATGCTAAAGAAATATTTGCTGATTAAATGGTTACAACCTCAGGATAGACTTAGAGGATCAGAGCAGGGCACAGTTAAAAAGTTCCTTCTCATCAGAGCTCTTTTTTCTTCTTTATTTCTGGGAACCAAAACTCTATTCTTTTTCTTTTTCCCAACAATATTATTACTTTTTGTCTTTGTTCACCTTTTTATTTATTTTTTTTAATACACAATGCTTTATTGATGATTTTGAGAGAGAAAAATCAGAACAAAAAGGAAAAACCAAGAGACAGATTTTTAAAAAGCCAGAAAAAAAGAACATAGTATGTGTTGATTTATATTCAATCTCTGGAATTCTTTTTCTGGATATAGATGGCATTTTCTACCCAGAATTTATTGGGATTGCCTTGGACCAATTTTAGCATTAATATAGACAATTAATGTGTTAATATATTCAATTCTTTGTGACTCCTTTTGGAGTTTTCTTGGCAAAGATACTGATTGCCACTTCTTCTTCAACTCATTTTACAAATGAGAAAACTGAGGCAAAAGTTAAGCTTTGTCCAGGGACACAGAGCCTGAAGTGTCTGAGGCCAGATTTGAACTCAGGAAGAAAGATCTTCCTGAATTCCTGAATGGCATATTCACTGCGCCATCTAGGAGTCAGTTAAAAGACTTGAAAACTAATGTGAAAAGCCCACTTTCTGCAGTTATCAAACAGTAAGTTCCTCTTCTCTCTTCTGTTAACAATTGTCCAGTAGTCTCATATAATTTCCTAACACACAGTGATCTGTCCTCTCTGAGAAGTGCCCCATGTTTTATTTATTCTTTTTAACTGTCTCAAACAAGATCTGGGAAATGTTTATTCTAAGGTAATTTACACAATGCAATCAAGTCAAACAAGGGGCTATAAACAAAGCAGACACTTACCAAACTTGCTGAAATGAAAGGAAATTGGATTATATTGGTGTATCCATTCTATGACTCACTTAGTCCCTTTTTACATGGATAATTGAGTTAAAATCATGTTTTCTTCCTTAAAGCTTTAGTAGATCAAATTATAGATTTTTGCAATCAGAATGAACTTTTCATAAAATGGAATAAAAAGAGACTTGGGCTATTGCCTTTATGTCCTACTCAAAAAAAGATCAAGCTAGATGGTACAGTGGACAGAGCATCTATCCTGGAGTCAGGAGAATCAGAATTCAAAACCAGCCTCAGATATTATTTGGGTGACCATGGGCAAGTCACTGAAATCCAATTTCCTCCAAAAATGTGGGAAGCAAAAAGGATCATTCTTTTCATATAACAAAAGGTAGTCTTGCTTAGATTTCTAGCTCTCAGATGACCAAGTTAAAACATCCAGACAGAATGCTACTCCTCTAGAAAAGAAAACCAAATTTGTTTAGCTAAACAGAGAAAAAGAGGAAGAAAGGTATTCTGGTTTTCAGTTATCCAATACACTCTGGTTCTTCTCCAACTGGTTAACAGAAATGAAAAATATATTGGCCCAGACCTTTAATAAATACTTAATGCGTGTTTGATTGATCATAAAGCACAAACTCAGTCAAGGTCTCAAGATTACAACGAAAATCCTTCAATTGGGTGTTAAGCTCAACTACTGTGGGGAATCTGTGAAACAACTGGATAAAAGGCAAAATGTTAACCAAGAGTCAGATATGTGCAAACACCTAGTTTTGAGGGGCCATGCTTCCATCACTTTATTTGAACGCTAGATTTGTTTTAATTTTTTTGGTGGGAGGAAGGGCTAGACATGCCTCTTCTTATTGGATTACTAAAGTCTCAGAGGTTTGGAGAATGGTATTGAGATTGCTCAGAAAAGTCCTTGGATTCACCAAGAATAAGATTAATTAACAGCCCTGTCAGTGAAATAATAAGGTAGCACAACTTTAAAGCTGAAGGTTGAAGTCTTCCATAGCCAAGCCTGTGAGTTCATTCTCTTTTATCATGTTGGCCTCTTTCTGCCACCTGTTCTCAAAAAGCTTCAAACCTTGGGCAAAGATTTCTGCTGTGATTTCTGTCATTTTATGCTGCTGGTGTGACTTCTTGCTAAAGAAGGCATGTCTGTGACCTAGGAGTGCATATGGCTTGAAGATTTCAGCACCTTATTAAGAACAAAAACGTATCTTTATTTAGTGATTTAAGGTTCACAAAAGCAAATATAATTATTCCCACTTTACAGAAGAAGAAACTGAAACGTGTTAATGTTATGTTCAGGTCTATTATTTACTCCCTCCATCACTTGGGGCATTTAATGTAACCTCTCTGGACCACAGTTTCCTTATCTATAAAATGAAGAGAGTGAGACCAGGTGACAGCAAAAGTTTAATCTAGCTCTAAGTTTATGATCTTTTGAAAAGTTCAGCAGCCTCATGACACTATATATATAAAACAGAGTACTCAAGAATTGCTCTATTGTGTCTAGGAGAATGTGATCATTTTATATTAGTTTCATAATACCTTCTTTATTCCTTCAAAAACACATCCAGGGGAATTAATTATACTTGTGGCTTAAAGGGAACACACAAAAATCATATTAACTTAAATGCAGCAAGGAGATCTGGTTCAAGACTGGAATGATCATACCTCTTGTTCTCCTATACAACTCCTTCCAGATTGTCATTGGCTTTATTTATACGTGTAGTTTTGTTGTCAGAATGAAAGGAAAACACTTATACAGTTAGGGTGGTACATAAAACTGACAACTTGAACAAGAAAAATGTCAACCAGGGGTTGGTGCTGAGCCATTTAAACAATGAATCCAATGACCAGTGACTGACTCATTCCTAGACCAACTTGACATCACATTTCTAAAAGAAGTCTCAGAGACTTGATCAGCCCTAAATATAGGCAGCATATACCTACCACCTACACAGTATGGCTTCAGGGACTCAAAAAGTTGCTCCTCTGATGGGGGCTGGAATTCTGGAAGAAAGAGTTAAATCTTGAGAGACTGGGTTACAGGATGAGGAAGTAGAAGGAGAGGCAATAGTCAGAATGATCTGGAACTCAAAACAGAACTCATTATCTTTCCCTTAAAACCCTCCCTCTACCACCTTCCCTATTACTGTAGAGGGCAAACACTGTAATCCCAGTCCCTTATGCTTAAAACCTAGGAGTCATCCTGGATTCCTCACCATCTCTCACTGTCCATGTCCAAACTATTGTCAAGGAGTATCAATTTCCATTTGCAATAGCCTACAAACATACTCCTTTTTCTCTCACTATTATGGTTCAGGCCTTCATCACTTTATATATTACTCTTACTGTAATGACCTGCTGGTGGATCTACCTGCTTTGTCTCTCCCCACTTCAATCCATCCTGCCTTTAATCACTACAATGATGGACAGAAAAAATAGAGCATTCATCAGGGTTATGTATTCACCCAAGAAATTAGAAGGCAAGACTGGTTGTCCTACTGACCAATACCTGAAGCAATGATCCAGAGAAAAAGATGTAAAGGTAGACAGAATTAGCTTCTTACCATTGGAGTAATGGTTGTCTTTCTAAAATTCAGGTCTGATACAAATTGCTATATTTGATATGCCTACCTTTCTAGTCTTCATACACGTTACTCCCTAACACAAACTGCTTGATCCAGTGACACTGAACTTCTGGCTAGTCCTCAAAAATTACATTCCATTTCTATGCAGCTGATATATTTTTTTCCCCTGGATATCCCCCATTCTTGGAATGGTCTCCTTTCTCCAATTTAATTTGATCTCACCGCTTCCTTTAAATCCCAACTAAAACTCTTCTTCAATCCCTTTTAATTTCAGTGCCTTCCCTTTGCTAATTACTTCCTATTTATCCTGTACTTGCCTGCTTCATATATATTTGTTTATCTCTTCTATTAAATTATAAGCACCTTGAGTGTAGGGATTTTACCATTTTGATTTATCCTAAGCACTTAGCACTGTGCTTGGCCCATAGTAGGTTCTTCAAAATGTTTATTGATTACTAGCTCTGAAGTCAGGAGGATCTGAGTTCAAATCTGGCCTCAGACACTTAACACTTCCTAGTTGTGTGACTCTGAGCAAGTCCCTTGACCCAATTGCCTCAGCAAAAAAAACAAAAAAAAAAGTTTATTGATTGATTGATGGTATTACTACAGGGCAAGGAAGCAGCAGGTATACCTCCCAATTAGGGTCTTTAAAAACCATTCATTATGAGTATCCTGGGCATCAGGGAGGTGTAGTATCAGGAGGAAAAGAAACAAGATGGTATCAGAGGCAAAATCTCTGATATCACAATTTCATGGAGAGTTATTAGGCTGTGAGGATGTATTTACATGGATTGCCCCTCTTTCTGGCATACTACTAGGAGCTGTGGGTCGGTCTCTCAGAGTTCTCTGACAGAAACTTCCACAGCACTGTCAATGAAATTCGGCACAGCAAAAAAGCACAAACCTCCCTTCTCTGAATGCATATCTACACAAGGAGCATACAAACACCTCCCCTGAGTACAGCAGAGAACACCAATGTGAGATTTTAAACTTGGCTTCAACTATCTCCTTAGTTGCTTCAAATATACTTGGCAGTACATTTATCAGATGCTTCATTATTTAATGGAGGGAGTCTTTTCCTGTGTCAGTTTTAGGTGCTAATTCAGGTGGTTCAGATAAGAGCCATGTTTGGTTTTCTCTTGTCAAGTTTTCTAATATTTGATAAGAGTAGACAGGTATTAATGAAATCTGAGCTTGCCGTTAGCACTTTATGCTTTTTTCTTCTTCTGGGGATAAGCCTCCTTGATCACCTTCTCTTCAGGCCTATATCTGCCAAATTCTTTTCCTGCCAGACCTGCTTTAGCCTTAGTCTGTATCAGAGATGGTAACATCTTTTGTTTAAGGCTATAACTTTCTTTTAGATCTCAGTAAGTACAAAGAAGTTACAGTGAGGGTCAGCACAATGGAGGCATTGGCTTGAGTACTTAATAGCTCTATGACACTAGGATTGGTTCAATAGAAAGAGACGGAGAATGTAACCATTTGGGATGTGGATTTGTGCTTGTGATGGGCCGGTCATCTAAGTCTCCCTCTCTCTTGGTCCCAGAGTGTGTTTGCCTCTAGCCTCTCACTTCTGACCCTTATTCTAAGCACTAAGAAGCAAAACTGAATCAGGATTCTTAAACTGAAGTCCAAAGATTTGGGGGTCTTTGAATAGATTCCAGGAGGACCATGGACTTGGATCATTAAAAATTGAAGCACTGGTTTAGAGGATTGGCAATATGCGATGTTTTCAAAGTTAACAAGAAGGGAGTAATCAACACATTTGTAATTATGGACATTTACTAAAAAATATGATTTATAAAGAAGCTAATAAAAATCTTTCCTAACATTTAAGATTTAATGATCTGGCTCCACCTTGCCTAGCCAAACTTATCTCTCACTATTACTTTAGCCTTTGAATCCCCTGACTGATGATTAGGCTCCCCCATGTGTCATCTAATGTCAAGTTTATTCTCCCTACCTTAAATATCCTTACCTTCTTCCTCTGGCTATTTAAATATCACTCATCTTTAAAGGTCCATGTCAAGTTCAGTCACCTCAATGAAAGAACTATCCTGTCCTATACTAATGTCCTTCTTTTAATGGTTTTTATTGTTTGAATCACTGTTTTGATATTTATTACAGTCTCTTATATGATTTTGTGTACAGGTATAGGTAGCATAGTGAAGAGAAAGGACTACTACTGGACTTGTGCTGTGGAGACCTATGTCTTAGTCCTGGATTTTATTAGTTATTAGTAGCAGGATAAGGGGAAAATTGAATTAATCTCTCTTAGACTTCAATTTCCTTCTCTACAAATTGGGAATAACTGATTGCACTACCTTCCTTAAGGATCTCTTTATTTTCTAAAGAGCTATATACTCTAAAAGGCATGGCATACTTAAAAGTTCTATATAAAAATATAAAATGATCTATCCTATGGCATGTATTTGTTCTCTTTCTTTCTTCTCTCCTCTCTATTTTAAATACTCTAAGATTCATTACCTGGTTTTTACCAGATCTGCCCATGAGATAATCATCAGTCTAATACTGGATGTAATTTGTACCTAAAATAGCCTCAGCCTAGAGCTTTAGGCCCACAGGCTAGGTTTTTACAATTAAGAAGATAAAAAAGCTAATCTGAGGGACTGGATGGCAACTGATACTTATTATGTTCCTAATTAGGGTATTTCTCTATTTCCAGTAATCTTTGTTGTTGTTTGATTTTTTAAAAATAAGGTCCACCTCTTCATGATCCTATTTAGGGTTTTCTTGTTAAAGATACTAGAGTAGTTTAACATTTCCTTCTGCAGTTCATTTTACAGATGAGGAAATTGAGGCAAACAGGATGAAGTGACTTTGCCTAGAGACACACATCTAGTAAGCATCTAAAGTCAGATCTGAAATCAGGAATGACTGAGTCTAACACTAACCACCAAGCTACCTCTAGAGTCTAAAATTAGGAAGAAATTTAACTTCTAGGATGGTAGGTAGTCTAGCTCATCATACTTTGGTGAGAGAATTGTGTGAATTGGAAGAAGGGACATTAAGAGTTAAGTGACACTTTTTTATGGCAGACCAATTCAGTTTTGGAAAAATGTTGTTCATGAGTGGCTTTCTTCTATGTTTTTCTGTATTTTAAGGGTCTCTAGAGAAGTCTTATCTTCTTTGCTGTCCTGTGAACTAACTGAGATTTGACTACATGTGAAATCAAATGACTGGGCTACTCTGAGTCATATGATCAGTGACAGAAGGCCCCTTGGCAATACTTTCTGAACCCCTTTCTGCTTTCCTGGATGTATTTGCCTATGTCAAAGCTTTTTTGACCTTCAGTGGTAGTAGAAACCTGAAAAAGGGGAAGAGAATAGAATCATATAGAAAAAGGCTTCCATTTGGAATAAAAATATATGTAGTGTTTTATGGTTTATCAGGTGTTTCACTTACCTTAACTTTATTTACATTACATATAATACAATATTATTACATATTACATACATACATACAATTCTCATGACAGCTCTATTTGATTACTGAGTGGAACAGAGAAAAGACTGAAGCATTTACTAAGGTTGATCAACTAGTATTTTTTAAGTGCCTACTATGTTCCAGTACTATGTTAACAGTATGTTAAGTTCTGAGGGTACAAAGAAAGGCAAATAATAGTCCTTACCCTGAAAGAATTCACAACTGAACTCAGAAAACAACATGCAAACAACTATGTGTAAACGATACATTCAGGATTAATTTTAGGTCATGTCAGGGGGAAGGTGGAAGCTGAGAAGATTAAGGTTGACTAGGAAAAGTAGAACTTAGGCAGAATTATTAAAAATGATAGGAGCATAGATCCAACATTGGATGAGACTTCAGAAGACATCTATTTCCACTCCCTTATTTTATACATTAAAAAAGTGAGGCCAAAATTATTTAAGTGATTTTCTCAAGGTCATATAGATGATAAACAAGAGAAATGGAGTTTTGAATCCCAGTCCTCTGACACCAATGAAAGCACAGTTTTAAATTAAAAAGTTTTCTTCATTGTTTATCCTCTTCTCCTGCCACTCTCCTTCCTGCTCAAAAATTGTTATTGTTTCCTAAGGAACAGCCACATAGAAATAATGAGAAACTTAATAAAAGATTTTTAGACAGTGAACTACCAAAATTAGTCTGTAGGAAGTTCTCTTCAATAGCCTATATTCTAAGATCTATCTTCCAACATCCCATTACCATCCACAGTCTAGCACTGATCATGTATCCTCCCTTGTTCAGAAACATAAAAGACAAGGCTTGTCTTTTTTGATCAATTCCTGAAGCTCAGATTCAGAAGAAAATACACAAGTCAGATTTGTGCTGTCTACTAGACACCAGCAGAAGGAAGAAATTTGTCCAGCACAGGCTTCCTCCTTCTATAGACAGTCTCACCATTCCTCAATAATGCTTCTGCAAAATTAGGAAAAGGGCAGCAAGGTGGTGATGAATAGTGTGCCAGAGCTAGCATCTTCATGAGTTCAAATCTGGCTTCAGACACTAGCTGTGAACCTGGTCTTCTCACTTAAATCTATTTACCTCAGTTTCTTCATGCAAAAAAATGACCTGGAGAAGGAAATAGTAAAGCATTCCAGTATCTCAGCCAAGAAAACGCTAAATGGAGTCATGAAAAGTCAGATCTGTCTAAAATGACTAAAACACAACCTCAAAAACTTAGAAAAAGTCCATTACATCCCCAGGACCAAAAAATCACCAATGTCATTTTATATAGCATCAATTTTACTGTTTCTGTGGAAGGGTAACACTTTATCTTTAGAGGTGTATATTGGTGGGTCACTTTTTGGGGAGCTGTTGATGGGATGCTAGAATCTTTTTTCTAAGTTCCTGGGTTTTTTTCTACTATGGAGTTGTAAACAATCATCATAATGATATCACTAAACCATTAACACCATCAACATAACCTGTTTTCCCAGGAAATAACATGCAAGCAATTTTGCAATAGAAGACAGGTGTTTCTAGATTGCCTTTGTGGACTTTTCTCACAATTTCTGCTGTAGATGATTATACGTATCAGTTGCTATTAGGCACTGAAGAAAATTCCTTTTCTCACAGGAATACTGAACAACTCCAGCCCCCTGCTCATTTCTAAAATATACATTCTTGCAGTGACACAACTACACAATAGTACTGAACGAACAACACAGGAGTTTCTCTCAAAGAGATTGTGTAAAGAAAGTAGGAAGGAGAATTCAGGGACATTTGCTACAAGAACAAATCTCATAAGGAGGTCCTGGCATAATACTAGGAAAATTCTGGGCCCCCAAGTGACCAGGCATTCTATTTTAGTACAACTTGAAGCAAGTGGAACAATCCCTAGTCCTCATCTTCCCTGTCCTCATTTGCCAATTAATGGGAATGTTATACTTCATTTTGCTCCTGTTCTCCAGGTTTCACATTAAGTAAAATGTTTGCCTCTGCTGCTTTTGTTCATAATGCGTCTTCATTACTGGTCCCTGGAACCTCTCCAAGGCAAGCAAAGCCATGCAAAGTCATTGTCTTGTCAGAAAAGTCCATTAAGACTGTCAGGCTCACTAACAAATCAATCAGGTACCAGAAGGCTTTTCAAAACTGTATCATTTGTGCTCAGTCCTAAATAAACAGCCAGACTGGGCAAATGTCTCAAAGGCACAGGGCTGTATCCCAAACTCCAGCCTGACTGTTTAGTTACAGAGAATGTTTTCCTGCTGCTGATGAAGAATTTTTCAACTCTGTGAACAATTGTTTATGATCTATAGAATAGGGAAGATACTATTTCACATTTTTGAGAAACATACATATGCCCTTTTAGAAATGGAGTTACGCATTTAGAATGCCAAAGTCAGATAGGGCCCATAATTCCTTGAATCTGTATATATTTGGCTATTTCACAAAGCATTTTCATCGTTCCACATAAAACTCACAACCTGACCCACTCAGCTTCTAAATGAATAGTCTGAATATCATCGATTTCATTTTACATACATGAGATCTGGTAACTTAATTAGGGTCTATATAGAATTAATGTCAGAGAATGCAATTCAAACCCAGTTCTTCTGACTACTACTACTGCTACTGCTGCTGCTGCTACTATTACTATTATTAGTGCTGCTGCTGCTGCTGCTCCTGCTGCTATTATTACTGATGCTGCTACTACCACCTAACTAACTACTACAGCTAACTAACATTTATCAAGAATTTATTGTGCTATGGACTGTACTAAATGTATTATTTCTACTACTGTTGCTACTGCTACTGCTGCTGCTACTATTGTTACTGCTACTGTTGCTAGTGCTACTGCTACTGCTACCACTACTATTATAGCTAACAACATTTGTAAAGTATTTATTGTGTGTCATGGATTGTACTAAATGTATTACAATTATTATTTCATGGCAATAAGAGAAGAAAAAGAGATTAAAGGAATTAGAATAAGGGATAAGAAAACCAAAATATCACTCTTTTCAGATAATATAATGGTATACATAGAGAAACCTAAAGAATCAACTAAAAACTATTAGAAACAATCTACAACTTTAACAAAGTTGCAGGATACAAAATAAATCCACATAAATCATCAACATTTTAAAATATCATCAACAAAGTCCAATAACAATAGATATAAAGACAAATTTCATTTAAAATACTGTCAATAGTATAAAATATTTGGGAATACATCTACCAAAGGAAAGTCAGGAACTACATGAACACAACTACAAAACACTTTTCAAACAAATAAAGTCAGATCTAACCAATTGGAAAAATATCAAATGCTCTTGAATAGGTCGAATGAATATGATAAAAATGACAATACTGCCTAAATTAATCTATTTATTTAGTGCTATACTGATCAAACTCACAAGAAATTATTTTACATATCTAGAAAAATAATAAAAAAAATTCATCTGGAAGAACAAAAGGTCAAGAATTTCAAGGGAATTGGTGAAAAATGCAAATGAAGGTGGCTTACCTATATCAGATCTAAAACTATATTACAAAGCAGCTGTCATCAAAACCATTTGGTACCAGCTAAGAAAGAGAATAGTTGAACAATGGAATAGGTTCACAAGATAAAATAGTCAATGACTATAGTAATCTAGTGCTTGACAAACCCA
Source organism: Sminthopsis crassicaudata (assembly GCF_048593235.1). Classification (NCBI taxonomy): domain Eukaryota; kingdom Metazoa; phylum Chordata; class Mammalia; order Dasyuromorphia; family Dasyuridae; genus Sminthopsis; species Sminthopsis crassicaudata. Next base: position 346,955,566 of record NC_133619.1, on the reverse strand, counting down.
AAGACCATAGCTTTTGGGATAAAAATTCACTATTTGACAAAAACTGCTGGAAAAATTGGAAATTGTATGGCAGAAACTAATTATTGGCCTACACTTAATACCATATTCCAAAATAAGGTTAAAAAGGGTTCATGATCTAGACATAATGATATAAACAAATTAGAAGAACATAGAATTTTATCTCTCAGATCTTTGAAGGAAGAAAAAAATTTGTGACCAAATCAAAACTGGTGATCATTATCGATCACAAAATAGATAATTTTGATTATATTAAGTTAAAAAGTTTTTATACAAACAAAAATTAATGCAGACAAGATTAGAAAGGAAGCAATAAGTTGCAAAAACATTTTTACATTCAAGGGTTTTGACCTCATTTCTAAACTATATAGAGAATTGATCCAAATTTATAAGAATTCAAACCATTCTCCAATTGATAAATAGTCAAAGGATATGAACAGACAATTTTCAGATGAAGAAATTGAAACCATTTCTAGTCATTTGAAAAGGTGCTCTAAATCATTATTAATCAGAGAAATGCAAATTAAGACAACTCTGAATTACCACTACAAACCTCCCAGATTGGCTAAGATGAAAGGAAAAGATAATGATGAATGTTGGAGGGGATGTGGGAAAACTTGGATACTAATACATTGTTGGTCAAATTGTAAACAGATCCAACCATTCTGGAGAATAATCTGGAACTATGCCCAAAGAGTTATCAAACTGTGTATACCTTTTGACCCAGCAGTGTTTCTACTGGGCTTATTAAAGGGGGGAAAGGACCTCATGTGCAAAAATGTTTGTGGCAGCCCTTTTTGTAGTGGATAGAAATTGGAAACTGAGTGAATGCCCATTAGTTGAAGAATGGCTGAATAAGTTATGGTAAACGAATGCTATGGAATATTATTGTTCTGTAAGAAATGACCAGCAGGATGATTTCAGAGAGGCCTGGAGAGACTTGCATGAACTGATGCTAGGTGAAATGAGCAGAACCAAGAGATTATTAAACCTGGCAACAGCAACATTATATGATGATCAGTTCTGATGTATGTGGCTCTCTTCAACAATGAGATGATTCAGACTAGTTCCAATAGTCTTGTAATCAAAAGAGCCATCTACACTCAGAGAGAGGACTGTGGGAACTGAGTGTGATTCACAACATTCTCACTCTTTTTGTTATTGTTTGCTTGCATTTTATTTTCCTCATCATTTCTTTTCTGGTTTGATTTGATTTTTCTTGTACAAGGTAATTGTATAAATATGTATGCATATATTGGATTTAACATATGTTTCTACCATGCTTAACGTATTTTGAAGTGCTTGCCATCTAGGGGTGGGGTGGAAGAAAGGGGGAAAACTGGAACACAAGGTTCTGCAAGGGCTAATGTTACAGAATTATCTATATATATGTTTTGAAAAATAAATAGATTTAACAAAAATATTTAAAAATTATTATGTCATTTGATCTTTTCAAGAGCCCTGGGAGATAGTTACTATTAGTGCATTCATTTTACAGAGAGGCAAACAGTGGTCAAGTGTTTGGGTCACATAGCTAGTAAGTTTTTGAGACCAAATTTAAACTCAAGTCTTCCTGATTCTAGATCTGGCATTATATGCACTGTTTCACTTAGCTCCCCCCCAACCCCCTCCATATGAGGCTCAGACTTTTCCTGCTAGACCACAGTAAACTTAAAGCACTGAGCAAAAAAAAAAGAAGAAAAAAAATCAGAAAATCTGGTTGATTTTTTAAAGGGTTGTTTGTGATATAGAGTCATTGATTTTGAAGTGGAAGAAACTTCAGGTGTCACTGGGTCCAACTTGCTTATTTTATAAGGAAACTAAAACATGATTTACCCAAGTAAGTGGAAAGTGGGAGAGAAAATTTGAAATCAAATCCTCTGTCTCCAAGTCACATAATCTGTCCATTGCCCATCCAGGCTGCTTTTTTTTGTTTCCCATAAGTTCACTTTTGGGTCCAAGTTTTACAACAAACATAGGATACAGATGATCTGGGTATGAGACAGATTCCTTAAGAGGCCCTTTTGCTATAAAAGCTTTACTCCTATGCTTCATGATGGCATGAAGATGGTTTTATGTGAAATACAACTTATGGAAAGTAAGAAAGGCTTCAGGTATGGGCAAATTAGTAGTCTGAAGGTCAATTCCCTCAGTGCCTTAATTTTCCTTTCTGTTAAAAAAAAATGAGGTTGATCCAATACTTAACGTGCAACAAGAAAAAGGTATTTACACACATATATTGTATCTAGGTTATACTGTAACACATGTAAAATGTATGGGATTGCCTGTCATCTAGGGGAGGGAGTAGAGGGAGGGAGGGAAAAATTTGGAAAAATGAATTCTAGGGATAATGTTATAAAATAAATTACTCATGCAAAAAAATAAAAATAAATAAAAACTAGATTTGGGGGAAAAATGAGATTGGAATTCTGAGGTTCTACCCAACTTTGGAACTATGATACTATGATTATAAATGTTGAAAGCCTCATCAACAAAGAGTTGACCATCTAAGTGATTAATTTTTTTGGCCACAGAGATTCATGAATGGAAGATTTTAGATCAGCATCAATCCAGGGAGTATCTGCACTGGTGAAATCATGGATCCCTAAAATAATGACATTGAAAGCATATGGATTATAGGCATGAACCTTTTTTATAATTAGCATGAGCCTCTCAACTACTCTACATGAATGCTTGGAAAGGCTAATAGTCACTCAAATCATGCCTTAAATTATGCAATCCAGTCAGAAAACCAACTCTATTTGTGTTCAATGTTTGCGTCCATCGCCACTTAATTAAAAAGTCTTTTGCAATTTCTGAAACCCTGTCTGACTTTGATAAAATCTCATTAAAGTCTAATTAAGTGTTTCAGTATATGCTAACGATAAAAGACCTATTCCGTGACCAAGCACAGGGATTTAGAATAATCCATTCTATTTTCAGAGAATCTAAGGTGGGGGAGGGAGTAAAATGATCTAGGTGATTATTCTGATGGAGTAAACAAGTTATTGATGTAATCTGCTCTCAAATTTATTCCTGAGGAATGACCTACCATCACAGCCTCCTTTTCTTTCTCTGAATAGTGATGAAACAACACACTGTAACATCTATCAACTTGACTGAACAGTAAATCATGAAAATGGCCACTTCTGAAAAATTCCTTCTTTGCCTGGGTACAGATCCTGCCAGCTATAACCTGAGGGAAGTTGGGGAGCTTTCTTCTCCCTGGGGAAGATTTTAGCAAGAAAGTCATAGTCAATGATCGGGAAGCCTGGCTTTTTGCATTCTGCATCTCATTTGTCTTTCTTCTGTAGTTGCATTTCCCTACCAGCAAATCAGCATACTGCTCCAGGGGATGCATTTCTTCCAGGGATGGCACATTCAATTATGGAGCACTTTAAAATGATTCCTTGGTCAATTAACCCTATGTGAGATTAGAATTCTGGAATATTAGTGCTAATTCATGGGAGGAAAGCAAGGCAGTATATAGAAGAAGGAAAATGCATGGTATTTTCAAGGAATTTACATTATAATTGAGGAGACCTAGAACATATGCAGCAGTTTATGACATACATAAGAACTGTATGAATTATTTCCCATCAGCTTTTCTACTTGTGTGACCTTGGACAAATCCCTTTACCTTCCTAAATTTTAGGTTCCTCATTTGTAAAATGAGGACACTGAAGTACTTTCATTAAAGTATTTTAAAAATTCCTTCCAAATCTATAACCCCAAGATCCCTTTCTCTCTCTTCACATTCTGAACAGTCTGTTGTCTGTTCCTTGAATTTAACATTCTACTTTCAGTATTCATGCCTATGCAGAGTATCTTCCAAGCCTAAAATACATTTTTTCCCTTTTCAATTAAGTTTCTTTTTTTTTTTTTAATCCTTAGGATGATAATGCAATCTAAGAATGCTCTCTTTCCATGAGAACATTTTTTTTTAATGTTAGTGTTCGCTCCCTCTACAAATTATCTTATACTTATCTGTCTAAACAGTTTTGACTCTCCCCCAAAGCCCTGAGGGAGAGCACTGATTTTTTTTTTTTTTTTTTTTTTTTTACTAAGTCTAGAACCTACCATTCACTGCCTTGCACATGGTAAATACTTAGTAAATGCTTGCTGAATTGAATTGAACTCCACGTAGTCACAACAGTATGTCTCAAACAGCATAGACTACAATATAGACTATGATATAGATTCCCGAATATTCCATATATAAAAATTAGGAGAAAAGCAATCTATAGAAGTATCAGGGCTTTAGAATTCTTCTGCTTGGACAATATGGTCTCAGCTTATCTTTCCACTACCAGCCAATGCAAGCTCTTCATTGAGGAGATCCCTGAATATGACATGAATTTTTCTACCTCCAAATTCACATTTCTTGTGTCATTTATTGTCTGTATAATTCACTGATTACTCTGTGAGATTTTGGTGAGGTTTTCCCCATGTTCCATCTGATTACCCCCTACCAATAAAAAAGCTTCTTGAGGGTAGGTGTAACACTTTCATATTACCCACAGCACCAAAATGGGCACATATGGACTCACTGACTAGCTGGGTAATTCAAGGAGGGAGAACTTTCCTTTATATTTTTCCTGAAAGCAAACTAATTATTTAGTCAACTAATTAATCAACAAGTATCTTTTTAGCAGTTGCTATGAGCAAGTAAAAATGCTAAATTTTGAAGATACAAAGAAAAAGTTTCTGCCTTCAAGTAACTTATATTCTAATTTTGTGTATGTGAGAGAGACCAAAATACAAATCTATACAAACAACATAAAAGCAGAGTCAATGGTAGATGATTTTAAAGGAAAAAGCACTAGTATCTATGAAGACTAGACAAGGTCTTTGTGCAGGAAGCGGCTCTTGATCTGAGTCTCTAAAGAAGTCAGATAGTTTACATGGCAAAAGTTAGGAGAAAGAACATTTCAAATAATGAAGGTTCATCCAGTACAAAGATATAATGATGGAAGATGAAGTTTCATGTCTGAGGAACATCAAATAAGGCAGGTAGGGGAATAAAATCGCAATATACTATATGATATAGATGACAAATATTCCCTCTAAAAAATTAGGAAAAGAGAGATTCATATGAGGTTCAAGGCTTCCAAATTCTTCTAATTGTACAATATAGTCTCAACTTATCTATTCACTATCAGCATTTCACACAGAAGATCCAATACACTCAGAAGTGTATTGAGATTTAATGTGTGACATGGTCAGAATTACACTATAGAAAAATCACTTTGGGAGCTGGGAAGTAGGTGGTTCAAATCAAGAAGAGATGTGAGACCCATTAGCCATATGCAATAAATGAGACATATTCTAAAATTATCTCTTTCCGATAAAGTGAAACACTTTATTTTCTGCTGATACTTTATGACTTTATGAATGTTCATCATAATGGTTTTTCTCTACTAGAGATAATGTGGCTATGATCAGAGATGTAGAAGTAAAGAAGCCTCAGGAATCTAGGATTCAAATAGTCTGTTTCAATGCAATGCCCATTGCATGAAACATTTTCTTGGATATCTAACCCTGTGCGATGTCTTCTCTCTGTAGTAAGCTTTTCTGGTGTTAATAGTGTCATGTCTGTAGGCTTTTTAATATCAAAGGCTGCATCTTGTATTTTTCTTTCCATTCCCTTTAGTACTTTGACCATTTTTTTTGGATATGGACTAAATATTTCATTGTAAACAGAACTCCCCATGTGAAAATTCTTTTCACTGATACAGACTGGCAGCTCATCTATAAGTTATGATCCTTTAAGAAGAGTCAGTAGAATACTGAGAAATTGACTTGCTCACAGCCACAAATCCAGTATTGCTCAGAAGTAGGAAATGATCCCAGGTCTTTCTGGCTCCTCTCTATCTACTATGTCAAGTCACCTTTTACCTCACAGGAAAAACATGTGCATATGTATGCACACACATAAAAAAATTAGATTTCAGAATTGCTACTTTCCTTATGAATGAAGTTAAATCCTGACCAACTGTCCTTCCGTGAAAGTTCTGATATATATGAGCAGTAAGCCTGATGTTCTCAGATACTAATATAATTGGCTGAAAAGTAGAAAGTTAATAATCTTGCAGTGGCCAAAGAGTCAGTTTTTTTTCCACCAAAAAACTGGTTATTGCAAATTGGAGACACCATTAATGGGAACTGTCTGACTATTGTTTGGCAAAGGATATGGTGGTTGCCAAAGCCTGGGTCATCCTGATATACAAAATAACATCAGAAAGATAGAAAATTCAATCCATATAGTGTTGGTTTTGTATGAGTAAAACTTAATAGACTGCTTGACTGGATTCATCAATTATTTTAGCATCATGAAGAAAGAAATATTGAGCAATCTCAGAGGATGAATTCAATCATAGGAATGAGTCTGAATTTGTCAGCATAATTTTCAAAGTACCTAAATATAAATATTTGAATTGTGATTGTGGCTATACTTAAAAGTACCATTAAATTCTTTCACAGGCACAAAATGTTCACATTTGAGGTCATATTAATTAAAAGGAGAAAAATACTTTTAATTTAGCATGTATAATAATATGTACATATGCACACGTATATCTGTATGTATTAGAAGGGCTTTGTTGTAACTCCAAGAATATCTACCAACAGAAGATTCACTGCTTATACCACTCCCTTTCTCCTACAATTGTTTGCCTACTTTCCTGGGCCTTATTAAAATGTCAATACCATTTGCAAGACAAGATCTCATGGGATTTAAAAGACCCAATAAAGATATGTAGGTATATGCCTTTGAATAAAACTTCAGAAAGAAGCAATAAAAAACAAGATAAGATGGACAATCCACAATATATCTCTGAATCTTTGAAAAAATAAGAGAAAAATCAATCATTCTCCCTCATATAGGCTTCACTTACTGTGGTAAAAGTGAGGAAGGGTCATTCCACAACTTATTTAGGGATCCTTTAGGAGACCAATTCAGTGTTGCAAAGTGTTCCTAGAAATCACCTTAGGTTACTCTTTTTAGTGATCTAGTTAGAGAGGTGAGACAGGATATATAATATATAGTATATATAATATAAGGAAAAATGATGAATAGCCCAGGTCTTTAGAACCTATTAACAACAGCCTCCAGTTATTTAAGTTGTAAGATGGAATTTAAAAGATCACTTATCTAGAGTAAAAGTAGAGTAAAGGAGAAACAGAGTTAAAGGCAATAAAGAAGCATAAACAAAGGCTCAGGTAGTCATGAAGATGGAGCTTTGGTGATTAATGATAAGAAGGTGGCTTCAGAATGGAGTAATAGCTCCAGAGTCAGAGCTAAGACAAGAGATAGGAGGCAGAGCTAGCTGTGATTGACAGTGGTAGAGGAAAAATTTCACCAAATTACAACTAAAGAGAAAAGATGCTCAGAAAAGATGTTCATAAAGCACTCCTTCATTCAGTGTCTTTGGAGTGTGAATCCTTTACTAATCTTGATTTGGCATGGTAATCTGTGACAGAATTATTTCCTAATAATAAGTGAGGGATTATTTGTTTTTGTTTTTGTATGGACCATATACTTTGTTAGTTAAATTAAATATTTTATTTTTGGTGATTTTGACTGCCTTTTGAATGGAGCATGGCCTGGATGGAGGCTTAAATGTTGAACCTGAGGATAATCTACACTGATGCCATAATGGATTCAAAACCTTTTGATATTAGAAATTAAACACCCCAGCCCTTACACCATGTTGGCTAATGTTCCCTTTATTATATATATATATATATATATATATATATATATATATATATATGTATATATATATATATATATATATATAAATATATAAATATATATGTATGTATATATATATATGTATATATATGTATGTATGTATATATATATGTATGTATATATATATGTATATGTATGTATGTATGTATGTATATTTTAAATACCGAACTCAAAAGCACCATTTGAAGTTCTGAAAAGTCATGAGGAGTAGAGTTCTGAGTTAGGGATGTCTAGTTCACTTGCTGTCAATGTAAAACCTTCTCTGTATGCTGCAAATACCATTGAGTAATTACTTTGAATATTAACAACTATTCTGGCAGCTACTGAGGCCAGGGGCTACTTTGATAGGCTGAGTACTGTTTGCACATTAGGGGAAGAGGAGGAGAGATTGCCAGTCAGGCGATGCTGATATTTGCCATGCAAGAAAACAGACTATATGTTGTTTGTTTGTTTTTTTTCCCTGTCATCATCTTTAAGCTTCCTTATCTCCAACTGCAGGACACAGTAAAGTAAAATTCAATTAGTATTTATCACTCTTTTTCTGGCTGAGTAAGTCAACTGCTTTTATTGCTTAAACTCATAAAAAAATATGGAATTGCCATAGACCAGTGAGGACAGTTAGACTCTAGGCTGGAAAGGCCTATGTTTTAGACAAAAAAAGGCCATTTTCCTATCATGAAATCCTTTCATTATGGCTGGAGAGAGAGAGATGATATTCAGATTATAATGATTACCAAATGCTATTAGGAAAGTTGCTCTTCTCTCAATTTATATCTTTAAATATCTTCCATCAATCTTTCTCATGCAAGAAAAGGTCTTGGAAATACTGGATATGGTTCAGGACTGCCCTTTTAACTTCTTGCTAACAGAGATGACCAGTAGTAGGCAGTGGAAAGGGAACTACTTGGCTTTAGAATCTGGAAATCAGAGTTCAAGTCCCAGCTCCATCTACTCTTAAGTATCTTTGTGGTATTGGACAAGTCATTTTCTTCCTCTAAGTCCCTGTTAAGAGGAGAGAGTAATCTCAAAGGTCCTTTCAAAGCTCTGAGAGCCTATCACTCTATTTGTAACTGAATTACTTAATAATATTCCCTTAACTGTTACCTGTCCTAGAAATGGCTTTAACACAGAAGCCTATAAGAGATTGGTAATTATTTTTGAAAATCTCCTTTTATGAGAGAATCAAAAGTACATAAGAATAGAGAAAATAGGCCAATTCTCTTTAAAACAACTATAACAACAACCAATAATTTGTCAAAAGCAAGCAATTTTTCCCTCTCAACCCATTACTGGACTAACTTAGACAATTCACATTGGATTTAAGTCAATCATATTGTACTCAAAGCACAAGCAATAAAACCAACTACATTCAGGGAGATCAGACAATTGCCTTATATGACATGATCTGAGAAGAATTGATAAGAGTACTTTTCCCTAAACATCAACTCATCATTAGCATCATTAGGAGCTTAGTGGCTTGACAGAGAACAGAACTGTAGTTTGAACAGTAGCTATTTGAGCCTAGGCAAGGCACAACTTCTGTTTGCCAAGTTCTTTAACTGTAAAAAAGTGGAATGATTGCACTTACCTCTGAGTTGCTGTAAGATTCAAATAAGGTTATTATTTTGATTGTATAGTTACTAATGATTATTTTTATTATGATGATTACCAACTTAGTCCTTTAGGGTCAGCATTGCCTTTTCCAAAAGTCTTTTAAAATACAATTCCCTAGAGCCAAGAGAATATTATAAACAGAAATAATCCTATTATATGATAATCAGTTCTGATGGACATGGTTCTTTTCAACAATGAGGTGATTCAGGCCAATTTCAATAGACTTGAGATGAAGAGAGCCATCTATATCCAGAGAGAGGACTAGGGGAACTGAAAGTGGATCACAACATATTTTTCACATCTTTTTTTGTTGTTTGCTTGCTTTTTTTTTCTTTCTAATTTTTTTTCCTTTTTGATCTGATTTTCTTGTGCAGCTTGATAATTGTGTAAATATGTTTAGAAGAATTGCACATGGTGAACCTATATTGGATGGCTTGCTGTCTAGGGGAGGTGAGATGAGAGGGAAAGGAGGAAGAAAAATTTAGAACACAAGGTTTTACAAGGCTAAATGTTGAAAATTAACTTTGCATATATTTTGAGAACAAAAAAACTATTATTAAGAAAAAATACAACTCTCCCTTGGAATGGTAGCACACTAAACTTCTATCACTTCAGAGTGAGTGGGTTTCTCTCAAGATTGACAGGAGCAGTAGGAAACTAGAGAAGGACATAGAAGAGGAGTAAAGGGTATAATGGCCAGCCAGACCTTACCTATTTTGCAATTGAGTTAAAGGTCTGCCTTCTATGGGTTATGCAAGAGCACTGGCTTGAAAGGCATGATACCAGATATTCAGTTCTGTTTTGGCCTTTTGTGACAGAACCATAAAATCTTTGATTTGGGAGGGCACTTAAAATAGCAACTTGTCCAATCTTCCTAGTCATTAACTAGGGTTATGCAGGTCAATTAATTATTCTAGGTCTTAGAATACATAACTGTAAAAACCAGGGAATTCACAGCTTTCTTACCTAGTCTATATGATCTCTTAGGTCCTTTCTAAGTCTTTAAAAAAAAAAGTTCTCTGTAAGTCATTCTCTAATGAGGATTTAAAATATTGCTCCTATTCTTTTTATGTCTTTAATCTTTTTATATCAGAAAGTTCTATCCTTGATATTTTCCTCTTATCACCATATTCTTTTGCTTGGCCATTGCATTCATTCTCATGGTTTTTGTCAGGATCATACTAGCATTGTGTGTGGTTGTGGGTGCATGAGTATGCCCAGGGAAAAGGGCATGAAATGTAATGAGGACAGGGGGAGAACCTAACCTGAGGAAAAGATGCTTGGGGATGCATAGTGAAGAAAATCCTAGAGGTTCCTATTTTAACTGATCAAACATTTATGTTTGATGAATGACTTAATGAAACCATCAAGAAAATTGACTTTGGATACATGTTTAAATTGTTTGACAAAGGTTTAAATTTATTTACATTTGACAATTCTGATAGACATTAAAAATCAAATAAAGTTAGACAAAAGGAATATTTGAGGTTCCCTATAAATATGGAAAGGAGGTGTTGACTTTAAGATAGATGTGCATGGCCTCTTTTCCAAGAAGGAAAGACTTCTGGGCTGGAAGGGCCCTGAGGCTGAGATTGGAGAATGATTCTTAAACATTTAAAATCAACTCTATCAGGAAGCAATATCAATTGAATTGGGTTTGTATGATTTGGCCATTTAAAAATAAAGCAGATAGATCTTTAATTTAACCTTCAAGGTTTTTTTCTCCCTTAAAAAGAATAGTTATTAGTAGTACTAATGTGCAGAATTTCTGGGTTATACCAGTATTCACCTTTTCATTTATTTAAAAAAAATTATATTGTATTTTAATTAAGTCTATGGTCACACAACCCAAACCCTTGCAGGAATGTCATTTACTAAGGCAAACAGCTGGAACCTAGGTAAATAATAATAATTTTTAAAGTTTGTATATAATTTTGAACTTGGTTTAATAGGTCATCTCTCCACACCGTGGAAAGAATGGCCCATAAAAAAGTAATTAGTTTATATAGACTGTCAAGGTTCAGGGGGGACAGCTGGCCTTTGATGCCTAGACTGTGATTACAGACAGCTCAGAGTAGCTCTACAAGATAATAAAACTGGGCTCTGAACTGATGCCAAGGTATTCACAGATCGTGCTCTGGACATTTTGCCAAGCACAGTTCACTATAAACCCCCATTTGCTTTCCCCACCCCGATTCAGAATTTCAAATGAGCCTAAGATATTTTAGGCTCTTTCTTTAGAACCCTATAGGCCTATAAAAGTAAAACAATTGACCTTACAAATTCATATTCATAATTAATACTTGTGGTGGTTTCCATTTTTGTACATTCTCAATATGGCCATGTTAGTAAGCCTAAATGATGACTTCTTGATAAGGGGGTTAATGAATATTAATTTAACCATACCTGGCCATGAAAGAGTTCACTTACTGAGACATTAGATGGTTTTTCAATAATTTCTTATCTCACAATGTCAACCATAAATGTTGGCTCTTTCAAATACATTTTCTAGGATGTTTTCAAACATCCCATACATTTAACTTTTTTTTTTTTTAATCTTCCCTTTACTCTGTCTCAAACATAAGGTTGTGAATACACTGCCAAAAGGGAACACCCTAAATACTGAATAATACATTAAGAGAGTCATATCAGTAAAAGCACAGCATTATAGTATAGCATTAGTATAGTAGGAAATGTTCTGGGCTTAGAACTTTGAAAGAATTGCTTATATAGATCTGAATATTGGTTCCATGGCTTACTACTCTATGGAAATATACTCATCTATGAATTGATGATAGCAACACTTGTGATTGTGGGGGGAAAGCTTAGTTTGTCTGAACCTCAGTTTCTTCATCTGTACAACAGATACTTCTTTCTTCCCTGAGCAAAATGTTTCACATCTCTGAGTCTCAGTTTTGTCATCTATAAAATGAAAATAATACTACTCAAGTTACTTACCTTATAGGGCTATTATGAGGAAAGTATATCTAAAACCTTAATTTGTTGTATAAAAATGAGTTGTTATGAAAGTACTATACTACATCAAATATAATGATAATAATTAGGGATCTTGAAGTAGCTTAAACCAATACATTATTATTGCCTCCTATTGCTTCAGTGTCAGAGGAATGTAAGAAAGTTTAGGTTTTTTCTTTTATTTTTTGTTCCTCTCAAAATGGGTATGGGTTTGTGCTGACCTACTCAAAGTGCTGTTGGGAATAAAGATGGTTAAATTAGCAATGGTACCTGCTCCATCATTAACTAGTTATATGACCATACAAGACACTAGAGATAGTTAGGTGATGCAGGGTATATATATATTTTTTTCCCTCAATAATGTTTTATTTTTCCAGTTACATGTAAAATAATTTTCAATATTCATTTTTGTAAGATTTTGAGTTCCAATTTTTTCTTTCTTTCTCCCTCCTTTATCTTCCCCTTTGCCAAGACAGCAAGCAATTTTATATAGGTTTTACATTTATAATTATTTTAAATAAATTCCTGTATTTGTCATGTTGTGAAATAAAAATCAGAACAAAAAGGAAAAAACCACAAAAAGAAAAAGCAAACAAACCCAAAATAGTATGCTTTGATCCACATTTAGTCTCCATAGTTCTCTGTCTGAATACAGAATGCATTTTCCTTCTCAAGTGTGTTGAAACTGCTTGGATCACTGCATTCCTGAGAAGAGCTATCATAGCTGATTATCATATACTCTTACTGTTACCATGTACAATGTTCTCCTGGTTCTACTCACTTCACTCAACATCATTTCATGGAAGTTTTTTTTTTCAGGTTTTTTAAGAATGAACCTGTGATGCAGGGTATAGAGATCAGGGCATGGACTCAAGAAGAACTGAGTTCAAACTTGGCCCCAGACACTTATTAGCTATGTACATGTGATCTAATTTCTGTCAAGTATAACACACACATATACACATACACACATATACATTATGTTATTATTATCCATGGATTTCTCATTTATAAAATGAATTAATCTCAATCATGTCTAAGGTCAGTCCTCACAATTCTTAATTCTGTCCATTTTCTCTTAATCCCTCTGGCTAAAACTAATCTATACCCAGTGACTGTGGACTGGAAACAGAGCTAGCAGGCCCACATGGGGACAAGATCAGACTCATGACAGTCTCATTAGCACAGGCTCAATCCAACTGAGCAAAGTAGCCACAGGCAACAAAGAAACTGTTCAAATGACTAGGTTTCTAAAAAAAATGTTTTTATCCCAATCATTCTGGCATTGTCAGGTCACAGCTTCATATTACTGATCTTTTCAATGGCCCCAAGACTTCTCTTTATAGAATATGAACCTTGTGGGTGGATTTGTCCATTCTATATTCCCTCATAATTGAGCCAATGACCATTGCCTTTCAGTCTCCTGCTAAATAACAGTACAATCAAGAGTGGAGCTTGGAAATCTTTCTAGCTGAGAGGGTCCTCACCAGGTTAGCCAGTGTTGTAGAAATAAGACTGCATTATACCCAGAAGAGGAAAATGGAGATATGGATAGAGAGAAGACAGGAAAAAAGAGAGAAGACAGAAAAAAAATCTTGTTCTGATCTTAATATTGAGAAATTGAGTAGCTGGTAAAGAAGTCCTTTGAAATTTGATTTCATTAAAAATAAAATAACAAATTAATTAATTAATTAATAAAACTTAAAAAAGAGCTTTCAATGAAGGGAAAAATGAACAAGGTTGAAAATTTAGTTCAGTACAGGCATTAACTCTCAGCTTGACCTTTGTGTCTTAAGTTTTTTTCAACTGCAAAGCAAGCAGGTTAAGCTAAATGCACTCTAAGGACCTTCTAGCCCTGACATTCTGTGATTTGTATTGATTTTCACAGTAAAGATAGTAACTTTTTCAATGGTATGTAAGTAAAGTACTAGATAAGTAGTCAAGGCCAATTTCACCAAAAGAAAAAAGGTAAAAATAATTGGTGTAATGATTTGTTTACTAGGGAAGAGAAAGAGGGCAATTAGATGGAAGCTTTGGAATGGCAATTACATGGGATAGATATAGGGTGATTGCAAGCTAGCAAAACATCCTATATGATATGTGTGGTCACTTAAACTGAAAAAATCCATGTAAGCAAAGGATTTTTCAGCATTCCTCACAACATCGACTGGCATCTGTTGTCCATTCATACTGTTCCCTTCTTGTGGGGTGGGTAAGCTGCAACAGAAAATACAAATAGGGAAGGAGAAAAATGAAAGAGTAGTAGAGATGGTAATGAATGAAAGGTTTGTGCAATTATGAGTGGAAAAGGGAAAGCCACTAATTACTTTTTTTGTTATTACTCATACTTCATTCTTGAAGAGGACCAATAACATCAGGAAGGTGATGTCTTGCCTTGCAAGTGAATTGGATATAAATGAGGAAAAACTGTGCAGATGCTTTAGCTTTACTCTCTCCTCCAGAATCATGCAGAGTCCAGTGGCAAGACATATGTCAGGATGACCCAGATGAACTCATAGGTACTAACCCAAGTTACCATAGCCAGCTGACAAATGCGTCTCAAGCCACTGAAGCAAAAGCCAGTCTGGGCCAGATTACAGGCTATAAGACAAGATAAAAAGTTTTATTCAGATTTCTGTTTGTCCATAACCTTATTTCTTTGTGGTGAATTTAGGAAGTGTCTAATGCTTTTATCTATTCCAACAACATGTAACATTTCAATTTGTCTTTGGAATTATAATAACAGGCTCTGATAGAACACCCACAATTGTTTTGTTTTTTATTATTTTTAAAACTTGACTTCTATGAGCTGTCAATTTAATAGCAATAAAAGAGTAAAAATTGAAATCCTGACAACATGTTATTAAAACAGAAGCATTTCAGAAATAAAAGCCTTTTGCAAGTTCCCCCATCCATCCCTGGTGATTAAAAGCTTTGCAATAATCATTAACTGTGGCTCTGTGTCTTGTGTCCTTCTTACTCTTCTCAAGGAAAGTTCTGTGACACCATCTTTTTCAGAAAATCATTTCTACCATTTTCATTCTCCCCGGGAATAGGTTAGAATTGGGGGAGAGGAAAGAGAGGAAGATTTTGGGTTAAATTTTCTTAGGAGGGATAGTGGTGAACAACCTTTCTTTCCAGCAACATGAAACATGGTCATAGAATACTTTGTTTTTCAAGGATCTCAGGGAGAACAAAGGTAAAAATCAATACCAACATGAAATACAAAAGGTATTTTATATTTATAAAGAAACATGTTTATTGGTTTACATGAAGGAATCAATAAATGTCTAATAGAAGGATGGAATGGCTACTAAATGATCTAGACTTAGAAGTCTTAGATCAAGAATTCAGGCATGGATACATGAAAGCCAGGAATTGGAATATGAAAATAAGATCATTGGTTGGTTACTAGAGGAATGAAAAGATAGGAAGATTAACCTATGAATGAGGGAAAGTGTTATGTCAAGATATCTATCCACAAGAGGAAAAGATCCAGGTATAGAAGTACGATTAGCAAATTGTGTAGGCTGAGTCCAAGAACTGTCTATTTTAAAATGTCCACTTAGAGATGGACAGGCAAGTGATGCAGGTCCATTTTATAAGTAGGGAGGTTGGTGTCAATGAAATCCAAAAAGAGGAATTCAGGATTCAATCATGGGGATTTGAGGCAAGAAATTTATTCACTTAGAAGATTAGTCAGATTAATCTATTCATCAAAAAGAATTATAGAATTATATAATGTTAAAATTGGAATCCAATCCAACATGCATTTATAAAATAAAGAGTCAACACATTGCAGTAGATGCAAATGACACAATGAATGTAAATAAATAAATAAAAACAGTACTTGCCTTCAGGGAAATTATATTCTTCTCGGTGAAGTATGACATTAAAACTGTAAGTCTATATTTGATTATTTTATGATATTATGATTATATTGAAAATGGAGAGAGAACACCAGCAACAAAGGGGATCAAGAAAGTCTGCCTGTAGGAAATGGTACATGAACTTAGCTTGAAGGAAGCTAAGGTTTCAAAGAGTTAGAAGCTAGCAGGAATTGCTTTCAAGGACTACATCAAAGCAGATTAGTGGGTACTAGATCGCAGAGTTCTAGCAGTTGGCACAATATCTGCCATATATTAGATACTTAATAAGTACTTATTGATTGAATTCAGCAAATATTTGAGTTTGGCTTGAATGTAACCGATATGAAAGAAACTTAGAGGTCATATAATTCAAATCTGCTTTACAAATAAGATATCTAAGGCACAAAGTGACTCTCCCATAATATTGGAAGAATCACCCTTCAAAATGAGGCCTATTGACTCAGAATTCAAAGTTCCTTTCATTTCATTAAGGTTAAAGAATAAAGGAAGAAACCTTCTTCTAAAGATCTGGAATACAATCAGGCTCCAAATAAGTTTTCCATGGAAACTAGGAACAGGAACAAGATAGAACTTAATAATAGAGGAATTGATGTACTAAAGGTGAAATAGAACCAGCAATGAGATTAACATCAGTCGATCAATCAATGAGCATTCATTAAGTATGGTGATAGGCACTGGGGATACAGATACAATAAACAATAATCTGGAAATATCAAATGCTTACATTCAAATGGAGGGAAAAAAAACTTAAACATACATAAAACATAAAGAACAAATTTAAAGGGAATAAATAGGGTAACTAGGTGGCACAGTGGATAAAGTGTTAGACCTGGAATCAGGAAGACTCATCATCCTGAGTGTGACTTTGGGCAAGTCAGTTAACCCAGTTTGCCTTCCTCATTTATAAAATGATCTGGAGAAGGAAACAGGAAAGCCCTCAGACATCTTTCCCAAGAAAACCCCAAATGGAGTCATGAAGAGATGAACATGACTAAAAAATAAGCAAACAACAACAAAGAGAATAAATACAAATAAATAAAAAAGGTCAAATATAAAGTAGTATGAGAGAGGGGGGAGAAAAAGAGAGAGAGAGAGAGGGAGAGAGAGAGAGAGAGAGAGAGAAAGAGAGAGAGAGAGAGAGAGAGAGAGAGAGAGAGAGAGAGAGAGAGGAGAAAGAGACAGAGAGAGAGACAGAGAGAGACAGAGAGACAGAGAGACAGAGAGAGAGACAGACAAAGAGAGAGAGAGAGAGAGAGAGAGAGAGAGAGAGAGAGAGAGAGAGAGAGAGAGAAAGAGAGAGAGAGAGGGAGACAGAGAGAGAGAGAGACAGAGAGAGAGACAGAGAGACAAGAGAGAGAGACACACACACACAGAGAGAGAGAGAGAGAGAGAGAGAGAGAGAGAGAGAGAGAGAGAGAGAGAGAGAGAGAGAGAGAGAGAGAGTGGGGGGGGAAAGGTGATGTTGATCCAGTGAGTTGTTAATCCAAGACTTCTTATGATACTCTGTTACTAGACAGGATTGGTTCCAGGCCTAAAGGCTGAGGCTTCTACTTCAATATAGAGGCCTCCATACCATATCGCCTATTGACAATTTCTCACTATATTAATTTCTTTAAAATTATGGTTTCAGAATGTCAACTAATCTACTCATCCATCAATTGTTACCAAACATTGTTTTATCTCCTACATTACTAAAGGATAAGAAGAATCTCACTTAAGGTAGTAGCAGTAATAAAAAAAAAAAGAGTAATCAAAGATGAGGCAGTAGTTTTGAGCTCTGTTGTTCAAACTCCATTTCTCTGACAATAAAATCTCTACAATCTACCCCCAACTCACTTTTCGAATTTGATTTCCCATCAATTCCTCAAATGGGCAGTGTGGTATAAGAGATCGTGATTCGGTGACAGAAAAATTGGATTATCTTTGTTCCTCCAAAGCCAAGTGACCCTATTCAAGTCGCAGACTTTGTCTTTGAGCTATAAGGGGATTTTAAGTTACTGAGGCTAACTCCTCCTCAAGAAGAAATCATATCTATAACATCCCTAACAAATGATCAGTGAGACTCTTGGAAGCCTTCCATTAATGAGAAACTCACCATCTCTTCTCTGATCTAGACTTCTGATTCTCCTGTTGTCCAGCCCCCTTCAGCTTCCTTTTATGTGTTGTCTTCCCCTGACAGAATATAAATTCCTTGAGGGCAGGCCACTGTCTTACTTTTTGCTTTTACTTATATTCTCATATTAGCACAATACTTGGCACATAGTACTTAATAAATGCTTGTTGATGTGATATCTCAAAGGAAACAATGCCCCCATACATTCGGCAGAAAATTACCCTTCTGAGACTTTACCATTTGCTACAAGTTCTTGTTATAGGGCAAAACAAGGAACTTCAATGCCTCTTAAGGACTACTTTTCTAATAGAACAAAATCCTGTTTCCCCATGCTGGTTTTTTTTCTCTAGTTTTAATATTCATAGTTTCTTAAGTATGGCATATCTTCCAGTCCTCTCTTCATTCTGGAAACTGTGCTCCAGTTTTTCAATGTTTTTCCCAAAATAAGATGTCTAGAATGAAGCACAATACTCCACATATGGTCTGATCAGGGTAGGACTCAATAGAACCATTTCCTAGATAATAAATTTCCATGCATGCAACCTGTTAGGAGCACAGTGAATAGAGTGTCAGACTTGGGATCAAGAAGACCTGAGTTCAAATTCTGATTCAGACATTTATCAGCCACATGATCCTGGGTAAGTCACTTAATCTGTTTGCCTCAGTTTCCTTACCTATAAAATGGGGATGATAATAGCATCTATCGCTGAGGGATGTTAGGAGCATTTCTTGCAAACCTTACAATAACAAACATTATTGTTGATATTAATAATATCATCACTACTTAAATCATCTATTGAAGTATTTAATGGTATGCGGTATAAATAATTGAGCCTGATACGTTCTACATGAAATAATGCTATAGACATGGCCCACCTCTAACAAGTCCAGTAATTTATAATTAAAAATCTTTATTAGTGAAAGCACCGTTTTCAGTCATAATTCCTTCCTCTGCACACAGAACACACAACACATGGGATCAGTAGTGGGACAAACACACAGAGACAGATGCAGGAGGCAGCAATGTGAAAACCATGAATCTCCACAGATTTTGCCAGTAAAGTAAGTACAGCCACATGTATATACAAGAGACATAATTAGTTAATCCAACTAAGCCAAATCACATCCCATGTAATTTTCCTAGCAGCCTTCAAAGAGTTACCCAAATGAGAAGCCAGCCAATTGTACTTGATCATTCTCCACAACCCCAGTCCTAGTAAGAGACAAGCCAAAACATGCACAATGTAGACAAATGAGCAGCTAGATTATATTTGAAAGTAAAACTAATTTTCTTTGCATTTAAAAGGCTCTCAAGTTGCCTAAAAGCCCTCAGTTGGGCTGAGGTGAAAATTAAATTATTTAGTGCATGCCTAGCCTGATTGCATTATCACATGCTGCATCTCTGTGGATGGGACCTTCATAATATTAGTTTCCATTTATACGCTCCATGTTATTGCTGTGTGAATGTTATATTTCTATAGTGCTGAAAGGACATAACTAGGAATTTGTCTTCCATTGGACCTTTATAGAAACCAGGGAAAGATTTCATTACTTCGATTACCTAGCCCGATTTCACCCACCAGAATCACACAAGAAGATACAATGACCCAGAGTAAAAAACAGAGACAGAGAAAGAGAAAGACAGGGTGGTATAAAAACAAAACAAAACAAAAACAAAAAACAAAAAACAAAGAAAAAAAAAACCTTGAGAAAGGAAATAGAAGATTTGGGTTTGCATTTGGCTTAATCACCAATTCACAATATGAGCCAATCATATAGTCAGTCTCCTTTTGAATCAGTTCCTATATCCACAAAATGGATGTATCCAAAGTGATTTCATAAAGACTTTGTAGAAATCAACTTCATTTACCATGAAAAAACCTCTTTTTAATTAAAGTACTTGATATGCATAAGGCATTCTGTTAGGTATTTAAAGAGATGTGGGTGTTGCTCTCGAGGAGTTTACAATCTAGTAGAGGTTTGGAAATTTCAGACATGTCAACAAACTAAGAAATGATTGAACATATTGTGGTAGATGATAGTAATGGACTATTACTGTGCTATAAGAATTAATGAGCTCAATGATCTAAGCAAAACATGGATAGACTTGCATAAATAATGAAGAGCAAAATGAGTACAAACTAGAGAATATTGTATACAGTAATAGCAATATTGTTTTAAGAATGACTGAGCAATTATTATAAATAGCCAAATTAATTACAAAGGATCCAGACAAGGAAATGATAAAAAGAAATATGTACAGAATAATTTTGACCATACTGATTTGGGTTTAATGGTAGCTATCTCTAAAGTAATGAGAGAGAAAAATGTAAAACAAAAAAAGAAATTTATTATGTATACAATATATGCACATAAATTTATTATATATGTAAATGAAATAGCAAGTTTCATGTGCAATCATTTTTATTATACTGTTATAGAAATACGTGTTTTATTATATAAAGTAAAAAAAATTTAGTAGAAAAATTAAACTATGTATCCCAGGAATTCTATTCCAAAATATAATAGATAAAAGAAGTGGTTGATGCTATGAAAACCAACTAGAGAGAAGAAAGACTAGATGTAGGGAGATCACTTCAGAAAGAAACTGCTATAGTCCAGTCAAGAGTGACAAGGATCTGAATTAGGATGTTGGTCATTGGATCTCTCAATAGTGTTGATTGGCAGAGGCTGTTATTAACTCCATTTTACAAATGAGGAAACTGAGGCAGACATAGGTTAGATTTGTACAAGCTCACAGAACAAGAATTGACCTCAGGTTTTTCTGATACTGGGCTTAGCATTCTATTATTGTGATCTGAGAAGAGTTGCAGCTGAATAGGTTTGTGGGATGAAAGAAAATAAGGAATCAAAGATGACTCCAAAATTGTCAACTTGAGTAGCTGCAAGAATGATGGTGTCTTTGGCACAAATAAGGAAGTTGATAAGACAGATGAGTTTCAATTAAGACTCAACAAACATTCATCAATTACTTCAAAGAATTAAACCAAATATCGGAATTCAAAAGTACTTTTAGTGGCCATTTGACTCATTATCTAAGTGAAAAGAATGTGCTCTGTAAGATACCAAGCAAGTGGTCATCTACCTTTTCCTGAAGTCTAACATACTTGAATCATGCCATTTCATTTCTAGATAGCTTTAAATGTTAGGAATTTTTTCCATCACCAAACTTAAATTTTCCTTTTGGCAGCTTTGTGATCCTAATTTTGCCCTCTTTGGCTAAAAATGATGCTGATAAAAATCCTGATAAATCTAATCTCTCTCTGAGATAATGAACTTTTAAAGAAGCTATGATATTCTCTACCAAAAGTCTATTCTTCCTGGCCATACCACTTCCTCTAATCAGTCCTTATATTATATGAACATGAGATCCTTCATCTCTTCAATTGACTCTTTAATTTATCAATATCCTTCCTAAAATGTGCCTCATTAGAACTGAACACAATGTTCTAAAGTTGGTTTAGCCAGAGCTATGTATAACAAAAGCATCACTTTCTCCTAGTCCTGAATACTTAGTCTAATCTCAGATCGCAATACCTTTCTTGAGAGCCATTTATTGTGTACTGGACCCTCTGGTACACAGTGAGAAGCAGAAAGCCAGGGAAAATTTTTGCAGCCAAATCACAATGGATTGTGTATTCACTGTGGTGAATACAAAAGAGGAATCAGGCCATGCATTTAAAGACACTATTTGGGGATATAAAACATTTGGACATGGAACATCAAGGAAAAAAAAGCATAATCAATCAGGTGTGATATTACATAGTTAGACAGTAAATCTAAGAGAAGAAAAGAGAGATCAGAAAAGCGAGAAATCAAATCCTTGATGTGTTTTACTGACCCTGAGTATCTGTTTCTACTACTTTTAGTGAGATCATCTCAGTTCATGTTAATCATGTAGCTCCCACTGAGGACATACTTTTCTACCTTCAAATAGAAGAGGACACTGGCCAAAGATAACACTCGCATGAAGAATCTCAATGTTTAAAAAAAAAGCCAACCCAAAACCAATCACACAAAACCCCTACCAATATAGTATACCATTGCAGAACTGCCAACCAATATTATCTTCTAATCTGTTCATTCTCAGCAGGAAAGAGCTGTGACCTGAGCAGCTTGGAACTGAACCAGTTCAGCCTCATTTTGAGTAAATCATAAAGTCTAGATTTAGAGCTGAAAGAGACCTAAATGGTCTTCTAGGGTGATCCAGTCTCTTCATTTTAAAAATGATGAAACTGAGCTGAAACCTTTTAGTGGGAGGTTTACTCTCTATATATTTATAATTAATTTCTTTCAAAAATCAATCAAAATCTTTCTCCTACTCTAATTTTATTTATTTTATACACACACTATATATATATGTATATATACACACACACACACACACACACACATATCTATTTGTACACATATTTCTTCCCTGTTAAGATGATAGTTTCTTGAACAAACAAGGATTAATTTTTAAAATTTTTGTGTACATCACCGTAGCACAATGTTTGGCACATCATAACTGTTTATTGTAAATGTTTGGTAATTGAGGGTAGATGAATGGATAGATGCAACTGATAGCCATGAATTTTTCCTGGGGAAGAATAGGAAAGGACTTTCTAGCAGCCAAGAAATCATACCATGTAGAAAATTTTCTACTCTGTGAGGTGAGAGTAGACTGGAGGTGTCACAGAATTCTACTCCCAAAGCATCCCAGTCATTGCACATACGATGAGGATTCTTTTATAATGAATTCTTTGGTAAAGGAAGCCTATCCAGAAAACCTAGCATCTTCTTTGGATGACTGAAAGAATACCTTAAGTCCGTAAGGGATATTCTAATTTTCATTTTTATTAACTAAATGGAGACATGGATTTATTTGGTAAAAATAATTTGCTATCTCATGAAATTTTAGTGAGGTACAATGGAAAGAACACTTGACTTGGAGGGAAGAGAGGTTGGTTTGAATTCTAGTTCTGTCAACAACTAGTAATAAAATTAGGGAAAATCATGCTAATTTGTCTTGGCCTTAAGTTTCCTCATTTTTAAGAAGAAAACAATGACCCTTTCCAGTCCTAACTTTCCATGACACTATTGGATTTAATTCTCTTAGTGGAAAAAGACTTGTAAAATCTTACTGTTTAAAAAATAAACTGGCAAGAGCAACAAGCAAAGCAAAAACAAACAAGCAAACAAACAAAACAAAAAAACACAGATAAGCAGTAAATAGAAAGGCACTATGATATGATCAAAATAGTCTGCGGTCAGAGAATCTCTGTTCAAATCCAGGATCTATTATTCACTTTTTATGTGACATTAAGACTGTCACTTTATCCTTCTAAATTCATTTGTAAAATGATATGTCTGGGTTCAATATTCTCTACAACCCCTTTCTGTGAGCCTATGAACGTTATACAGAGTAGATTATAGATTACACTAGAATCTAAAGTAAAAGCAATAACTAAAGGAAAAGGCTGACAAATGAAACAAAACAAACAACTGCTGATAACAGCAAGAGCCCAAAGCCCATCAGTGTCCAAAAGGGATAACACTGGCATATATATATATATATATATATATATATATATATATATATATATATATATTATTTTGGGGTAGGGAAGGATAGGATCTTCAAATAAATCCTTCACATTTTCTTTTTAAAGATAAATGTTTTAAAATAAATATCTGCAGCTCAGATGGATGGCAGCAGCAGGTGTGCTTATCTTAGGTACTATCACAAATAAAACCCAGAAAATGGCTTTTTAGATATCCTAAAAGAATCCTTTTCACTTTGAAGAGTAAGAGAGATTTATAAACTGATACCTAAGAGCTAAAAGATTCCTGTTCTGTGGATAAGGGAGGAATTTATGGCCAAAGAAGAACTAGAAAACATTATGAAATGCAAAATGAGTAATTGTAATTTCACTAAATTAAAAAGGTTTTGCCCAAACAAAATTAATGCAACCAAGATTAGGAGGACAGCAGAAAGCCAGGGGAAAAAATTTCCAGCCAATGTTTCTGATAAAGGCCTCATTTCCAAAATATATAAAAAACTGACTCAAAATCATTCTTCAACAGATAAATAGTCAAATTATATGAACAAATTTCAGATGAAGAAATTAAAGCCATTTTAGTCATATGAAAAAATGCTCTGAATCACTATTTGTTGGGATTACTAGGTGAGAACTGAGGTTGTCTGGATGGTGACAAGGTGAGAATTCAGGTTTTCTGGACAATTACAAGGTGAGAACTCAGGTTGACTTGATAGAGGGGGCAAGCTCATTGGCTGGGGTGGTTCTTCCCAGAAGCCCTTGCATTATCCCACGCCCATTCTCTGGGAGGATAAAAGGAGACAGCACTGGGCGCAGAGAGCAGATCGGCCTGGAGAAGGATAAGAGCTGGAGGAGATTCAGAGCCAGGATTCAAGAAGAAAGACTCTGCATTGCATCAGGCTTGACGGGGCTCTCTGCAGGAAGGGAAGTCACTTCTTTGGACAAGAGTTAACAGCAACTGCCTGGAGACAACGGTTCGCTACAGGAAGAAGAATCTGTCGGAGAGATTTGAGTAGAAGACACAGCAGATCTCTTCCCAGAGAGTGATCCGGCAGCTTCTAGAGACGACAGCTCGCTACAGGTGACAGAATGGATTGAGGGCCAGGCCTAAAATCAGAAATATCACCTTCCTGAGTTCAAATCTAACCTCAGATACTTAATAGTTACATGATCTTGGATTTAACCATGTTTACCTCAGTTTACTCATCTATAAAATGAACTGGAGAAGGAAATGGCAAACCAATATTTTTGTCAAAAATCAACAACAAAACCAATGTTGCAATGAGTTGCAAAAAGTTGGACATTGCTGACAAGAATTCCTCTGTTTTTTTATTTTTCCTACTAACTCACATTTCTTGAACCTACCACTTCTCCCAACTTCTTTATTTCTCTTGATGACATCCCCATCTCCCCAATAATAATTTGCAATTATGGGTGTGCCACAAGCAATAAAAACAGACAATGGACCTGCATATACGTCCAAACATTTTACACACTTTTGTGCACAGTATAAGATTTTACATACCACGGGCATACCCTTTAATCCTCAAGGGCAGGCAATAGTAGAGAGAAGAAACAGAGATATTAAGACACTCCTCCAAAAACAAAAGAAAGGGGGAGCCACAGGTAGCCCTAGGGAACTTCTAAATTTAGTTCTCTATACCATTAATTTTCTAATTTTTGACAAAGATGCGCTGGCTCCAGCAGACAGGTTTTATAACCCACCAGAAGGGCAGTGTCCAGTGAGAGCATCTCCACTGTCCTTAGATAATCGCCAGGTGATGTGGAGAGATCCAGAAAGTGGTGAATGGAAGGGACCAGATAGGTTAACTGCCTGGGGGAGAGGGTTTGCTTGTATTTCTTCAGCAGGAGAAGGAATCAGATGGGTGCCAACAAGTCATATTCGCCTTGTCCATCAGAGAGAGACAGAAAAAGAGAAAGACCTCAAAATAAAGGAGAAGATCTAAGAAACATCTGACACTGAAAGAGCATGGATAATAAGAAGACTGTTAAAGAACTTAAAAACCAGCAGGAATCATTGGACTTCCTCACACAAGATGAGAATAATGGACAATGGACTTATGGACATTTATAAATTTTCAATTTATGATTATGATTATGTTATATACTTCTAGCATGTGTTATGTTACTATGTTACTATGTGCTTATGTAATTTATGTAATTATCTGCAATACTTCCCATATTGATGGATTTATGTTTCAAGGTCATGACTGTCCTATGTTCTAAATCAAAAGAAAGGGGGAGATGTTGGGATTACTAGGTGAGAACTGAGGTTGTCTGGATGGTGACAAGGTGAGAATTCAGGTTGACTTGATAGAGGGGGCAAGCTCATTGGCTGGGGTGGTTCTTCCCAGAAGCCCTTGCATTATCCCACGCCCATTCTCTGGGAGGATAAAAGGAGACAGCACTGGGCGCAGAGAGCAGATCGGCCTGGAGAAGGATAAGAGCTGGAGGAGATTCAGAGCCAGGATTCAAGAAGAAAGACTCTGCATTGCATCAGGCTTGACGGGGCTCTCTGCAGGAAGGGAAGTCACTTCTTTGGACAAGAACTGCCTGGAGACAACGGTTCGCTACAGGAAGAAGAATCTGTCGGAGAGATTTGAGTAGAAGACACAGCAGATCTCTTCCCAGAGAGTGATCCGGCAGCTTCTGGAGATGACAGCTCGCTACAACTATTGATTAGAGAATTGCAAATTAAGCTCTGAAGTACCACTTTACATCTCTTGGATTGATGAAGCTGATAGGAAAATATAATAAGAAATCTTGGAGGGGAGGTACACTAATACATTGTGGGTGGAGTTGTAAAATGCTACAGTTATTCTGAAGAGCAAATTGGATCTATGCCCAAAAGCTATAAAACTATACATACCCTTTGATCTAGCAGTCTTGCTACTGGATGTATATCCTAAAGAGATAATGAAAAATTTTACAGTGGAAAGAATTGGAAACTGCGTTATTTTATTTGGGTAATGGTAAATACACTATGGTATATGAAAGTAATAAAATATTATTTTTCTATAATAAATGATGGGTAGGCAGATTTTAGAAAAGCCTGGAAAGATCTACATGAACTGAAGTTGAGTGAAGTGAGCAGAATCAGGAGAACATTAAACACCGTAGCAATAAAGTTATGTGATGATCATCTGTGATAGTTATGCCTTTTCACAACATTGCAGTGATTCAAGGTGAAGGAAAGTGCCATTCACAGACAGAAAATGAATTGTAGAGTCTGAATGTCATTTGAATCAGAGTATTTTCTCCTTTTTGTTTGCTTGTTTCTTTTCTTTCTTATATATTTTTTCCCTTTTGGTCTGCTTTTTCTTGCACAACATAATAAATAAGAAAATGTCTTTTAAAGTATGGCACATATTTAACCTATGTCAGATTGCTTTCTGTCCTAGGGGAAGAAGGGAGGGAGGGAGGAAAGGAAAAAAAATTTGGAACACAGTATTTACAAAAATGAGTGTCAAAAACTATATTTGTATGTATTTAAGAAAATAACATTATTGAGAAAAAAAGGAAAAAGATAAAAAGGTTTTTATGTGGCTATGAATGTTGGTAATACCACTGAAGGGAAACCATTCTACTTCTTTACTCAGAAGTAGTAGTAGTAGTAGTAGTAGTAGTAGTAGTACTAGTAGTAGTAGTAGTAGTAGTAGTAGTAGTAGTAGTAGTAGTAGTAGATGTTGTTTGTCTTTTGTTTTTGAAAAGAACAAATGATATCATGAAGGTTGATATTTGAAATACAAGTGTAGATTCAGGCAGATTCCATTTTATGCAGTGGATATATATATATTGCCTTCAGTCAAGTATTCACCATTCAAATAAATATTTAATTGCACTTGAAAGTTTTGTTGTTTAAATGAAACCCCTTCCCTCAAGCCCTTTAATAAAATAAGCAATCTTTTCTTTCTTAAATAATCTAATTATGAATTTGGATTTTCCTATATAGGTGAATATATCTGAAAGACGTTTGCATTATCAAAATTTTGAAGAACTTTAGAATTCATTAATTCAACTTAATTTGGTGGTAGTTTTCTATAATATATTAAGAATATGGCCTTTTTTGAGGTAGTTTTCAAGGAAATAATTTACTAGGGAATTGCTAAGGAGAAGCAACTAACAAGGACTGAATTCTATATCTTACTATATAGAGGAAAAGCCCAAAATGTCCCATATAAATCAAATATTTATGCCAATACTTTTAGTAGTAAATAACTAGAAATAAAGTAGATGCCTATCCACTATGTAATGGTTAAACAAATTGTGATATAAAAATAATACAATATTCTAGACTTTAAGAAATGATAGAGATAGCAAATACAGAGAAGCATTGAAAGACATGTGAATTAAAGTAAAGTGAAACAAGCAAAACCAGAAACAGTATGTTCATAAACTACAACAAAGTAAATGAGAAGAATCATAGTGGCCAAAGTAGGTCCATGTACACACATCTTTTTTATTATACTATGTTATGAAAATGCTTCTTTTATTCCATAGAATAAAAATAAAATAAATTTTAAAAAAGAAGAGACATGAGAATGCATTTTCTTCCCTTCTTTTCAGATGTGAACTTAAGGTTTAGAATAACAGAAAAAAATTTGGACTTAATTTATTGGTTAGTTTTGCTGAACTGTTTTTGTATGTATGTATACATGTATGTATGTAAATGTGCATTTATTTTTGTTGAGAACAATATTGCTACAGGGAAACTTAATGACGAATCTACTCATACCAATTCAGATCTGTTCTTGTTTTATTGTTTATATTCTTAGAGTTGCTGAAGGATACTGTCTGTTTAAAGTGATTTGCCCAGGGAAGGGGAATTTGTCAAAATTTGAACTTGAAGTCATGTCTCACTGATGATTCAATCAAGAATGATTCTCTCTGACTCTACACATGTTAACAAATTAAAACAAAAGAACTAGATATTGTTCCTCTTTTACAAAATGTTTGGAAATATAGCATTTGAAATCTGGAAGAACTTCTATGAACTGATGCTGAGGGAAGTGAATAAAACCAGTAGAACATTGTAAGCAGTAACAACATTGTTATGCAATGATCAACTTTGGCAGATTTAGCTCTTTTCAGCAATACAATGATTCCGAAAGATTTTTAATAGAAAATGGTTTCCACATCCAGAGAAAGAACAATATAGTCGGAATGTTGATTGAAGCATACCATTTTCACTTTTTTCGTGTGTGTGTGTGTGTGTGTGTGTGTGTGTGTGTGTATTTCTCTGTGTATGTGCATTTTGGATGATTTTTCTTTAGTTTTGTTTCTTATTTTACCAGCTGACTAATATGAAATGTTTAATATAATTAAAGATACATTTGCTCTCTTGGGGAGGGGGAACAGAAGGGAAAGAAGTAGAAAAATTGGAATTCAAAATCTTTCAAAAATTATATATTTCTGGGAAATGAGTGTAAACTGTTTGCATTTTTGTTTTTCTTCCCAAGTTATTTTTACCTTCTGAATCCAATTCTTCCTGTGCAACAAGAAATACGATTCTGCACACACATTTTGTATCTAGGCTATATTATAACATATTTAACATGTGTATAAGACTGCCTGTTATCTAGGGGAAGGGGTAGAGGGAAGGAAGGGAACAAAAGGAATAGAAGTGAGTGCAAGGGATAATGTTGTAAAAAATTACCTAGGCATATGTACTGTTAAAAAAAAGTTATAATTATGTAATAAAAATAAAAAAAAAAAAACTATATGTTGAAAAACTGTCTTTACACATAATTGGAAAAAAATAAAATACTATTGACAAATATATGTATTTATAACCCTTTTGATTTGGAAAAAAGTCACATAGAGCAATAATCTTTCAAGAAATTTATTTTAGGAAATTTCTCAGAATTGTTAAAATAACAACTTTAAAAACAAAGAGATGCTGCAAACACATATATTCAGAGCCATTGCTCCTCAGAATACTTATCTGCTCTACAGCTTAATCCTCTTGTCTCCTACTTAAAGTACCTCCCTACACCCCATAGGAAATTTTATGAGTTTTTCTACACATAACTACTAATGTTTCCATTTGCCTTGCCCCCTCAAACTTTACAATCTTCTATAATTAAAAAAAGGGTTTTGCAAAGCTTATCTCTTGGAAGTGCAAAAGAGCCTTTTTTTCTGCCCAAGTAGCTCATAATGTAACAGACAAACTGTCAGAAAAAAATAGACTTAATAATGGTAAAAACCTCGACCTGGCATACATCTATCATAAAGCAATCTTCCAGAAATCTTGAAAACTTTCATTAAAGTTCCTGTCTTGCCCCTGACAGTTATAAAGTGCTAACAATATTACTCATGATGCAAGTGTCTTCAGAAATACCTTATCATTTTATCCTCATAACCTATTTCTTTCTTTTCTTTTCCTTTTAATGTCTGCCAAAGAGTAGGGCACATTCCCATTTCCTCCTAGTACACTACTTGGCAGGAACTAAGAAGACAGTCAATGGTGGACCCTTCATCCACTGAGCTGACTGAGAAAATCAATAGTCATAAGTTACAATCAGTGAAAATAATTTACTTCCCATTTTATTTCTATAACCCTTTCAAAAGTTATGCCAAATTCCCATTCCCCACCATCCAACCCCCCAACAGAGGTCCAATATCAGTATTATAAATCGTGCCTGGTTTCTTTTTCATTAAAATCTATTATGGCAGAGAACAAGCTGCCATAATTACTTTTTGTAGGTCACTAAGAACAAGAGAACTCCGACTCCTTGGCCCATGGACCACTCCATTGGACCAAAAAGATCCAACAAACTCTTAATTAATTCTTTCCACCAAACTTTACATTACTTCTACCCTTTCCCTACTTGAGAGAGAACAAAAAGAGAGACGGAAAAAGAAAGAAAGAATCACAGAGAGAGACAGAGAGACAGAAAGACAGAGAGAATCAGAAAAACAGAAAGACAGAGAGACAGACAGAGAGAAGGAGAAAGAGACAGAGATAGAGAGAGAGAGACAGATACAGAGAGAAGGAGAAAGAGACAGAGAAAGACAGAGATAGAGAGAGACTGAGAGAGAAACAGAGACAGAGAGAAGGAAAAAGAGACAGAGACAGAGAGAGACAGATACAGAGAAAGAGAAAGAGACAGAGAGACAGAGATAGAGAGAGACTGAGACAGAGAGAGACAGAGAGAGAGAGAGAGAGAGAGAGAGAGAGAGAGAGAGAGAGAGAGAGAGAGAAGAAAGAGAGAGAGACAGAGAGAGAGAGAGAGAGAGAGAGAGAGAGAGAGAGAAGAAAGAGAGAGAACATATAAGAAACCAAAGGAAAGACAGTCTTCTAGAATCACTAAAGGTGCTACAGGAGACCAATATAAATTTAGGTCACCAAAATGACACTTGAAAACCATCAGGGCATGTGACTATTCCATATTTGATGATTTGAACATTAACCCTTATTTATATAAGACAATTGATTATTTGAAGCTGATACTTATCAGACAGACATCAAGAATAAACCAATCTGAATAGCTCCCTCAGCGGGATATCCTACCTGCAAAAGGAACCGGGGCATCCTTATCCAGGGCAACGAGAGGTGGATCCAAAATGACAGTGTCGTTATTCTCAGTTATGACTCCATGGTATGAGGTTTCAATCCATGGTTTATGTTTGTTGACTGGAAAATAAATACAAAATGCAACTAGGTGAATTGAGTAAACTCAAAATATGCCTCAATTCGCAAAGATGGATAAATAACATTCTACAATTATTAATATGCTTTTAATATCAGTTATGTGCATTCTCTATTATAAATGCTACTAGGCCACAATTAATCCCATGCACAATTAGGAAATTAACAGCAGTTGTAACAACTGTTCTTTCAAATAAATAGTTTTTTTTCTTTATGCTTTTTTTTTGAGGGGTGGGATTTTAATGTTTCCTGAATCTGAAAAAAACAAAAAACAAAACACAAGGATGTTTTTATAGCTAGCTAATCATCTGGCTGTTTTTATAATACTAACTGATTCATTTAAATATAAACTTTTTAGTCATTCACAAACACATATTTAACATCTAGCATACTCTAATTGCTGCCTGGGTTCATATCTTCATTATTTTTAGCTGAACTACAGAAAGTGGGTTATGGTTAACCTATGGCTATCATAAAATGACAAAAATTCAGGTTATTACTTGAAGTAAAACAAAATGTCATTATTATTCAAAACATGAATCAATTATCCAACATTTATTGAGCGCCTACTATGTGTTAGGCATTATGACAGATGCTAGAGATAAAAGACCCAAATCTCGGCACTTATGGACCTTACATTCAATTGGGGGAGACAACATGTAAGGATGTAATTATATATAAAATAAATACAAAATAAAGATGAGATTTTTCAAGGAAAGAAGATATTAGCAGCTGTGCATAGTGGAGAAAATTCCAGAAAAATGTTTATGAGATGATGCTTGAGCTGATTCTTAAAAGACATAGGACATTCCATAGAGCAGAGATGAGGAGGCAGTGCATTCCAAGCATGGAATTTGGTCAGCGCAGAATAATAGAGATGGAAGATGGATTGTCACATGTGAGGAATAGAAAGGACAGTTTAGGTGGACTGAAGAGTGAGGAGGGGGGTGTAAGGGGCCTTTAAATGGGTGCCACAGCAAATCAGGAGATTGAGTGGTCCGGAAGTAATTTCTGTGGATATTAGGACTGCCCTTGGGCGGGATCCTGGCCATATTGAGATAGCTTCGTAATGGGTGACTCTCTTGCTGATTGGCTGTGTGTGTGACCTCACAGGCCCTATGTAAGCCCACTGCAGACAGCAGTCTCTCTCTTTAACCTGGTGCTCTTCACCCTGGCTCCCTAGCCTGGGTGGCCAAGCCAAGATGGATAGCCAAAAGAGGTAAGGGTTTTGGTAGTGAACACGTGGGTCTTCTGACCAGGTGTTCACTCGGGAACCAACAAGTCAGGGCATCAGTCAGGGCATTATGTGAGTAGGTATAATAAAGGCTTTTAAGATTACACGTGGCTGTTCTTGAGTGCGCTACCGGTTATTAAACTATAGATTCAAGAGATCGTGGCCAGAGACCTTTGAAGGCCTCAGAGGAGGCGAGCCGGGTAGAGTTCACACTGCAGAGGACAGTGGTCAAAGGTACTCTGGTGGGTCTAGGACAGACTAGTAATTGTAACTGACGGGAGAGCACGTTACAGGGGGGTAAAATAAATAAAGCTGGAATTAAAAGTTTATATTCTACTCGCAATAGGGAACCACTGATGTTGATTTGAGTAGGGGAGTAATATAATCAAATCTGAGTTTTAGGAAAATGATTTCAGCAATTGTGTGAGTTGGATTAAAATGAGAAGAAAATTGAAAAGGAACATTTGGTTCTGACTCCAAATTCTTCCCTAGCTGTGCTTT
This sequence comes from Sminthopsis crassicaudata, assembly GCF_048593235.1. NCBI lineage: Eukaryota > Metazoa > Chordata > Mammalia > Dasyuromorphia > Dasyuridae > Sminthopsis > Sminthopsis crassicaudata. The sequence goes on along the minus strand of NC_133619.1, from coordinate 346,922,228 downwards.
TTGTGAACCTAACTTGGCTGTAGACCGGCTGTTGCTCCTAAATCAGGCAATGTCTTTATAGATGCAGGAAATGGCAGCTGACTTTGATGTCTGGCCTGTAGAGCAACTTAAACTAGGAACCTAGTGTTGTGCTCAGACCCCACAAGCTCTATTTCCTAAAGACTTGTTAGCTTCTTTTAGGCTTTGGGCTGAAACTCACAAGTCACTCATAATCAGAGGATTTACAGAAAGAAAGGACTTTGGGGATCATCTAATCTCAGTGATGTTAAATATGCTTCTTGCCTTTTTTGGGAGGGTCTCTTTTCAGACCTAACTAATGCAGTGTTTTATTCTATTGGAACACACACACACACACACACACACACAACACACACACACAGAAAGAGAAGAGAAGAGAGAGAGAAACAGAGACAGAGACCCACAGAGAGAGAGAGAGACAGAGAAAGAGAGAGGGAGAGAGAAGAGAGAGAGAGAGAGAGAGAGAGAGAGAGAGAGAGAGAGAGAGAGAGAGAGAGAGAAAGAGAGAGAGACAGAGAGAGAGAGAGGAGAGAGAGAGACAGAGAGAGAAAGAGAGAGAGAGAGAGAGAGAGAGAGAGAGAGAGAGAGAGAGAGAGAGAGAGAGAGAGAGAGAGAGAGAGAGAGAGAGAGCACCAAGGGGAGGTCCACTAGGGGATAGACAAAGAAGATCAGCAAGTCATTGGAAAATAACAAGTATATAAAATAAGAGAAAAGCATTAATAAAGGATTTAAAGAGAAAAAAAGTAAAAAATCATCTAATCTCACTCCTTTAATTTGTGTCTAGATAATGAAATTGAAGGTAAGAGAGATGAAGTATTATAATACATTTTTGTGCAAGATGGATAGTAAGCGGCAGAAGTGAAATGGAAAGAGCCTCATCTCTCTCTCTCTCTCTCTCTCTCTCTCTCTCTCTCTCTCTCTCTCTCTCTCTCTCTCTCTCTCTCTCTTTGACTTTCTTTTCATTAAATTTTTGAGTTTTAAATTTTCTCCTTCTCTCTAGCCCCAGTTTCCACTGAGGATGTAAACATTATGATATCCATATGATCTCTTAATTATACTATTACTAATTCTACAAATCAGCACTTTATATGGATATTGCAAAAGACTTAGTCAAATATATTTCAGAAATTTCCATACAAAAACATTTCAATACAAAATACTCAAAGCATTTCCCTTATCAATTAGTCAATTAACCCTATAAAAAAAAAAAACAAAAAAACCAAGGTTAAGTCTAGAATGACTCTTTCTTAAATGCTGACTTGTTGGAGTAATTATCTGTTTCTGATGCCACAGCAGGTACTAGTCAAGGATGAAAGATGTTTTCAATCCACTTTTTTTTCCCCTGAGACAATGGGGATTAAGCACTGAGTTAAACACAGCTAGGAAGTGTTAAGTGTCTGAGGTCATATTTGAACTCAGGTCCTCCTGAATTCAGGGCTGGTGCTCTATCCACTGCGCCACCAAGTTGTCCCTTCAATCAACTTTTATCTATATTTTAGCAATATTTGACAATTCCAAATGCAAAACCATTTACAAATGCAAGTCTACTTCCTCAAAAGAGCTAAATATTTTTAGATAATAATTACAATGTTCTTCTACACTAGAAGATTTAAAATCTTCTATTATTTCCCTGTGATTTATTTTTACCAGCTTTATTTTATATTACTCCCTTTAATGAACTCTGTATTCCAGGTAAACCAAGTGACTAGCTATATTCCTTCATCTTTTCCTGCCATATCAAACTGCTTTTCAGATCAATGGCCCATAACTAGAATATACTCCTTGGCATTATACCATTTTGTGAAATCTTTCTCTTCCTTCAAGACTAAGTGATACGAAGCACTCTTCAACATCTCTCTCAGATAAATATGATCTCATTATGTTAAAATTTTCCTAGAACATTTTATTGTTTTCTTCTTGGTTAACTATATACCATATTTTGAATAGCATACATGTAACATTCCATGAAGTAGATTACAAATCCTTGAGGATTGGCATAGTGCCTTGCACATTGTAGATATTTAATAAGAATTAATTTGTTGAATAAAATGAAATTATAAATCTTTTCTTGGATACTATTGATTCTCTTGCCACATTGGGCACCAACAACTTTAAATGATCATGAACATATCTGTGATTCATAAAAACAGAGGGCTGAGGGCTCTCAGAGCACCCAAGGAAACCTTTCAAATCAGACATGTCTCTCCTTGGATTTGTCTACTTGACTTCAATGAAATCAGTCTAGTTAATGGACAATTTTGTTTTTTTTTTTTTTTTACAAAACAGATATAGCCTCAGTAATCATGGCCTCTATTTCCATATTTATCTTCTATGTTTTTTCACTTGCTTTTTATGATAATCTTTTTTTTTTTTTTTGGACAATCGGATTGATATTTGCTCCATAGAATTTTTAAGTTTCTGTTAGTCTATTTATATAGAAAATAGAAGAAGGAACACTGGCAACTGTGTTAATAATGCAAAGCTAAACTATAAGAGAAAGGGACCCTCATATTCTATCTATATTTGTATCCTCCATGATATGAATCACAAAATTGGGCACAGAATATGTTTTCTAGGAATGGACTTAATTGGAACAGGTTTTAAGAGACAACTAGAATTGGACAAAAGATGTGAAGGCATGGATTGGTTGCAATATTGGAGGGGCTATCAACATTGGATTTTACATTCAATAGAAAATTTGAATCCAGAATCCCAATAGAGACAATGATTTTGCAACTTTACAAATACAGCAGTCATAGATTTTTGAAACTGGAAACTTTTGTTTTTGTCTTCCTATTCTCAGCCCCAAGAACAAGACCTAGGACACAGTAGATACTTGAGAAATATTTGCTAAATGAATAAAATGTGACAAATCATATATATGTTGTCATGCACATTACAATTTTTTAGAAAAGTCAGGTATTCGTGGAATAGAACTTCTTGAAAGTTAAAGCCACCTACTAAGCTTTTACTTTGCTTTTCACACAAATCAGCATACTTTAAAATAGTGCTCTGAACTTTGAAACACACTGATAAGTCTTTAGGCTTTACTTTAAGGAAAAAAAGTTGTTACTGGACTTCCATGGGAAAGGGCAAATGGTTGCATTTGCCAGAGTACCCTAGTTTGGTTGGTTTTATCTATGAAGGCAAAAGGAAAGATGTCATTTTTCTATTGTTAATCACAAACCAGAATTATAGGATAGGAATTCAGAAGTCATCTATTCCAAACTGAGCCTAAACAAAAATCTTCTTTACAAAATATCATCAAGCCTTTGCTTGAAGCTCATGTAGAGGAGAATCCTTCTTCTCATGCTTAGGTGAGAAATTTCTCTATGTGTCTGTTTTAAATTTTATATATATACACAGAAATACATATATATATATATACATATATGTATATATATACAAATTATATAAATTACATTTTTATACATACCTTTTCAAAATGCTCTCATCACCTTATCTATGCTATGTCCAAGCAAAATTTCCGCAAATCTCTTAAGAAATCCTCATATAAAGATGATTAAATTTTCCACCAACTAGTTTGCCCTCTGCCTCTTTAGTTTTTCAGTGCTCCCTAAAATACTATGGTCCAGTCTGAATACAATCCCACAAAAAAATAAGATATGGGAGATATTGCTTTTGTAGCTCTGATATATTTCTCTGATTGCAACATAAGAATGTGTCATTATTCTTGACTACTATATCATGTTGTTGATTCACATTTATCTTGCAGTTCATTAATGAAGAAAAAAGAAAGGAAATAAACATTTATTAAATACCAATTATATGCCAGCTATTATGCTAAATACTTAAAAAATGCCTCATTTGATTCTTTCAATAACACTGGGAGATATTATTATCATTTGCACTTTACAGTTGAGGAAACTTAGGCAAATAGAGATCAAGTGAATTGGTCAAGGTCACATAGGTTGGATGTTTCTGAAGAAGGATTTGAAATATGGCCTCCTGACTCTAGACCTAGCATTTCTATTTACTGAGCCACCCAGCTGCCTCCCCAAGATCTTTTTCACCTACAAAGAAGCTGAGGTTTTATCTATGTGAAGATAGTTCCACAAAAAAAAAGTTCATAGAAAATTACTTATTAAGTTACTGTAGAAGGCAAATAGATCTATTTGACTATAGCATTATTTTAACTTTTCCACTAAGTATGCTAATAACTTAAGTTGAAATAAGTTGAACAAATAATAGTTCTGAGTTTCTCATAATTCCCTTCATGTATCATTTACTCTGAAAAATTCTGATGTATATGTTTGTCCTACTCTGTAGTCTACAAAATGATTCTGTGCAATAATCTTACAAAGCAGAATAGTACAATTATTATTAAACAATATTTTAGAGATGAAGAACCTTAATCTCAAGCAAGTTAAATAACTTATCCTCTGTCACTCAGCAGAGTAACTGCTAGAACTGGCCCTTGAATCCAGATTTTCTTTTAAAATTTTGAGCCTAGTATTTTTTTCCTAGGGCCACTAAGTAATAAAGTGGGTTGAAACATTTAAATTGTAAAGTTCTCTCTTCCTTTCTTCTTTCCAGGATAAGGAGGTTTGATTTTCTGTGATTTCATCAGTTCTCAGACATTCATAGATAGAGACCACAATCATTCCACTATTTAAAAGTTTCTTGAGTTTTCAATATATTTTGTATGCACTTATTCATATTCAGATTGTTTCTTCCCATAGACTATGAGATCTTTGGAGGTAAGGATTGTTTTATTTTTCTCAGGTATACCTACGAAAGAGACTAGCACATAATGGTTAGTAAATGATTGATTTGGTGGTGGTGGGGTTATTATCTAATTACTTAACTCTTACCTATGGATAAAAACCATTAAAAGGAGATTAATAAATGTTAGTGGGTGGATTGACTGACAATTCAAATGCTGAAAAATTAAATATAACATATGCTCAAATATATACTATATACTACTCTACTTCTAAGACTCAGATCTCTGAAATTCAATTCTTTCTTAATTGTCTCCAGATATTCTAACTTTCACATTTTATCACTTAATCTGAAACTGATTTTCATCTACATTGTGATCTCTAGTTATTGATCTCTGCCAGCTTTCCTCATCCTTCTTCTCTAATTTTTCTTTACTTACCTCTTTTCAAAATACTGACCTTATATGTTAATCATTTCAATAAAGTAGCGTTCTCTACCCTTTAATAACCTTGCTTTTCATTGTTCCCAACACACTAATTCTTAACTTTGAGTCATCCCCATCATTTGCCTCCATGTCTATTCCTAAAGGCGATTATGCTAGGCAGAAAAAGACTGGGGTAGAGAGAACAAAGGAGGGAAAAATGGAGAAAAAATTACATGATAACTTTATTTTACATTTCAAAGTAATAGCAAGTTATACATAAGATTTGCAGTTTCATGTCTAATCTTTTTTTTTATTCTACTATATCATAGAAATGTTTATTTTATTTCAAGATAAAATAAATGAAATTTTTAAAAACATAAAAAATTGCTTTGACAATGGTATGCACATAGTGATATCTAACTTTTACTGAGCTCTCACGGATGCTGAGAGTTCTCTGGATTTCTAATAAACTTTCTTTCATATTTTCCATAATTGTTCTAAAACTTCCTGTAGTTCCTCGAATTAACAACTCAGAAGATTGTCTTGCCTTTTAGGTATGGATGATAACATCCCTAACTTTTTCATTACCCCTCTTCCACCCTTTTAAATTCCCTCATCCTTCAATCTTCACCCACTGCATACTTCCCCATGGTATCAATGTATAAGGTAGCCCTCCTCCTTGCCAAAGCTAACTTTTCTACATATTGCTTTAACATGCTCTTCTCCTGACTATTGCTTAACCTTACCCTGGTTGTCATTCACTCTCTGTCCCTCCTATGCAAAATCATTCTGTACTAGCTTTTCTCCTTACAACTGCAGATATGTTCAGGTCTCTCCAACCCTTTAAATAAAATAAGTGGAAACATTTCTGTGAACTGATTGTCACATTAAGCTACTATTCCTATATCTTCCTTCTCTTCCACTTTTAAACAATTAGCTAGAATAATCTACATTCACTTCTTCTACTATTATGCTACCTAGTCCCTTTTCAACTAGGCTGAAAAGATGATTTTCATTTCCCATGGCAATGTTTTAAAGTATTTTCTTTAATGATATATAAACTGTTAAATTGAATGAATCCATGAAGTTTTGGGGTGGGACCAGAAGGCTGAAGAGACAACCTGTTGTAGTGGAAAGGATAGTGGAAGTGTAGTTAGTAGATACTGGCTTGAGTCCTGATTTTATGACAGATTAAAGGAATAATTTTGAGCAAATTATTATTTTATGGCTTTTTATTTTCAAAACATATGTATAGATAGTTTTCAACATTCACCTTGCAAAACTTATGTGCTCTAAATTTTTTTCTCCCTCTTTCCTCCAGCCCCTCCCCTAGATAGCAAGTAATCTAATATATGTTAAACATGTGGAATTCTTTTCTACATATTTCCACAATTGTCACACTACACAAAAAATAAAATCAAAAAGGAAAAGAAAATGAGAAACAAAATGCAGGCAAACAGCAACAAAAAAGTGAAGATACCATGTTATGATCCACACTCAGTGCCCAGTCTCCTCCTCTCTGGATGCACTTGGCTCTCTCCATCACAAGTCTATTGGAACTGGCCTGAATTACCTCATTATTGAAAAGAGTTGGACAAATTATTTAACCTATTGGAAGGTTTTCTCGTCTTTTAAAGAGGGATAAGAATGCCTGCCTCAACAAAGTTTGTTGGACACCCAATACAATCATGTAGATACATGTACTTTATAGACTGTGAAGTACCATATCAATAAACAATGTATTATTCCTAACTAAATTAGACCCTTGTTCTGGACCCAGATTCAAAGTTTATGCCATACAGAATAACTGCAAAAGGAACAGGCTGGAGACCACAAACTACCACTTTATATGGGTATTTGCAAACTCTCTCAGAGGCCATATTTCTACTTTCTCTCACTTGCTCCATTTGCAATAAGCATGATGGCAAAATACTTTACAGGAACATGTGTTAAATAGTTTTCTCAATTCTTCTGGTAGCTTAGCCCTTTTTCTGCACCTTCCTGATGGAATTACACACAGATCACAGAAGCAGGTTTTCCCATTATGAGTCTGAATAGGGCAACAGGGTAGTCAATACTCTTATTTGGTCCTTTACTACTGTTCTGTACTGTACTACGGAGGACAGAAGAATTATAACTATACTCTACATTTTCACTATGCCTCTTAGACTGATTTATTAACCACCAGCATAAATGCAATGTAAATAATTTGCAGCTACGAAGGCAAGACAATAAATCTCTCTCTTTTCTACACTCTTACCCCAAATATACCTGGGGGGCCAATCTATCAACAATGTGCATGGATCAAGCCAAGCACACTAGGTCTCATTTTGTCACTGCTTCCCTACTGAAAAACATTCAATGATATCCTTTTGCCCTACATTTAAGGTTTCCACAAAATGGCTCATTTACATTTCAAACCTTATGTTCCACTATCTCCAACACAAACCCTTTTCTTTAATCATATTAGTGAAGGCCTTTTGGTGTATCAGTAACTAAAAATTTTTAACAGTATAAGTTCAACAGCATTTAGCTGAATGAAGGAATAGAAAAGCACTTAGTAAATACAAAACATTATACTAAATATGAGGAATTCAAACAAAAATGCAAGGTAGTCTCTAAAGAATTTCACATTTTGATAATAAAGGCAATATATATATATATATATATATATATATATATATATATATATATATATATATATATATATATATATATTCCTCATCCTTCTTCTCTAATTTTTCTTTACTTCTCTCTTTATATATAAGGTTCCATAGTCCTTTTGGTACAAGAGAAAAATAGTAACATAACTTCTTTAATCTCATTTTCACTAACAAAATATTACCTGTTTCTTATTTTTAACCCTTTGTCAGTGTCTAATGGTAGCAGTTGTTACATGGTTGATGGTGTTGATAGGGATATGGATTCCTTCTTCCTAATTATAGCTGATGGATAATAATGATGATAATCATGGAGGCTAAGCTGGAAGTAGAGCTGGTGATTTGAGAGCAGGAATGGAGGAAGATGTTATTTACAGTTTTCTTGAGTGTAGAGTCCTGAACTACCTCCAATGAGGTATGAGGAAAGGGACTTATCATTTCACATCTGGCAAATTTAGATAAGCTAGCGTGAATAACAGTGGAACTTGGTAGGGATGGCTGCTCCTTGCTCTTTAGTAACAGTTTCCCTGGATGATGACCAAACCAGTAGTACGGGGGCATACGGAGAGTGACTCTTGCTTTTGGATGTATTAAGTATCTCTGCCTGCTAGTCATGCTCACAGACACCCACCCCAGGGGATCTGGAGGGCATTGCTTTGTTTGAGAACTTTGAGCCATAGTCGGAATTCCCTCTCCCAACAAATTATTTGTTTTTGTCAAACCCATGAATATTTCTGGGGCTTCTGACTTTTCTTCATTGATTCAGCAGCAAACCTTCCTTCGGGATAAAAGCATTGAGAAACATGACAATGACTAACTGGCTATTAGTCATCTTTCCCATGGCATTTGCACTGAAGCATGAATCATATGAAGATGTGTGGTAGGAAGTAGAAATATAAATTAGTTCGAGATATGGGATCAGTTGCTCCTTCTCTAATGTCTTCAGGACTAAAATTTTAGGTTTCCCGAACCTCCAATTCGGATGTTTTTCCTACCAATTGTTGCACAGTTTTGTTTCTGTTTATTGGTATAGACATGAGAATGTACACCTATGTGCTCCAAGTTACAATTCAGTGAACCAATGCAGAGCAGCATCCCCTGGTCCTATGATTCATGGCAAACAGGTGGATAGAGGACACAGATTTCCCAGCAGCACACTGATTCTCGTTTACTTCTACCTTTCCCATTTTTCACAGTGAAGTTATCTAGGGGATGCTGCCAATCAAAAATATGGAGCCAAAAACAGCAGAAGTTCTTTTGTAGACAACTGTGTCATTTGGAATATAATGTCTAAATGTCTGGGGTGGCTGGTTTGTATGGTGAATAGAGTACCTGGCCAGAAGTTAAGAACATTCATCCTCTGAGTTCAGGTCTCGTCTCAGACATTTCCTAGCTGTGTGACCCTGGGTAAGTCACTTAAACTGATTTGTCTCCATTGTAAAATGAGCTGGAGAAGGGAATCACGACAGTATCTTTGTCAAGAAAACCCCAAATGTTTCCAGTGTTTCTCATAAAGCTGTCATTTCAAAAAGAAAATCCCAAATGGAGACATGAAGAGTCAGACATGACTGAAATGACCGAACAAGTATAAAAACAACAAAATCTGAATGTCCAAAGATGCCTTATACATACACAGGCATACCATGCGGCCATCTACAGAGTGATTCCAGGGACTATGGACAGAATCCCATGCCCCAAAATACCTGAAATTCCATCATTTAAAAGTCAATTCTTTGAATCTTAATGTTCCAACTAAATGGAAATACCCTTGGGAGAGGAAGCTAGTATCAGTTTATACCTAAATTAAAATTGGCCAACATGATGCTGAGCATAAGCCATTATGGAAATGGAAAAGAGGAGTAAGTTAGAGTATAGGTATTGAGCTGGAGAAAAGAGAGAAAAGGGAAGGATTAAAGGGAAGATTAAGGACATTACAGATAAACTTTCTTTTTTTTATTCATTTTTCCAAATTATCCCCTCCCTCCCTCCTCTCCCTCCCCCCGATGACAGGTAATCCCATACATTTTACATGTGTTACAATATAACCTAGATACAATATATGTGTGTAAATACCATTTTCTTGTTGCACATTAAGTATTAGCTTCCGAAGGTATAAGTAACCTGGGTAGATAGACAGTAGTGCTAACAATTTACATTCACTTCCCAGTGTTCCTTCTCTGGGTATAGTTATTTCTGTCCATCATTGATCAACTGGAAGTGAGTTGGATCTTCTTTATGTTGAAGATATCCACTACAGATAAACTTTCTTAATTTCACAATTTGCTAGTTACTGGTCCTTTATCACCTATAAGATAAATGATTTTAGAATGAAAAAAAAAAAGGAGGCATGTAGCTTCCTAGAATTTGTTCTTTCCTGCATTTATTTTCTAGGTGATACATAAAATGATGGATCAGAGCACATCACTTTGACAGAAATCCTCTATCTCTTTTATGAATATAGGTTTTTCTCAGAGACCAAGATATAGGGCCATGGTACAGTAACCAAATGTAAACTGTGTTAGAGGATCCTGGGTTTTTCCCTATGTGACTGATTATCTGACATCCCATTAATGCACCTAATCTGACAACCCTGCTATCTTCAAACTTTACAAAAGAGAATTTGGGCCTAACAGAGAGGCCTAAGAAGACATCCATGTATTTCAATAATTTAAAAATGTATTAATATTTTATTTTTCCAAATATATACAAAGGTAGTTTTCAACACTGACCCTTGCAAAACCTTATGTTCCAAATTTTTCTCTCTTTTACCCCTGCCCCTTCCCCCTCCCCAAGACAGCAAATAATTCAATATGAATTAAACATATACAATTCTTCTAAACATATTTTCATATTTGTCTTGCTGCACAGGAAAAATGAAATTAAAAGGAAAAATACAAGAGCATAAAAAAGCCCAATAAACAACAAAACCAAAAACGGATGAAAATACTATGCTTTGATCCACATTCAGTCTTTATAGTTCTCTCTCTGACTGTAGATGGCACTTTCCATTCCAAGGCTATTGGAATTGCCTTGAATCATCTTAATGTTAAAAACAGCCAAGTGCATCATAGTTGATCATCATACAATCTTGCTGTTATTGTGTATAATGTTCTCTTAGTTCTGCTTACTTCACTCAGCATCAGTTCTTGTAAGTCCCAGGCTTTTCTGAAATCAACTTGCTCATTATTCCTAGTAGTTATTTATCCATTTACCAACTGATGGACATCCAGTCAATTTTCAATTACTTGTCACTACAAAAAGAACTGCCACAAACATCCTTTTCCTTCTTTTCTTTGGGAAACAGTTTAGCAGACACTGCTGAATCAAGTTTTATAATCCTTTAGACATAGTTTCAGATTGCTCTCCAGAATGATTGGATCATTTCACAACTCCACCAGGATAATATATACCAGTTTTCCTGCCTGCCCTCCAACATTTATCATTATCCTTTGCTGTCATCTTAGCCAATCTGAGAGGTGTGAAGTGGGATCTCAGAGTTTTCCTAATTTACATTTCTTTAATTACTAAGATTAGAGCATCTTTTCATATGACCAGAAATGGCTTTAATTTCTTTGTCTGAAAATTATCCATTTATCAATTGGGGAATGGCTTGTCTTTTTTTTTTTTTTTTTTTTTTAATAAATTTGAGTTGGTTCTCTATATATTTTAGAAATGAGGCCTTTATCAGAAACCATGTTTTTCTACCATTCCTGAAATTCTAGTCAAGTCACTTCAACTAAGTCTATATCTCCAAACAAAGGTCATGAAGTAGGAAAGGGGTAACCATATGAAGAGCAAAATTGCTGTCTCAACCACTTTCTTCAAATTCTGGTGAATTTGAGAATTTTTTACAGTTAATCTGGAGAAAACATGGTATTTCCCTTCTATTTTAAGATCAGTTCATGCTTGCCATAAACTAAGTTTCTAAATCTAAGGTATGAATGACTTTTCTCTCAAGTATATGGTTTACTTCTTTATTAAAATGATTATTATTTTTAAAAAATCATTTTGGGATTAACACTGGGAATGCAGCAGGAACATGAAGCATTTGAAAATTTTCCTTTTTATTCTGTTTTTCTGCTTTGATCCTAAGCTAGATTCCCCTTGTATCCCAAAATCCAGGTTCCTAGAGCCCATTGCCATTTGTTACATAGAAAAGAAGTTCTGTCTCTGAACCCCAGAATAGAGTAAGACATGATCCCCTGGCAGAGGTAAAGATGTTAGGGTTGTCTTTTCTTTGTGGAGCTCTTAGACTTCCCCAAAAAACTGTTCCTCCTAAGGAATCAGTTTAGATTCAAAAGGAAGAGACACTGGAATCACATCTCTGGAATTAGCTCAATATCACTCACAGCAATGCCCAGGCAGATGGCAAGCATAGAAGGCAAGCAGAGCCAGTCTTAGGCAGCAGAACAGGTGGCTCCCTGAACAAGAATGCCTTCCATACCATTATCACTCAAACTTTAAATTTTCTATAGATTTGTTTCTTTAAGGCATTCTTCCTAATAAAATCTGAATATAACTGGAAAATATCTTTTGAACTCACTATTAGCCATTGGCCCCACAGACAATATTAGTTTGTCAGATCCTTTCCAAATGGACAGCTGACTGACAGTTGAATTCGAAAAGGGGAAAGAGCACTTAATGGTCAAGAACACAGAGAATTAGGGTAGAAGGAGATCCCGGGCACGCCTGAGGAGCATTAGAGCCACAGATGCCTTTTGGAGAAGAAAAAGGGGGGTGAAGACCCCAAAGATAAACTTTGTAAATTAGATTGGAAATACAGTAAACACTGAGTACAAGTCATAGGGAATCCTGAGGAAGCTGAGCTTGTGAAGTTGTTATGTCATCATTTGCTCTCTTCACAACTTTGTCAGTGGGTAGCCATGGCTATGTGGGAAAGAAAGTGAGGATCTGAGCAAAAATTTGTTGTGCTTAATTACCTCCAGATTTCTTTAAATCTTATTCCACAAGATATGTTTTTATTTGCCTCAGCAAAAAAAAAAAAAAAAAAAAAAAAAAAAAAGGTTCATTATTTATGCAATTGAAACCTTTCTCATCCTTCAACAGGTAACTCTAGTGCCATCCTTTCCATGAAGCTTTCCTTTTAACCCCCATGGCACTCTTTCCCCTACACACAAGAGAACTTTATCTTTGAATGTTGCATGGATTCTTCCTTGGCACTTATACCACTCATAGACTAGTTTTTTTTATGTTAGTGACTTTCCCTCCTTCAAGATCAAGTAACCTTAACCTTGCAACCATGAACCCTCAAGGTGTGCCATAGATAAAGTCCATGGATAGACTTGGATGGGAAAATGTTACACATTTATTTCAATATAATCGGTTTTCTTCACAATCTATAGACTTTCTTTTAGGCATTAAAGAGATTTTTGAAAAGGAATGTAGAGGCCTTATCAGACTGCCAAAGGAGTATATGACATCATAAAGTTTAAGAACCCCTAAATTAGTTAATAAACTCTTGGAAATCATGACCTCTGTCAGTCTTTGGAACTTTCAGACTTCATAACATGCTTTACACATAAACACTTAAATGCTTGTTAAATTAAACTGACATTAGAGATGTTCAATCCCTAGATGAAGAGAAAATCCTATATCTGGTGATCATGTTTTGAGAGGAGATAGAGGAGAAAGGATTATCCAACTCTCAGTGCCTTGTGTGTATGGTCCTCAAAACAGGAGAGTCCTTGGGCAGTGTCTATAGGATGTCAAGCAATCTGGATGACATGAAACACCAAGAGTGCCCAGATCATTTTTATTCATTTGTGACAAAGCTTGCCAGAGCTTACTAAGAGGCATGCTGGCCTGTGCTAAGGACCTGGATTATCCAAGTCTGATTGAACAGCTAGAAACATAGACAACTCAAAGAAAAAAGGAAAAAAAAATCATTCTTAACTTCAGTGCCAGGAGGATTAGCATATACCTACTGGGAAGACCTAAAGCCATTTAAAAGAAGATAGTTTTAAAATGTAAAAGAAAAAAAAAAAGAGTTTTGATATTCTAATGTCCCCATTCAATTGCTGGAGGCAATTCATTTTCTCATGCACAGTATCTTGCACAGGGAGCAACATTATTGGAATAAAGTGTTCACTAAATTGTTATATCTATAATTCCACAGGATTGTTATTACTTTTATATTTCCTACTTCAATGCGTTTAAAGCATTTTTCCCCTCTTATACTCAACTGTCAGTTGGTTTTAGGATTAATGCTAACAGACTATGTGACTCCAAGAATTACATCTTTCTGCTCATAGCCATCTCACAAACAAACTTCTATTTGGGGGTGGGAGTAAGGCAGGGGGTCTTGAGCCTGTACAAGTGTGTAAGCCCTTTGAAGGAAGAAACTGTTTCAGTTTTTATCTTTGTATTAAAATAAACAGAGGCCATGCTTTCAATGAATGTCTCCTTGAAACATCTAATTCAAGGATTGCTAACGTTTTTAGTATCATATATACTCCCTGGACTGATGAAGCCTCCAGACTCCTCAAAATCCTTTAAAATGCTTAAAAGAAAAGAGATTACAAAAGTAACCAATTATATTGAAATAGAGGCATAATGTTTTTCCGTTCAATTTCAGACTCTTTATACTCTATTCACAGATAATTTGAGGGTCTATTGTCCCAATGTTAAGGACATCTCATCTAGAAGATGGAAAAGTCACCAATATAACTATTATATATGAGTGGTATAGGTGCCAAGGAAGAGATCATGCAAAATTGTTTGAAGAAATTCAAGAAAAGAGATCTCTAGTAAAATATCCTATACATAACAGGTCCTTAAAAAGTACCTGTTGTGTCCAATTAAAGGTGCACAGTAATGACTCCCAGGTATCAAAACAGATTGGTAACTTTTTATTATTATTATTATTACGGGCAAGTAGGTAGAACAGTGGATACGGCACTAGAGTCAGAAGTACTCTTTTTCTAAGTTCAAAACACTTAGCAGCTGTGTGGTGTTGGGCAAGTAACTCAATCTCATTTACCTTATTTCCTTACCTGTAAAATGAGTTAAGAGAAGGAAATGGCAAACCATTCCTGTATCATTGCTAAGAAAACACCAAATAGAATTAAGATGAGTCAGACCAGGCTGGAAAACCTACTGAACACTTTATCTTCTCAGAGAGTTGCCTGGGGCATTGAGATGGAAGCCTTGTTCAAGAGGATCCAATTAGTATGTGTCAGAGTTTGAACCCAAGACATCACAATGTCAGGAAAGAGAGCCTTTGATACACTCCCAGTTGCCTTTCAATTCCAACCTGAGCGGAGCTGTTCAGGTTTGACATATCAACAAGCATTTATTAAGCATATACTGTGTCAGTCCTTGTGCTTAGGTATTCTGGGGGCTAAAATAAATTGATAGGATTCTGTCTACCCTTCAGGAAATCTATGGACAGTTCTACAGCTTTATCTGCGATTTTAAAAGATTGGATGCTATGACTAGAATATTCTTTTTTTTTCCTCCCACACTGGAGCACTATTTTTTTTTAGGTGTCAACAGTAAGGTTGTTAAATGACTGGAGATAAACTTCTGTTCTGAGGGTGGCAAATTGGGATCTATTCTTACAGTGGATTGCACTTGAGGCTTGTTGTTATAAGACGTTTGCAACAAAAGATGGCAATTACCTTTTTGATAGTGTGGTCATTGCAAACTGATCATCCCATGCTTATTGCTTCTGAAAGAAAATACTGGCAGCCAGTTTAACTTTTTTATTTATGACTATAATTCCCTATGTTTACAGGGCTTGTGACTCCTGGTAAGTAATATTAAAAGAGAGCAGAAAATGGAATGGGAATGAGAGGAGGAATAAATATCCTGAATGCCTTGACTATCAGCCTTCAAAATTTGAATGAAAAGTTTAAAAAAATTTAAATAATCACTATTTTCTCGAGGTGTTTCAGACGCCCAGCTTTGCTTCAATGACTGTCAAAATAACCAACAGAATTTCTCAGTTTTCACCTGGTTGGCTTGGATTTTGCAGATGATAGTAACTTATTTTATGATTTGCAAAGTACTCATATGCATGCTTGATTACATCTGCTCCTCACATTGTTATTCTTTCTTGAGGTAAGTACTAGTATATATAATGCCATTTAGTAAAGGAAGAAATAAATTCAGAGCAACTAAATGACTTGCCCAGGATCACATAGCTAATCTTCCTGCCCAAAGAAGCATTGTTTCCCATTCTAATCTACTTAGTACAATCACAGCAGTGGTTGAAAGTAATTGAAATTTGTATCAAGGTCAGATGACCCCAAATTTGGACCCAGAAATGCTTGATTTGTTCACTTTGAATTCAGCTAAGTATCATGTCAACACAAAGAGGGATCTCTTTTCTTTTGAAAAGAGAAAGTGAGCACCTTCCCTGTTATATTAATTCTAGGGGAGGCCATCAAGAAAATAACTGTCTGAAATAAGAATTCTCAAATCTCTCACAACCTAGTCAAGAAACATTCATAAAAGACAAATTTTAGAAATCACTCCCATAAAAGCCAGCAAAGGTTAAAAGCAATGTTATATTTCTAAAATAGATTTGGATTCCAATTTTTCAGAGTATTTTGAAGCCAACCACCATGACTCTAGTGAAATATCATGATTTGAACTATTTTAGAGGAAGCTCTGCTGTTATTAGTATCCATTACTTTGAAGGTTGATGAACTACATATTCCCAGGATGGAGAGGTACTCATCATCTTGGGATAACATCATCCTTAATAGAGAAGCACACATTCTTTGAAATCACAAAGCACTTACTGCCCATATGACACACTGTAATGTACACGCACACTCCTATCTTGCGTTCTGTCATTACTTAACCATTCCATGTCTGTTATTTCTCCCACTAGACTGACAGTTCTTTGAAGGTGGGGATAATGGCTTCTCGTAGAGTGCACAACAAAGAGTGGGCTATTTTAAGTTTTATTCATGGGCTATCTAATACTGCAATGACTTTACACATACATATCACATTCTCCCTTATAATAAAGAGAAACACTTTAAGTAAAACCTACTGATAAAATGACAATAAATTAAAAAGTCTGCTCCTATAGTATTTTTCCTTCTAAATTATAAAACCTCTGGTTTTCTTAGCCTACTCTTTCTCTGTCCAGTAAATTCTCCCTTCTAGCTAATACTGCCACCTAAATGTCCTGTCCCTTCTTTGAAGCTCCTTCTTCTATGTGGAAAGCCTAAAAATTGCAGCCCAGAAACTTGCAGTTTACTAAATGATGTGTATCTCCTTGCCTGTGAACTCAGGGATGGGAAGTGGATCAGATATGCCTGAGCACTACTCTACCTTTCCCTATATAACATTTAAGCTGGTCTGACCTGTGGACTAACATCCTTCAGCTAAGCGAACTACTGAGAAATTCCTAAACTTTTCTGAAGCATAGACTCAGGACTTGCAGTAAGATCTTGATATTACTATGTACCAGGTTCTGGTAATAATCTCCTTTTAGATGATTATGTATGTTCTCTTCCTTTATGTACAAGATTCCTATAACTGTAAAGGGCAGGAATTCTGAAAAAATGTACTTAAATCTAGGACAGCAGGGTATTTAAGTTAAGTCAGGGAGCTAGTCCAGACTTTACATATAACATCTCCAACTTTTCCTAGTTCCACTTTGAAGATGTTAATCTCAACCCCAGTGTGAAGGGGTTCATAGGTTTCCCCAATTTAACAATGCCCAAAGAAAGGAGTTTAAAGGTCACCTAATTGTCCTTACCTGGATATCCCTATTCAAGATGGATTTTTTCATCCTTCCCTTAAAGAACAACAACAAAAGTAAACAAAACTATTAATTTCAGGATTTCCCAACTCATCTAATCTCTCACAAAGCAACATACCTTGCCAATCCCAAAGGCCGTGAAAACTAGAGGTCTTCTACCCCATTCTCCTTCATTTCAGAGATGAGGAAACTAAATCCCAGAGAAAAGAAACATCCAAGGAGCAAAAACATAAAATTTCCTAGCTTCCTGTTCAGGTTTATTTCTACTATAATATATTGCCTCCTTTACCCAGAATTACACTCTATTATTTCACAGAACAGAACACTAAGCAGATCTCTTCCACATTCTTAGCAATTTTACAGGGCTTCTTAGGTGATCTGGGGAGATTTGGAATAACCTAAAGCAGTCAAGGAAGAAAGCAAATAAAAGGGAAGTATTATATACTCCAGAATATCTGTTATAGAGAATACATTTAAGTAGACTTTCACTTATAAAGCACATTTTTATTAATCTTGTGGATTGTGAAAATTATAAAACATAATTTTACATATGAATAAACTGAGATTCAGTAGGGTTAAATGACTTTCTTGGGTCATATAGCTAATCAATGTAAAAACTAGGACCAAAATCAACATCTTCTGATTGGCTTTCTACTTTTTCAGAGTCTTAAAATACTTTACTTAAAAGAGTGTCTCCAGTAAAATGATTCACAATACTGGTTATAATGTAAATCACCTGACGGACAAATAGGCATTTTTATCTTCCCCATTTGGTACACCAATGCTCCTCTTTTCTCCAATCCATGCAGAAAACTTGTTTACAGCTTTATATTATCACCACAATCTCCACCTCCAAATACCCATGTAAGGTAGAAATGACTGGTATTGCTTTGCATTTGAGATACTCTTTACAAAGGTATTTTTTTTGTTTTTGTTTCTCCCCATTGAGAACTTAAGAAAATTTTCCAACTAGAAAAAAAGATAAGACCATTTCCTACCTAAACTTTGCTGTTTCTCCCTCTAGCTTAGCACACTGTTTAATTTAAAATAATTTGCAACTTAATTGGAAACTGCATGACCCTGTCCATGTCACTTAACTATCAACTCTGTAAAATACTTTAGATAGGTTTCAACCAAAAAGTTTTCAAGGATTCTGAGCTCAGGAAATCTTTGAAAACCTAAAGGAATGAAGCAACAATCGTGAATTCTAGTTACCAAGAAAGTGTGCCAGAGATATTACTAGGCAAAGTCTGTTTTCCTAGGGGATTTCAAATTATATCCTATAGTTGACTGTCTCATGATTGTCCCCTTATAGATAGACTCTTTTAAATGAAGAACTCCAGGGCTGACCTCTAATAACATTTCTTTTGTCTGGATGCAAAGAAATTAAAATAAGGAAGATGATTGGCCAACAGCCAGACCAGTAGCAGAAGTATATCACACCATCCCAGAGAGAGGGTGACAATAGTGACTAACATAGGCTAATTTTACATCTTGGGAGTTTACTTTCTAAATGTCCTTCCTGGGGGACAGAGCATCATTAAATGCATCCTTTCCCCTCCTGCACACCTCCACTGCTCCATTGCTTTCTTGGCTGTATTCTCATTAAGGATTCACTGAACTGGTAGAGAATAGGGATCACAAGCCTTCATGTAGGCAATGGCCCTCAGCCTTCAGGCCTGCTGGCTGCCTGAATATAGGCCGGACAGCTGCCAAAGACCAAAGCAGTCATTCTTGTCACATTTCCATTCTACTTCAGAACTTGCAAAGTCCCTACTGCCAAAAGATACTTTCCTGCACAGTTTTTATTTTTTACTTTCATTCTCTGTGCATATGGAATCACTTGTCACTTTTCCCCTAGGTCTTTATAAAGCATCCCCCCTATAGGTACTCGGTACAAGCCAAAGTCCAGGAAAACGAGAAAACTGGTGCTGGAGGCAGCCCTAAGAAACAGCCCCTGGAGGGATGAAAGCAGAAAGTCCAGCATCTCTTCAACAGAATTTTTACAAGCATCATACAGTGTCTTGGCATTCCATCTGCTTAAAACTGTCGCAACCTCATTGTCATTCACAGTTTTTTTTTTCTTTTCTTTTTTTTTTTTTTTGCAGCTGACCAAACGGTCCATATCAATATGGGAGCAGAATGACCTCTGTGAGTCATCTCTGATTTTTCCCTTATTATGTATATTAGTTTCTAAGCCTTAATGACTGTACTTTCATAGTATCTCTCCTCCATAGTGTCCCCTTCCTTTTCCTAGACTACTATCACTCTAATATATCTGGGCTAATGCACTAATGCCTTCTGAAGTGCTCCCTGTTTCACTTCTAATATTCCCTTAAAAAAAGGGAAAAATTTCTCAATCATCACTGTTAGTAAAAAGGGTAGGAGATACAGAGTTAGAAGAGCTGGTCTCAAGAGTCCTCAGTATTGTTGTTTCGCCATTTTTCAGCTGTGTTCAACTCTGTGACCCATCAAGGGTTTTCTTGGCAAAGATACTAGAGTGGCTTACTATTTCCTTTCCTAACTCATTTTATTTATGAGGAAACCGAGGCAAACAAATGACTCACCCAGTGTCCCATAGCTAGCAAGTGTATGAGCCAGATTTGAACTCAGGAAGAAGAATCTTCCTGAATCCAAGTCCAGCTCTCTCACCACTATTCCATTTAGCTATTCTCACGTCCTTAGTCAACCTCTTACTGATTGAGGATTAGTAAAATTATTTATGTGCCTCAGTTTCCTGAATTATAAAATTAAAGTTGAAATGTATTTCACCTCCTCCCATAAAGTGATGATAAGGAGAAACACAATTTTATAAATTTAAAGCACCATAAAATATGAGTTATTGTTCAACCGTAACACTACTCCCAATTTAATTTTCTTTCTTTCAACATTTTTTTACTTTCTTATTGATTATATATTTTTTGGCACTTCCAACACTTCCCAACCAACATCAAAACAAACCCACCTAGGACATCTCCTGAAAAAAGAGTATTTTTCAGAGAAATGAAGATGCTATTATTTAACTTTGACTATTTAATTCTGAGTTAACTTTGGTCAATATCAGTGACTGTTATTGATCACAATTTTATTACCTCTCCATGTTGACATTATATAAATAATTTACCAATTTTTTGTCAGATCATTTTTCATGATTATGTTCCTTTCAAAATGTTTCAATATCTCCTTGTTGTAACTCCATTACTGATTATTCAAAATCCTCTACAATCTAACTTCTATTGACCTTACAATCTTACCATTCCCTGTTCCTCTACATGTTTACAAAGACAGATCACATACATGTCCCTGATCATGTCTCACATTATATCCTGTCACTCCCATGCCTTATACATGGAGTAGTCATGTTTATATCTTTTCAAAATGGCTTTGGGCCCCAGGAGTGGGACTAGCCCCATACAGAAGTAAAATAGGCATCCAACTATGTACCTATTGATCTGTCATTTATGATTTAGGATGAAACAATCTGCAAATTGAATATTATTATATTCTTTCCCTGAACTGAAAGAGAAATATATAACTCTCTGACCTCACAGAATCTGCTAGTTGTTTAATGTATAATAAAAATACAAATATACTTAAAGCAGAGAACACCACAAGAAAATATATAACCAAGTTAAAAAATGAGTGGCACAGATCTTAAGGCCCTCAGGTTCATCAAAAACCCCAAAGCTATGAGACTCCTTCATGGAGGAGATGAAACTTGAATTGAATCTTGAAAATAAGACTTGAAAGGTATAATAGACAGCAAGAGGGAAATATGGTATTTCATATAGGGAAATAATATGAGAGAAGTTGTAGAGACAGAAATAACTATTATTCACAGGCTGATGAAAAGACATGTCCGCCTGAAGCTTAAAAAAAAATCTCTCCTCAAATCTCCCCTCAGACATTTCCAATCATTTTACTCTTCCACTTCTACCAAAGACCCATTATTGGGGACATTTCTATTACAAGATAATGAACAGACTATCTCAATGAGACCTCAGGTGACTTGAACTCTTTTTCTTCCACCTTTTCTTCTGATAGTTCCACTGAAGACATCTACTCTTACTGCGCAAGGAAACTCAGTATCTGAGACAGTTTTCTTTTAAGAGTTTGGTACTAAATATACTAAACTAATTCTCTTTGCCCCTGGACAAGAAGCCATTAGACATGGGCTATTACTTGTATTATCATTGCATTAGTGGATCATTATGACAAATAAAAGTTCTAATCAGCATGAACATGTATAAAGTGCACTGATATGAATCTGCCAGTCTATAATGCCTGAAACATTCACATCAAACACAGTAAGTAGCAATTTTGAACCAAACAAGGTTAAAACAAGAAGAAGTTTGGTTACAAATCAGATTCAGGTCCATCAACCACTTAGGAATCCCTATTTTGCAAGCTGAGTATAACTCTCTTGTCTTTTTTATTTCCCTATGATTTGCCTTCCCTTCTTTCAAATCTCATCTTCAAATTAGGATCAGAAAATCAAGTTAAGGAATAATAAGAATCAAATTATTTACCTACAGAACAAGCCATAGGCATGTGTTAACAGCCCTCATTTTTAGGCATCACAAAAATGATGGGGAGGTGAGCACCCCTACATCTATTATAGCACCTGAAATTCCACCACTGGAAGTTTTTTTTATGTTTTTGATAGAAGAATCCCTGGTAAAGTATTTACTGGAACATTTGACTTACATTGTCAATGCAGTGCACAATTCTACCAAATTCATTTTCTCAGAACTGAGTTTTCTCTGAATTAATTATATGTCCCTTTGCTTCAAGAAAAGCTCAAATAACCTTTGAAGTAGAGGAAAACACTTTCTCTTTTTCTTCAATACTGTGCATATGGTCCACAAAAGCCCTTTTATTTCATTTTCCAAAAATGTAGAACCTCGATTTTTAACTCTGTGTGTGTGTGTGTGTATGTGTGTGTGTGTGTGTGTGTGTGTGTGTGTACCTACCCACCACCTATGGCTTTCAGAAATATCCCAGTGATTATTTGCTGAGGTTTCTCTATTTTCTAATAGCCTTTCCATAATAAAGTAACTTAAATTGTGTACAGCATCTTAACTACTCCACTAATGTCTCCAACAATTAAATCATTACTTCTCACAGTATACTCAGCACCTTTGAGGGGTTCTCAGTTATTGTAAGTTATTATATGCATAATTGAACTATAAAATTCTACTTGTCCTTAGGTTTGTTTGTTTTTATTTTCTAGAATGAATTCTATGGACATTCATAAATATTTTACTAAAATGGCAGAAACTATGCTGTGGAAGTGGGTGGAAATTATTTAGGGATGCTGGGAAAATGCCTGAATGAATATCATGTTGGTATTTTCAGAGCCTCCTAGGGGATGCATGGATTACCAGATCATAGATTATTGATTGGAAGATGGGAAAAACATCTTTATATGTCATTTAGTCCAATTGTCTTCTTCTTCTTCTTCTTTTTTTTTTTTTTACAGATAATGAAACTGAGGATCATAAAGTCAAAGGGACTTGTTCAAGGTCACATAGATCATAAGTGATAGAATTTGAACCCAAGTCTTGTGACTAAATCCAGCATTCTTAACTCTCACAAGGGCCTCTTTTAGGCAGTAGAAGCATCTGCAGCCAACTTACTGAGTTAGCAGGTAGGCTGAACTTACAACATTAAGAGTGACTTAAAACAAACAGGTATTGGTAAAAGCTTGGAATCTTATTTAAGCAACATTTTCATTGTATCGACAAATTTTGGAATAGGTTCTGACCTACATAGGAATACAGTGTTAAAAGAAAAAATTGGCTCTGGAAATTATTTTCTTTTAGTTTTAAAAACACTTCCAAGGTGGTAAAAGTCCCCTGGAACCTTGCCTGGAAGTATTACAGAAGACTGATCAAACAAAGCAGATAAGACTCAATTAAAATCTGGAAGGATTTTCTAAGAAGACAACAAAAATACCAGTAATTTTGTATCTAAATGAGTGATATCTTTCTAATTATCTGAAGAAATAACACATTTACTGAAACAATGCTATTTTTGTACAAAGTGAGGGAGGGAGAGTATAATACTTCACACACTGAAAATTACCTTCACAGAAAATTCTAATATTATTCAAGAAAGGAAAATTTAAGATTCTTAGATAGCATTTAGAACTAAAATGGAGAAGCTAGGCAAATCCTCTCTCTTTACAAATGAAAAAAATAATTTCAGAGAAATAATGGCTAAGCCACTTCTCCCTTGATGTTCATCCCAGTGGCTCCTGAACTGTGGGTTGAAGTTCTTTAGGGACCTACGAGTTACAACAGGGTCAAGAAATCTATATGCATACCAAGAAATGTCACTTCAATCTTTATTTAGCTTCAACAAAATATGCAGCATGATAATATAATAAATGAGTAGATATATCTTCAGTGGATTGAATAAATAAATATATTATGCTATTTTTATATTAATTTGTTACTACTTTTCAAATGCACATAGATGCTGAGATCCATACAATACAAACACTTTTGAAACAGTACCAAATTCATAATAGCTTGTTAGCTAATATTTCTCAATCAAAGGCTCCTAAAAGTACAATTACTAAAACATGTAAGAGGTCCTCATACTCAAAAATATTGGACGCTTTTGGTTTATAACATTTAGGCACATCACTTGATTTAGGTCTGTCACTATCATCTACCTACTTTCTCAAATAGTAACGTTAATACCTGACTCAAATCTTTACCTCCAGCACAACCTTTGCCATTATCCTGGGTGATTTTAATATCCACATTGATGACCCCTATAATAATATGGCTTCTTAGTTCAGTGACTTCATCAAGTCTCATATATTCCATCTCCACTGTATTTCAGCTACTGAATTTCTCTAGAAACTACTCCACTTCCAAGATCAAAAATTCTGAGGCTCCTTTCTGATATCAATTTTCCATCCTTCCATTTCTCATTGGCTCACCAGATTCTTTACCCTTATACTGGCTTCTAATCCCTTCATCCTAATCTATTCTTCTAATCCATTACCCTTATTGTGGCTTCATATACCTCCCTTTGCAGCTTTCATCCTATCCTTCAGTCTGTTCATAAGATGCTGTCTTCTACCTTTGAATTCTTCTTACTATACTATTCTCCCTACCTGAATCCTTCCGACAACCATCCATTTTGCTCTCTATTAATCTCCCACCTACAGCAGTTACTCACAATTTTTTTAGGATGTAATGAAATCATGCAGACTCTAATTTCAACTTGACCCTTCACAATGAATGGGCCATTCTTTTACAGATTGACCCCCAAGAAGGATATAAAATGAAGCTCTGTTCTTTGTCTTCTCTTTTGTTTCTACAGTGTCTTTCAGGCCAACCTTCTCTAGTTCAAATGTTTCCACTCTATAGATGATTTACAAATCTAATTATCCATCCTTGATTTCTTACCTGAACTTCTACCTTTCCAATTTCTCTCTTGACCACTCCACTTAGATATGCTGGCGGCACTTCAAATTCATGTGTAAAATCAAAATAGCACCTGCCCCTCCAAACAGAATCAGGTTTGGTGTTAATGACATCACCATTCTCTCAGTTACTCAGGACTAAGCCATTTTTGACTCTTCCGACTCCCTCACATCCTACATATTATCAGTTGCCAGTCCGTATTGATTCTACTTCAACAATATTTTTCATATCTGTCTCTCTCTTCTTTTCACATTATCACTCACTTCTCTACCAGTTATGTCTGAACTAAATTATCATAATGATGTATGTAACTGGAAAATGCATTCAATCTCTCTTATTTCACAAAGATTCCAAAATAATTTTCCTATTACACAAGGAGGAGATATATGAAAAGAGAAGGTATGTTTCCTGTTCCCCAGAAACTGGTTTTAGAGAGACACACCTCAGACACATGAATCCAGTATTAGACTATTTGATTCTCTAAGTTCTATAGAAGTCAGAGAAAAGTGAGAACTCTTAGAGTTAAAGTGATTATAAGAAAAGCTTCATGGAAAATCTAGAAATTGTCATATTTTCTTTTACATAATGAAGTCCCAGATTGTATTCTGCAGATTCCTAGTGTTCCACATGATGTGAATAGGGGGCATTTTAGGAAAATGTCAATGCTAGCTATATTTTTTCTTTATAATATTAAATACAAAATTATGCATGTATAAAACATTCATTATGTTTGACATTTTGGCAGAAATGAAAATAGACTTAATTCCTTATCTTTTATTACCAAATTTCTGTAACTAACCTTTAACCCACAGGAATTCCATCTCTTTAAGTTTTCTAGTCCTTTATTTATAAATTCTGTCAACATATTTCTTGTCCCAAAAAGTTTTGTGACCAAATTAAGTTGGAAAATGTTATAAGTACACAATCCTTTCCTGTCATCAAAAAATCTAGTGAAAATATCCATTTCCACAGCAGTTGTGAGAGAAATTTGGTGATGAATATCCAGTCCCTCAATTGGTAATTTTGTTGTTGCAACTACCTTTCACATGAATTAGGAAGGTCTCCCTGGTATTTCCCTCAGATGTCTAAGGCTGAGGAGTAGAAAAGATGGTCCTATTAATTTTATCTGGCTGAAGAGTAGGGGAGATGTAGGTGCTCAAAAAAGACATTTATTAAGTTGTCAGATACGCTGAAATTTGCCTTAAAACTGTGCCATTAACTGACAGACAACACAAAAGCCTTTTAGAAGGACAGGCAGCCAGCTAATTAGCAGCATGCTAGCAAAGCTCTCTAACTTGTTAAGAAGCAGGAATCACAACATGTCCTTCCTGAACATTAATTTTAGTGATTCCAAGTAAAGAAGTGATCAGCAGTTCATTATCAGAGCATCAGCTCCTACACAAATGATTAGACATGTTGCTTCTTAGTAGAACCTGTCCCATGTGGATGACTGTTATTACTTAGAACTCCAGAGAGACAAAGCTGACAATCTGAGAGGACCTGGATAAATCTACTAAGACACTGAGCCTGGGGGATCAACTTCTCTCTCTAGGAAGTGCTGGCTAAGAATAAAAAATAGCATGTGGCAACAAGATAAAACAGCTTATTATAGTTAATAAATTTAGACTTTCTTCACTGGCAGAAAATATCATGGATAACTTATTTATTATTACTTCTTTATTGTTTCATTTATTTTTGTATAAATTTCATCTTTTGATTCTTATTGAAGAAGAGCAGAATGATATTGCCCTCTCCTTTCATATAAAAAAAAGAAAACAAGGGACTTTAAGAGACAAGGAAATGAAGTGCTTGGGTCCATATCCCAAAGAAATCATAAAAAAGGAAAAAAGGACCCACATGTGCAAAAATGTTTGTGGTGGCCCTTTTTGTAGTGGCAAGAAACTGGAAACTGAGTGGATGGCCATCAGTTGGAAAATGGTTAAATAAGTTATGATGTATGAATATTATTGGAATATTACTGTTCTATAATAAATGATTAGCAGAATAATTTCAGAGAGGCCCGGAGAGACTTAGACGAACTGATTCTGAGTGTATTGAGTATAACCAAGAGACCATTGTACACAACAACAAGATTATGGGATGATCAACTGTGATGGGCGTGGCTCTTTTCAACAATGAAGTGAATCGAGCCATTTCCAATAGACTTGTGATGGAGAGAGCCATCTGAATCCAGAGAGAAAACTATGAGGATTGAATATAGACTAAAATGCTATTTTCATTTTTTTGCTGTTTGCTTGCTTTTTAATTTAGCATCTTTTCCCCCTTTTTGATCTCTTTGTGAAGAATGATAAATGTGGAAATATGTTTAGAAGAATTGCATGTTTGAACTATATTGGATTACTTACTATCTAGGAGAGGTAGGGAAAAGGGAGGAAGAAAATTTGGAACACAAAGTTTTGCAATGGTGACTGTTTCCCCCCACCCTGAGGCAATTGGGATTAAGTGATTTGCCCAGTGTCTGAGGTCACATTTGAATGCAGGTCCTCCTGACTTTAGGGCTGATGTTCTTTTCACTGCACTGCCTAGCTGCCCCAATGGTGAATGATGAAAATATCTTTGCATGTATTTTGAAAATAAAAGGCTAATATTTAAAAAAAATTTAAACCAACATAACATTTTCACTCTTTTTGTTATCATTGTTTTAATTGCTTGTTATTTCTTTTGATCTATTTTTTCTTTTTGTTCTTTGCTTGCTTTTGTATTCCTCATTTTTTTTTTCTCTTTTGATATAATTTTTCTTGTGCAACATGATAAATGTGGGAATATATTTAGAAGAATTGCACATGTTTAACTAATATTGGATTACTTGTTTAGGGAAGAAGGAGAGAGGGAGAAAAATCTGGAACACAAGATTTTACAATGCTGAAAACCCTTGCGTATATTTTGAAAAATAAAAAATTATTATTAAAAAAAGAAATTAATTGTTTTAATACACATGCATAGTGATGGATGTATGATTCAAACTTAAGTTTTTTGACTGCAATCTGCTCTTCTCTTTGCCAGATTGCTTTAATTTAGAGTTCATCAACATTAACTCAAATCTCTTAAACTAGAAGGAAATTGTATGTGCCAAAATGTTTGTGGCAGCCCTTTTCATAGTGGCTAGAAACTGGAAAATGAATGGATGTCCATCAATTGGAGAATGGTTGGGTAAATTATGGTATATGAATGTTATGGAATATTATTGCTCTGTAAGAAATGACCAGCAGGACGAATACAGAGAGGTTTGGAGAGACTTACATCAACTGATGCTGAGTGAACCAGAAGATCA
Organism: Sminthopsis crassicaudata; assembly: GCF_048593235.1. NCBI lineage: Eukaryota > Metazoa > Chordata > Mammalia > Dasyuromorphia > Dasyuridae > Sminthopsis > Sminthopsis crassicaudata. The sequence continues at coordinate 346,893,961 of NC_133619.1, read as the reverse complement.
TTATACACTTCAACAATGATACTATATGAGGATGTATTCTGATGGAAGTGGATATCTTCAACATAGAGAAGAGCTAATCCAATTCCAATTGATCAATGATGGACAGAATCAGCTACATCCAGAAAAGGAACACTGGGAAATGAGTGTAAACTGTGAGCATTGTTTTTTTGTTTGTTTGTTTGTTTTGTTTTGTTTCTCTTCCCAGATTACTTTACCTTCCAAATACAATACTTCCTTTGCAACAACAACAACAACAACAAAATTCGGTTCTGCACATATATATTGTACCTAGGATATACTATCAGATATTTAATATATATGGGAATGCCTGCCATCTAGGGGAGGGAGTGGAGGGAAGGAGGGGAAAAATTTGGAACAGAAGGGAGTACAAGGGATAATGTTGTAAAAAAAGAAAAATTACCTATGCATATGTACTGTCAAAGAAAATGTTATAATTATAAAAATTAATTAAAAAAACTAGAAGGAAATTCTAAAACAATAATAGAATAAAATACATATAGTGTTATAAAGTTAACAAAAACCTTTATGTGCATTGTGTCATTTGATAAGCACAACAGACCACTGAAGTGGAGAGCTTAATTCATTTCGATCGAAAAAATGTTTAAATTTCTGACATCTATTAAGCACCATGCTTGGGTTTGGGGAATTGTTTTTCAGTGGAGATGGGCTGGTTAGTCAGGATCTCTACACAAACTTTATTGAAGGGAGATTGGTCCTGTTCTTTTTTTTTTCAGTAATCTCTAGTCTTAACAAGCTGCCAACTAAGGATTTAAATGACTTGCTCAGGATCACACATCCAGTGTGTATCAGGAGAAAATCAATTGCCAATAAGAAACCTTTCTGGTCTGTCCTGCTTCCTCCTTTAGGAACATATTGTGTTCATTCCCCTATGGGATATATAATATATACATGGATAGATAAATACAAAGGAAACTTTGCAGGGAGAGAACATGCTTAAGGCTGGTGGATCACCTTTAAGAAATGGGACTTGAGAACCTTGATGGAAGTGTAGTATTTGGGAATGTTGCTCATTCATTTGGGTTTTCTTGGTAGATACTGGAGCGGTTTGCCATTTCCTTCTCCAGCTCATTTAACAGATGGGGAAATTGAGGCAAGCAGAATTAAGTGATTGCTAGAAGTCTCTGAGGTCAGATTTAAACTCAGGTTCTTGTTTGGCACTCTCTCCACTGTGCCTCCTAGCTTCCCCAGTGTACTGGAAGGCAAACATTACAAAAATAAAAAAAAGTTTTCTAGGCATAATATTCAGTAAGCATATGAAATATTGAGTATAGGAAGCGTTAATCCCATCTTATAGACGTGTATACTAAATAACTTCCCTCAAAGTCACATGACTAATTGGTAACTGGCAGAGCCAAGATTAGAATTTTGGATTAGAATTGTAGCTAAGTGTCACAGTGGATAAAACAGTTTTCTTGGAGCTAGGAAGACCTAAATTCAAAAGTAACCTCAAATACTTAGTTGCTATGGAATATTGGACAAATAATTTCTTTTTGTTTCAGTTTTCCCAGCTGCCAAATGGGCATAATAACACCACCTATCTCCCAAGACTGTTGTGAGGATCAGCGCCTGGCACGTTTTTCACCATCTCCTTAGAAATGAAATTCCAAGTTCAATGCTCAAGAGCAAGTGACCCTGATGGCATTGCAAATATCTATTTCATTTAAATTCAATTAATGGTCAAGTTAAGATACTACCTGTGATCTTAATGGTCCTTTTTGGGGAAAAAAAGGACAAAGAACAATAACAACAAACAGGAATACATCAGCCTTACACCCTATTTTTGTTTGTTCACCTTTACAGATATAAACATCACATAGCAATCTGAACTGACTTATACCAGCTAGCTGTGTTTTTTAATTAGGAAGTAGCATGGAAGAAGAAGCCTTGAAGAAATAGGAAATCCTGATTCCAATATCTCTTCCAAAAAAGTTCTAAAGGGAATTAAGAAGAGTTAAACATGATTAATATACTTAACAACAACATTTATAAGGATTATAGGGTCCCTAATTTGGAACTAGAAGAGTTCTGAAAGGCCATCTAGCTCATCCCTGCTTAGTTTACAGATCAGGTTCAGGTGGGTTAAATAACTTGCCCAACATCACATGGGGATAGTAAATAGCAAAGATAGGATTTAAACCCAGGACCTCTGACTTCAAAATGAGTGTTCTTTCTACTATACAATACTGTTTCTAAATGTGAACTTGTGTTTTTATTATGTTATTTTTATATTGATATTAATATTGATTATGTTAATATTATTAATTCTATTATTATTTTCATTGACATACTCAAATATATATTTGATTTTTATTGACATGGATATTCTTTCCAATAACTCAAATAACAATTTATCATGGCCTCCAAATTATTATAACTAATAATACTAATACATGGCAACTACAGATTATTGATTTTTTAAAAATGAAAATATAATAAAATATATAAATCATGAAAATCATAAGGCAATCTTCCTGATATACAAATTTGATAGATCAACCCATTATAATTCAAGGGTTTAGTGTTTTTTTCCCAAGTCACAGAGATAGAGTGGTTATATGAACCCAGGTCCCATTTTTATATGTAGTGTAGTTTGTATCATATGGCTCACTTGGTAAAGTGATAAAATGATTTGATAAATATATAGGATATATATATGATATGGTATGATAAAATCAGAAGACCAATGAACTAAGAATCACAAGATATGAGTGTGAATCACCCACCACACCCCTTACTAGATATGAACTTTGTATAAAGTCAATTAAGATACTCATTTCTTCATCTGTAAATGGGATAATAATTCTTAAGCTATATATTTCACAAAATTGGTGGATCAATAGATATAAAAAAATCATATGGTTACTTTATGATTAATTCCATAAGTCCACAAATTTGGGATTGGAATTAAAGAAAAATACATGTGAAATCATGAAATTAGATAGGTTGAGGAGAAAAATCTTAGTATATTTTATGATATACATCATCTAGTAAAACCCATTGCCCTTTTTCTTTTCAGTCTAAGCACAAGACAGGCAGTGAGAGTTATATCAAAAGAAGAAAGGACTTTGGCTCTCACCAGCTATGACAAAAGCTCCTCCCTACGACAGACAAATCTCCAGATCCAGGGTAAGAAGAAGCACATGGCCAAAGGTAAGCTCTGCAAGGAACAAATTCTGAGGAGAAGCTAATTGTCTTCTCATACAGTAATGCCTCTTCTCGCTAATGTGGTAATCACAGTGAGGTGATAAACTGCCTTTATTAGCAGTTCATAGACAGCTGCTCTATTCTGAATTCAGAGTCCTTCTTTCTAGTTATTAACATCGTTACTCTTGGTCAGACAGGTTCCCTAGGATGCCCTTGGGATGCCATCTTAGACATGTAATCAAAATTCAAATTTCTTTCTCCATCTTCTACAAAATGGGGACTTTTTGTGGCACTTTAGCTCAGTGTTTAAAGGTTGATAAAGACCATTAAGTGCCCCATATCTATAAAGAATAAACATCACCAACCTATATTGAAACTTAGGGTATTCTTGCCCAAACATGGAATACTAGATTCTGATTTCTTACAGCATCCCCTTTTGGAATAAGAAAGTTCTTCAGAGAAATTAATATACATGCCAATAATATTAGCATTCAAAATAATAGTAGAATTCAAGGAGTGAGATGAGGGACATGAGGAGGCCCTTGCCTGAGCCAGAAAATATGTCTCATCAGTTCAACCTAAACAGAGAAGTGCTTCTCCCTGGCCTCCCTGCAGTCCCTCTCATTCCAAACATGGACAATTCCCAGAACTCTAGATTGGCGTCCAGGTAGGAAGCTTCTCTATCTGTAAGCTATTCCCAAAGCATATGCAAAGTACAGGACATGAAGAGAAGATAAGGAGATTGAAAACCCTCTTCTCATTCCTTCCTCATACATATATGTGTGTATATATATATATATAAAATCCAATTTTTACAAGGCAGGTCAAATATTTCCTCCAACAGGTCTTCCCTGAATAATCCAACCTTTCACTGCTTTTTTTCTTCTTTGAATACCTATGCTATTTAAAGTATGTTCAACTATTAAATTTTAAAATTTCACCTAATTAATGAATATGTTTGTGAGTGTTTTTGAGCCCTGATTTCTCAATTCTACTGGAATATCATGGAGGGAATATATCAGAAATGTTTTCCAGTCAGGTGCACATCATTTAGGATGAGCTAAGCAGGAGGGAAATAGATAAATATTTCTTGAATGAATAAAATGCTCTCCAGCTGTATATGCTCAAGACAAAGAGAACCCAGGAAGAAAAATGGTTCAGAAGCCAATCCAACCTGAAGCAGAGCTGTACTCAGCTAGAAAAATCCATCGGATAAAGGGTGAACTAAGTCACTTGGCTTTATAGCTGGATGATAGCGCATTACATTTAATCCAGTTCAATAAATATTTATGAAGTGACTACTATCAAAGAAAGTCCATTACTTTCCTTAACAGTAGGCACTCCATAAATACTTAGTGTCAGAATAAGTTAAACATAAGTTACGAGCTAAATTTCTTTAAATGAGGCTTCTGGTATGTGAACCATCTTGTGTTATTGTTGGCACTAACATTAGAAAATAAGAAAGGAAGTGTTTAATCACTTAATCACATAATCATTTAATCACACTATCCTTTCAGCTTCAAAAGAGTAAGTAGACATAGTCATTTTTATGAATTATCTTTATAGAGGAAGTTATCTAATTCTTTAGCCATTTATAAATCTGGTTTAGCAATTTCTTTTCCTTTGATTCATTATGTTGGAGAGGTCACACTGGATTTTTGATGCTTTTCTAGCATGAAATAAGCTACAGAAGGACCTCCTAAACTCAAAAGTTTTCAAGTATAAGCCTAACAAATGAAAGAATGGTGGTCATCCAAGGATAAGATGGGGGTGCTTTTTCTCCTAATATATCTTCCTTGACTTCCCTTCCCTCTATGCACCCTTTTAATATATTTTATTGAAGTTTTTCCTATGTTTACCACTTTCTACCAAGTCTATCTCCCTAATCTCATAGAAGATGATGCAGACTTATAGTCAAGGAAAAAAACAAAACTATATATTCAAAATATCTGAGAATGGCTGTCTGGTTCTGTACCTCTACTCCATTAATTTTCAGCTAAGAGGTAGGTTTTTTTTTAATCTAAAGGTAGCTTGGTGATGTAGATAGACTTACAGACTTGAAAATCTAAATAAACATTTACTGGCTATTAGTGTGATTCTGGGCAAGTCACTTAACCTCTATCTGCTTCAATTTCCTCATCCGTGAAAAAAAATAGGGAGTGAGAATAATAATAGTACTATCTGGATAGGTTTTTGTGAGGATCAAATGACCTACTTATAATATGCTTTGAAAATCTTGAAGAGTTGTACAAACATTAGCTAATATTGTTATTGTAAATAACAATTATTTTTGCCAATCTGATGTGTGTTAAATTCCAGAGGGGCTTTAATTTGTATTTATACTATTATTAGTGATTTATACCATTTCCTTAATGATTGTTGACAATTTGCCCTTTTTCATTTGAGAACTATCTGCTTGTTCATATTCTTTTACTATATATCTTTAAATAATTTGGAAGGAAAATGGTAATTCTTACACATTTTGTGTACATGATTATTTATATATCACATATTGTGATATATATTCTTATTTTCTATATCTTATTTTTAGATATTAATATAAATTAATATTAAAATTATTTCATATTGTAATTCTTTCAGAGAATCTTAATAGTTTAAATTTAGAGAGTTTCATCAATTTTGGGCTTAGAGAGGCATCAGTTTTTCAGTTATAGTAAATTTCAAAGCCCAGTTATGCTAAGTTGCATAGTAATAATGGTCTCTCTCAGTGAAGAAAGAATTGATACAAACAAAATCAGTGATCCTTAAAGCACTGAAGTTAGCACAAATCTGGCATCCTCTCAACTGCCATTCAATAGTATCTAGAGTGTTACTTGGGCTATGCAAAAAGCTCCATACATGTGGATACATTCTTGGAAATAGCCACTGTAGATTCCTGCATACATTGTTGGGTACAGTCATTATGTCAGTTGGATTTAATTATTTTTCTTTGTTACAAGAGCAATTGAATAGTACATCCAGAAGTGGATGTGATATAATAACAAGATATCAATAAAAATATAAAGCAATAACCACAAAAAGTGCCCTGGAATGTTACTGTAGAAAAGTGTGGGATTCTTGGTATAGAATGTATGGTCATTATAAATACTATTCTAATTGACATTGGAGACAGATATTTAGATAGATATTAGGTATCGATGGAACTATATTTATATAGATCTTTAACTCTATGTTATTTACCCTGTGTTATAACTATTTATAACTATTAGAAAATTTCTAATTTGAATCACTGTGCTGGAAGGCCAGTTGGGTACTTGTCTTTTAAATATTAACTAAATAAATTAAAAATATGTGCTTGTTAGCTGCAGTTGATAGCATGCTGGTTTTTCTTAACGGTTCTTTATTATTAAGAAGGATCAGAAGGCTGAGCATGGAAAAGATCATAAAATAAAGGAAGTATTAATAAGTGGCAAAAATGCTTCTTATAAAGGAAAAAAATGAAATTGATAGCCCTTGAGGGTGACTTTGACATGGTTTCTAGAGTCTCTGATTTTAAGCCTCTTATGGTCAGGCATCTATTTCTAACCTTCACTAGTCAGAAAATGGTTTCAGAATAATGGTTTGTTTTTCTAAATTCTTATGGGCCCTATTTCATGTTTTGAATGTAAATATTTTTCCTCTTTCCAGTTGATCCAACTATAATTCATAGGGAAATCCCTTGATGTTGTCTTCATGACTTTTTTGGAGGCTCTCTTCTATTACCAGTGCAATGGATCTTGAGGTAATTATATAGCCTTAAGACAGTACCAAAATCTCGTAATTATAATCCTCTTACACTCTCAAGTACACGACACTGTCAAACTCAGAGTGTTTGGATACTTCCCAGGGAAAGAAATAAGAGTCTGGATGGAGACAAACACAGAAACATTAAATTAACCTCAACTAACAGAGTCTTGAAGAAATTGGCTTGAATTGCACAAGACTATTCCCTTTTTAAAGACGAATCCTAACTGCCTTAGGGAGTTTGTATGGGATGACTCCCACGGAGATGAAACTCTGCTCAGAGATCATTTCAATGTTCTTTCAGTTCTTCCCCTGAGCTGGCCAGTCACTGATGGACAAATGGAGCCACTTGGCCAATGTGTTGTCTAGCTGCATTCATTAGAGATGTTAGAAATCTGTTAAATTTGATCAATGAAGTCAGACTCTATTTGTAGTTTTGAACCCTAAGACTCCACACATGGCTTAATTAGGGCAATATTCCTCAGTTGCAATGATAGTCTTAATTAACCAAAATAACTCCCTAAAAACCAATCAATACATCAATCATTCAAGGCAATCAAAGCACTGGCCAAATTAAGTTGTGGAGGCTGACTTTCAATCCTCCAATTTTCCTTCTGAACCCTTTATCTTTGAAGAAATTTCAGGTCCTTAACATTCTCTCTCATTCTCTCGTTTTTGTTTCCCTTTATGTCTCTGCCTGTGTCCCTTCTTTCCCCTCACAATAAAACCAACTCTCAGAAAAATATCTGTTATGCTACTATAACTCAGATGATTTTTCATAGGGGATATAGGCATCTTAAACTTCTTATGGCAAATTGTTTGTTTCCTGCAAAAGGAATTTCAGACTTCAACCAACAAGTGGAAGTTGGGGAAATGTTTTAAAAAATGAGGGGGTATTCTCAGTATCTCTGAAAAACAGCACTTAGAATGGCCACCTACTTTAGATCTGTGCAAAGATAGCTCTGGGTCCACATTATTCACACCAGTCATCTAATATCACAAGTTTCTCCTGACTACAGAAAATTATATGAATGACCTTAGTAGGAGGTAAGGGAAGGTTATTGGATTTCTTTTTATCACAAATGTATTTGACTATTGATTCAGAGACATTCTGCCATTTTTCCCCAGTCCTGTTGACTCTAACAGAGAAGTCCTTTTCCCATTGTGTCTGATGATCAGATACCCTGGAATGGAAACATGATGACCAATATATGCTTCCCACAGAAGAGCAATTTCCTGCCAGGAACCAGAAACAGAAGGACTGCATGATTCTCACATTCCAAGTATTAGTTGTAAGTACTCCCTTCCAAGATGAATTACATATCATGCAAATAGACTGACAGAGCTCTATAAATCCAGTCAAAACATGCGATATTCATGCAGCTCTCTCAACCTTTTATCGCAGAAGGAAAAATTGTCCAATGTGAAAGACCAGTTTGAAGTCTGGCTGTCCTTACCCAAGGCATTCCAACATGCTCCAGCTCCTGAATAGGGTAATGGATAGAGCAATGCTACTAGCATCAGAAGTCCTATGATTGATTCCAGCCTTTGCTAAGTTACCACTGACAAGTCACTTCATTTCTCTGGTCCTCAAGTTGCCTATTTCTAAAGCTGCAATTCTAATTCACTTGAGCATTAGTTTAGGATACGGAAGTATTTGTGTACAAATTCTATTAAAGCTAATATTTTTCTTCAGAAATGAAGGTCAACCACTGTGATCTCTCATGAGTCATTTAACTTATCTAGATCTTGGTGAGATTATTCTTCAAATGAAGGAGTTTAACTAGGTGACTATGTATCCTCAGCCCCTTAGATAAGTGATTCTAGATTCTTAAGAATAAAACCCTGAATTATCAAGCAAGACTTGGCAAAAGATCACCCCTTTTTTAAGGTTAGGAAAGTCAGATTCTGTTGATTTATAGTAGTTGCAATAAAAGTTATGAATAAACAACTGTCACTAGTTTTGCCTAAAGTTCTAAAGTGTGAAGTGATCCAGTGATTCTGAAAAAAATTTGGGATGATGTTAAGAAACTGACTAAAATATCCATATTGTTTGAATTACTTACCCCAGGGAGATCAAAGACAAAGAGAAAGTTTCCATATCCATTGTGGCATTTTTTTAATGGAAAAGAATTAGAAGCAAGGTGGGTGGATGTCTATTGAATAGGAAATGGACAGATTGAGGCAAGTGGATAGAATCTTTAAGAAATACAGAAAACCGTGGTATGAAATGATGCAAAGTGATCAGAACAAGGAAAACACTATGATCACAATGCAAAGGGAAAGAATAGCAATAATAAAATAAGTAAATTGAATACTGTGATAATTATCATTATCAAATGTGACTTCTAGGAATTGATATGAGAAAGTACTTTGAAGGGCAAGGGATGCCAGATGTGAAACATTTCACATAATGTTGTTAATGGTTAATATATTGATTAGTTTTGCTGTATAACTTTTCCCCTCCTGCTTATTCTTTGTTATAAGGGATGATTCCCTGTGTGGATAAATGGGAAGAGCACCAGGGAAGCATAGTATCAAAGGACCAAAGATTTGGGAGTAAAAGGGACTTCAGAGACCATGTGGCCAAACCCCTTCATTTTATATATGAGAAAAATGAAATAAAAAGAGTTTAAGTGATTTGTCTAAAATCCAGCAGGTAATAAATTTAAATTTAGTTGGTCACTGCTATTGCTGCTGATAATAATAAAAATAAATAAATCAAAACACACAAAAAAACCTACAGATTTGTTATTATAGCATATGAAGATATTGATGTTTTGCTTAGTTTTGTGGAATTGATTTTTTTTTGTGAATCTTTCAGGTAGGAGAATAGGAAAAGATGTATTTGGAAGTAAATATGATAGAAAAACAAAAGGTCCCAAATAAGTTTTTTAAAAAATCTTTTTATGAGTCCAAGTCCAATTTTCTTTCCATTGTACCAGGATAGATGCACCTTTTTGGGAAAGGAAGAAAGTTTGAGGATGAGTAGATAAATTTTTGTTTTCATAAGTTTTAAAAACTCCCAATGAGAAACTTCTTCCACAATTGATGTGTAGTATTGGATAAGTGCTGGGAATATAGAGAGACTAATAATTTGCCCATGCTGATAGAGCTAGCATGTGTCCAAAATAGAATTTGAAAGGCTTCCTCTTTCCAAGGAAAGCCTACTATTTCCTTTGTGCATATTGCCTTTCCCTTTGTGCATAAATTGATTTAATTGGACACGTTTCTGGATTCATTATCTTCATTTCGGGAACCCATCTACATACAATTTTGCTTCTTTGCTAGGGAATCTGATGAATTTAGAGAAGCATGGATGTATACCCGAACTGATGCTGGGTGTAGAAAGCAAAACCAGGAAACACCCAGATTGCAACAATGCAGCAAAAGCAAGACAAATTGAATGTTATGTGACTATAATGACTAAGCTTCACTATGGAAAAGAATTGAGAAAATATGCCATCCTATTTTCAGTGGAAAGATTGAGGGAACTATAGGTGTGGAATGATGCATATTCAGTCAGTTATAAGTAGTTGAATGGGATGATTTTGAAGAACTCTATCTTTTCTTTTTTTGATCTTAATCACAAAAAAACCCCTATAAGTATGGGAATGGGAAATAATATTCTAAAAAAATAATTTTTAAAAAAAGAAATAAGGAAACCTGAACATACTAGGTTGATATAAAAAAGGAGGTGGGCATTTACTTATTCTTGAGATTCAGAACCAGAAATAAGGAAAGGAACATAGGATTTCAGGTTTTTCATAGACCACACTCTTAATGGCCTTATTTGTTTTCACAATGAGTTAAACTATTGGAGATTAAATAAACTTTAAGTTTAACCATTATAGAACCCATCTCCATATAATGCATAGTTTAAGGATCTTAGACTGTGGAAGGGGGAATTCTGAGAAAGCAAAGAAAGGAAAGAACTACAATAGGTATAAACAGGAGAAATGGTGTCTAGAAAATCGATAGTTGGAAGGAGAAAACTTGCCACAAAGAAGATGTTACCTATATTAATATTTGGGTATTTTGGCTTTTGAAGCAAGAATAACCCAAGAGAAAGGTAACTCCTGAATAGTTCCTTTTAAGAAAATAACAACCACAATCACTAACTAACATTTATATAGAGCTTTTTATGTATTAGGTTGAGTTAAACATTTTACAAGTATTATTTCATTTGATCTTTAAACAATTGTAAGCTATTATTAACCCTATGTTACAAATGACAGAAAATGGGAAAGAGGTTCAATAGTACATACAGAGCATAAGTGTTTGAGATTGGATTTGAACTCAGCATTCTAACTACATAAAAAAGTGTTTTTTGCTTTGATTTTTCATTTTCAGATGAATTTTAATTGGGTTACTCAGCTTCTTTAATACTGGGAAGTGGGTGGTCTAGCCCAAGGATATAAGTATTTTACTCTTTCAAGTCAGTATTTCCTCCCCATTGTGAATAAGTACACATTTGTTTTATTAGTTGGTTTCATTCTACATTTATCTTGAGATCTAATCACCCAAGGGTGAGTTGATCATTAAGGACCTTGACTTCTATAACCAATCCGTTAGGCCTGGAACTAAGATGTAGTAGCCTCTGAGAGCTGACCTGAAACAATTTACTTCTTATTCATATTCCTGAGTACTTTAGCCTTGAGTATTTAAATAGTTACTGTGGGCCTTCCCTCATAAAAAAGGTGTTCTGGGAAAGTGAAAAGAAGAATCCGTTCCTTTTGGTTTCTGGTCTAGAAGGGGAAGAAGACTCATATCTGTAGAAACATTTTAAGCACAAGGGGTTTAGGTGCTAGGATAGGAACTGTCAATGTTTTTCAATGAAAAACAATTTTTTATTAGGTTTGACTATTGCAAATGATAGAAATTTAAGTTATTATAGCAGTGTAAACTCTCCAAGTCACTTTGTTAATGTTACAGCTGGGATAATTAATTAGCATAATATTGCAATAAGCTCTGAAAAATGACTCATTAATGAAAAAAAGAGAATGAAAATGACTTTACCTCCACCGTGCTGGGCCCTAAACCTTCAAATTTTATTAAGGTTAAAATAAACAATGACTTTTACCCATCTTAATGCTCCCAGTCTTCAACTTAAATCTCTAAATTTATGCCTGCAATTCACCAAGGCTGTCACGATGGAGTCATTGGGATGTGTGGAAGAGAACTGTATGTGTAAAACGTGGCTCAGTATTACACGCTTTTGGATAGATTACAGCTCATGTCAAGTCCAGGAAACGTAATAACTCCAGATGGTAAGAGCCTTACATAACAACAGAAAACCTCTAAGATAGTTCTTAATCTTGTTCCCCAACACTAGCATTATGAAATGGTTTCCCTGGACTAATGTTTCCATTAGACTATACTAAGAGCCCAATTTTATTTTCCTGGGTATTGTCACATGCCATTCTTTCACTCAGAAAACATTTCTTTATACTGTGCTTGTTTAAAACAGAAAGCCATAAGGTTGCCCATCTGTACCCTGGGAGAGCAGTTCTCTCTTTCCCTTTGGCAGTGTTTTCTTACAGCTACTAGAAAACATAAAAGACTTGCATTTTCCTTAGGCCTTTTCCCCCCTCCAAGTACATGGAGAATTTAAATATATTATACAAGCCACAGTGAATCAGTCTACTATTCTCTCCAAATTAGGAATCAATTTAAAACATCAGCCTAACTGGGGGTTGCAGTATGGTAAAGCTCTGCCCTAAAAATGTCTCTCATTTCCCTTAATAACCTATTTTGTTCAGATAGCTCATTCATGAATGAAGCTCAAACCTTGTACAAGGTGTTGGTTTTTTCCTTTTTGCAATCTACAACATTTTGAAGTCATTAAAAATTGAAAAAATGACATCTTTTGATTCCATGTCCAAGGCTCCCTGCAATTTCCCAGTATCAAGAATGGCCAATGTCTGTGGTGGAGTTATGAACTGATTCAAGCATTCTGGAAAGCAATTTGAAACTTTGATCCAGCAGTATTTCTTTTGGGCTTCCAAAGAGATCATAAAGGAGGGAAAGTGACCCACATGTGTAAAAATGTTTTTGTACTGGCAAGAAACTTGAATCTAAGTGGATGCCCATCAGTTGGAGAATGACTGAATAAGTTATAGTACACGAATGTTATGGAATATTATTCTGTAAGAAATGACCAGCAGGATGATTTCAGAAAGGCCTGGAGAGACTTACATGAACTGATGCTGAGTGAAATGAGCAGAACCAGGAGATCATTATACATGGTAACAACCAGATTATACAATGATCAATTCTGATGGATGTGGCTCTTTTCAAAAATGATATGTTCTTGTGATAAAGAGAGCCATCTATACCCAGAGAGAGGACTGTGGGAACCAAGTGTGGATCACAATATTGTGTTTTCACTCTTTCTGTTGTTGCTTGTATTTTATTTTCTTTCTCATTTTTTCCTTTTTGATATGATTTTTCTTGTGCAACATATTTGTGGAAATATGTATAGAAAAACCGTACATGTTTAACATATATTGGATTACTTGCCATTTAGGGGAGAGCCTGGAGGGAAGGGAGGGAAAAATTTAGGACACAAGATTTTGTAAGGGTGAATGTTGAAAAATTTCTAGGTGTATATTTTGAAAATAAAAATCTTTAATTAAAAAAAGAATGACTAATGTCAAGTATATTGCAGAAGAAATCCTTCCTTTAAGTAAGAATTAGACAAGATCAGAGGTATTACACACATAGTCACCTGAGTCCCTACCCTCAATATTCTTAAGTGAAGCCAAATCAGATTAAAATGTAATTGTGAAATATTTAACAAAATAAATAAGCTTAAAATCAAACATATTGTTCAGGTATATCTGCTTCTTTGTAACCCCTTGAGATTTTCTTGGCAAAGATACTGGAGTAGTTTGCCATTTTCTTCTCCAGCTCATTGAGATGAGAAATTGAAGCAAATAGGGTTGAGTGACTTACCTAGGGTCACATAGCTAGTCAGTGTCTGAGGTCAGACATAAATAAAAATGCTGAAAACAATGAGATTATGGCATAAAACTATACTTTCAAACAGAATATTCAGTCTGTTATTGAATAAGCATGTATTGTTTATGTTCAGTTCATTTTCATTTGTGCTTGACTCTTTTTGATCCCATTTGGAGTTTTCTTGGCAAAGATATAAGAGTGTTTTGCCATTTCCTTCTCCAACTTATTTTACAGATGAGGAACTAAAGCAAATAAGGGTTACACAGTTGGTAAGTGTCTGACTCCAGATTTGAACTTATGAATAGTCTTCCTGATTCCAAGTCTAGCATCCTATTCACTGCACCAGCTGACTGTCCAAAATTGAACATAGATAATACCAATATTTTTCTAAGCCAAATGAAGACTGCAGGAATCCTTACATATGGTTTAGTATTTGGTTGGAATAGTATTACTATTTGATTTAAACATCACTAGAATAGATGACCCCCAAAGTCCCTTTAAACTCTGTGATAACATAATTTTATGATCTTACCTACAGACAAGGCACTAGATTGAATCAGTAGTATGGTTCAGCTGTCACTGACTAGCTGGGTAACCACTGAATAAATTCATTGACTTTCTGTGCTTCAGTTCTGTTTTGTTTTCAAATGCAAATAAGGACAATAATAGCATTGAGAATTTTGCTGCTTTATTTAATTATGGATTCATGATTAAATGTATTGCCTAAGGAAAGAGAATTTAAGGAAAGTTTCAGGTCCCTCAATTATATAATGATGCAAGGATGACAATATTTTTGACTTTCTGGAGTGACTTTGGGCTACTCACTTAGGCCTTTGGGGGTTTAGCTTTCTCAACTATAAAATGAGAGGGTTGGATTTGAGAACCTTGAAAATCTATTCTAGCTTTAAATATGAGATATATGATCTATTCCTCTGCCTCATTGTGGCATGCAGAAATTCCTGAGTTTTCAAAAGTTATGCCAGCATAGAATTAATTTTGATAAGTCTTACCTAGTTGACAGAGCTTTAACAAGAAGCCCAATAATGGATTACATTTTGTACTAGAGTACCAACATACTTAAATAAATAGGAGACAATCACTAGAGGATTGGCCACTGCGTGATATATATATATATATATTTTTTTTTTTTTTTTAAGACACAGAAACTCATAAAACTGTTTACTATAGCAGGAGGAGTTTTGATCTACACAATTGGAGAAAGCACCAACATAAGTGAAGTCATATATTTCTTAAGTAAATTGAAAGAGTGTCAAGAAATATTTCTTTTATATTTCCCCTTATCCCGTAGTTTGAAATAGCTTCATATGATGCTTCCCTGTATCTAGTATCAAGTATTTGGTGGACAAGTTTGTGATCACCCTCTTCATCACTTTCACTATTTTATAGATTTGGAAATTTATTTGAATAAAGTTTAGATTCATGATCAGATAGTAGATTATCTATTAGATGAAAATTTTCTTAATATTCATCTGAAGCAATTCGGCAGGATATACTTTCAACTATCAAGCTGCTCTAAACTATTGTTTACTAAGCTAAATAATAGTTGTATTTCCTACATTAAAGTCCAAATATTAATAAATAGTGTCATTGTTTATTCTGTTGTAAACCCTCTTGCAAATATTCCTTCTCTTACAAATAGTTCATTCTATCTTTGAGCTTCTTTTGGACTTAGAAAGAGTACTATATCAAAGAATCTGGATTCAAATACTGATTTTGTCAGTTAGAACTTATGAGACCATGTGTAAGAAATGCATTCTTTCTGAGTTCCAGTTTCCCAATCTATAAAATGAAATAACCTCTGAGATCCCTTGCATTCTAATTTATGACCCTCTTGGAATCAGCATCATGCAATTCAGTGCTTAATTTCTATCTCTTTCATGTTTCCATACCAAGGCTATTGGGAAATGAGGAAATGAGGTTAGTTTGGTGTGAACTGTTCTTGATGAAGCCATTTGGCTCTTAATAGTCACCATTTCCTTTGATAAGTGTTCATAGACTATCTCTTAATAATATGTGCTAGAATTTTGCCAGCAATTAAAGGCAAACTCATTGGCCTACACATTACAAATTCAACTCTTTCCTTTTTTAAAAAATTGGGACAATATTTTGCCTTTTCCAATTCTGAAGTACTTTTCATTCTTCATGACTTCACAAAAATCATTTGGCAGTGACACAGACACTACTGCTGACACCCAAAGATTGTCACAAAATAGGAGGAAATTATTAAGTCATCTGGTTCAACCCCTTTACCAACAGCAATATCCTCCATGGAAGATGTTCTTAATCAACAGTGAGTTAGACTTCTTTGACATTTCAGTGAAATTTATGGAACAATTTTAACTAATTTAAATGCAAGAAAAATTACAAAAGAAAGCAATTATATTGCAACATAGTTTTTTTGTTTTGTTTTTTTAAATAAGTTCATATTAGCTCTCTTTTATAATGAGATGATTCAGATCAGTTCCAATGACCTTGTGATGAAGAGAGACATCTACACCCATAGAGAGGACAGTGGGAACTGAGGGTGGATCCAAAATAGTATTTTCACTCTTTTTATTGTTGTTTGCTTACATTTTATTTTCTTTCTCATTTTTTCCTGTTTGATTTGATTTTTCTTGTGCAGCAAGATAATTGTACAAATATGTATGCATATATTGGATTTAACATATATTTCTACCCTGTTTAATATATATATTGGACTATTTGACATCTAGGGGAGGGGGTGGCTAACAGGGGGTAAAATCAGAATACAAGGTTTTGGAAGGATTAATGTTGAAGAAATGCCTATGCATATTTTAATAGTTTTTATTTACCAGATATATGCATGGGTAATTTTACAACATTGACAATTGCCAAACCCTTGTTCTAATTTTTCCCCTCCTTCTCTACTCCCCCCACCCCAGATGGCAGGTTGACCAATACATGTTAAATATGTTAAAGTATAAATCAAATACAATATATGTATAGTTGTCTAAACAGTTGTTTTGCTGTACAAAAAGAATCGGACTTTGAAATAGTGTACAATTAGCCTGTGGAGGAAATCCAAAACGCAGACGGATAAAAATAGAGGGATTGGGAATTCTATGTAGTGGTTCATAGTCATCTCCCAGAGTTCTTTCGATGGATAGCTGGTTCAGTTCATTACTGCTCTATTGGAACTGATTTGGTTCATCTCATTGTTGAAAATGGGCAAATCCATCAGAATTGATTATCATATGGTATTGTTGTCGAAGTATATAATGATCTCCTGGTCCTGCTCATTTCACTCAGCATCAGTTCTGTAAGTCTCTCCAGGCCTTTCTGAAATCATCCTGTTGAACATTTCTTACAGAAAAATAATATTTCATAATATTCATATACCACAATTTATTCAGCCATTCTCCAATTGATGGGCATCCACGTAGTTTCCAATTTCTAGCCATGACAAAAAGGGCTGCCACAAACATTCCTACACATACAGATCCCTTTCCCTTGTTTAAAATCTCTTTGGGATATAAGCCCAGTAATAACACTTATGCATATGTTTTGAAAATAAAAAGCTTTAATAAAAATAAAAAAAATAAGTTCAATCTGGGGACTAAGATTAAGAAATCCTGCTCTGTAGCATCCCTGAAAAACATACATCAAGAAGGCCTTTCTTGAAAATCTCTCATTAAAGGGCAAAAGATTCTTTCCTCAGGTGGGACAATCAATGAGAGTCAATTGGCTCTCATCATAAGGAAGTTTTTTGTTTAGTTTTGCTTTATTTCTACCCTGTTAAGCTTCTGTGAAACTCTCATTCATCATTCCTTGTTATGCTTTCAAGGACAAGTAGAACCAGTCTCATAAGTGGAAAAAGCATTTGTTAATTCTTTCAAGGTGCAAAGTACCCTGCAAAGATTTGGGGATCCATACAGAAGAACAGAACAGTCTTTGCTCGAAAAAAGCACCCATTCTTATCAGTATTCCAGGTTAAAGGCTTTCAAATACTAACACTCACAAGCCTCTAAGTTTTCTCTTTTACAGCCATCCTCATTTTCCTTGATTGACCCTCACATGGCAGCATCATCCCAAGGCTTTTTACATCCTAGTTGCACTCCATAGAGACTTTCTATCATATCAGTGTATTTCCTCAAATGCAGGGTTTTGGAACATGATATCCTATATGTGATCTGAGCAGGTCTGAAGTAAGTGGATCTACTGAATCTCTCATTATTGTATTGTGATACAATACCTCTTTTAATATTGGGTACGACTGTATTGTACTTTCGATTCATAGTAAGAACTTGTGTAGTAAAGTACAATAAAAGTGCTATATCCTTTTTTTTCAGATGAATTTTTGGTTAACAATGACTACTTCATCTTATATTTGTGAATTTGATCTTTAAAATCCAATGGTAGGATTTTTACATTTATCTCTTTATATTTTATCTTGAGATCCAGGAATTCATGAATAACATCTTCATTGGATTCAGTGTCCTAACATGCTGAGATCTTTCAGAGCTCTGATTGTGATCCAGCATATTAGCTATCCCTCCTACTTTTGTGTTATCTGAAAATTTGATGGCTCCATCTACAATATTGATAAAAATAATAAACAAGATAGGTCCAATGACAAATCTCTCCCTCTTCAACTCTAGCAACTTCCCTCCCAGTTGACATTAAGCATTAAAGACTTTTCTTTTTGTCCAACCATTCAACTAGTTGAGAATCAATCTATTATCACCTATTCGCACACCTGTATCTTATCCACAAGGAAAGCAAAAGTTTCTATCCAATGCTGTGCTAAAATCTAGGTAAACTGTGTCTACAATATTGATCTACCTCAATCTAGTGTAGGATGTGACTACAAATGACTAAACAACAACAAAGTCTCAGTTTCCTTGCATGTAAAATGGAATTAATTGTGTCTGTGTTTCCAGCTCATAATATTGTTGTGAGAATAACTTTTGTAAAGTATCTTGGAAAACATAAAAGCACTTTATAAATGTCAGTGTTATTATTATATGTGGTGATATGAAAGTTCGTTGGCAAAAATAGGAAGCATGGCAGGAGGCCTTTTCTTTTAAAAGTGATTGAAAATCAGAAAGACCTGAGAACAAATCCCATCTGATAGTCTCAGTAGCTGGGGGTAGCGTAGGCAGGTTGCTTACTGTCTATAGAATATGAAAGGATTTTTATAAGACTCAATAGAGATGAAATATGCTTTGCAAACTTTTAAATGCCATATAATGCCTATTGTTGTTATTATTACTATTATTGTTGCTAAGCTAATAGGAGGAAACACCTGGAATATATATTCTCCATTAGATCTAAGGGATAGTGGGAAAGATGACAAATAAAGGCTTTTATATTCCATTTAGTGAGTACTAGAGATCATAGATCTTGAAGAGACCTCAAGAAATCATCTAGGTAAGACCACTCATTTTGCTGATGAGAAAAGTAAGTCCAGATAGTAAGTACCAGAGGCAGAGGCAGAGGTTAAATCTAGATTTGAAATTCTGTTCTCTTTCTTTGCAAAGATTAAGAACTTGAATTCAGAGCCATGAAATGTAAAAAATAAAAGGGATCTCAGAGACAACTTATTCCACCCCACAATCCACTGCTGGCACACTTTTATACTCTTCTAGATGTAGGGCCCAGAGAGATTAAGTAACTAATATAAGAATATAAGTATTAAGTGTAAGAATTAAAATTTGAGTGTACATCCTGATTCCAGATTTGTTATTGGTTCGACCATGGACTACTTCCTATGAACATCATGATCACCTTTTGAAGGTGCACTGAACAGGATGCTAACTCAAAAACATAGTTCTTTCTGTAGCCCATCAGAACTCTGAGCATTAGCGATTCATTCTTTGGATCTGTAAGTCTTTTTATTCTTAAGAAGTGGATCATTAAAATCTAATAACCACTGTGCATCCACCCAAAGAGGAGTAAAACTTTAAACCTTGTTAATCATTATTATCTTAAAAATATAACATTAATTTCCACCTGTCTGACTAGAAAGGAGTTCTGACCAAGTAAAGAACCATTTCATCTTTTACTCCTATTATCTTACCTACCTACAAGCCCACCCAGCTGTCATATGCTGATCCTTCCCTGGAAGCTTTCCTGCTGTGTGTCTGAAATACTGTTTTTTTTTTTTAAATAAAAATATATTCCTTAACTGATTAGCAGAGAAAGAACTCATGCATTTTTAGGTAGCCACTGGCAACTGCTTCCTGATCACCTGCCTCCTCACCTGGAAGGAAACTGTATAGACTACTCTGGCTTGGTGACCCCTGGGCTAAATTGGGGATAATTCTGAAAGGAGAAGCTCACCAAATGTCCTATTATCTATGGCTGATGCTGATGCTGAATGATCATTCCCTTCTTTCCACAAAGAACTGATTAAACCTTGGGCTTTCTCAGTTTCAGCACAAGCAAGGTTTCTATGGAAACCTTATTTTAAAGGGAACGTCTTAATTTAGCTCTCCAGACCACTTTTGTGGTATTGTAAAAATGTGTACGTATGGTGGAGATGGCAAATGGATGTTTTCATCCAACTATACTAGACAAATAGTACGGAGGTATCAACCCCATCTTTGAACAACAAATATGGTTACTCCATCCAGTGGAACATAATTGTCAAAATGGCTATAGTTCAATCCTCAAAACTCTCCATGATGCCAGAAAAGAATGAGAACAGTGTTCTCAGAGGGGCCTTTGCTCACGTAATCTGACTGATGCCATTCACAGAGATCTTCTTAGCATCGGTCCCTTTCCAGTTCATTCTCTTTGCTTCACATTCTCCATTTCCCTTTAATATAGCTGGAAAGGCCTGAATTCTAATTCTCCTAGGTTCTACTCTTGTCATTCAATTGTTCTTCAGTTGTGTCAATTTTTGTGACTTTCATTTTTACTGAGCACCTACTATGAGCTTAATAATAAGCTAGATGTTATATGAGAGATGAGAAGAGAGGAGATATAGTCTTTTCCCTCAGATATCTTATAATTGAGATAATAAACAATAACACAACAAATTAAATACATATATATACATACATGTGTATGTACACATGTGTGTATACACACACACACACACACACATATATATGAATAATCAAATGCCTGTTTGTGTATTCAGATCTGTATTCCAGTGTTAGCGGTTCCCTCTTTACCCAAAGGGATCTATCATTTTATCTCTGATCTATTTGTTCCTTATACAGGTGGAAAATTAGATTTTCAATAGATGATCCATCTCCCCCCATTCCTTGAGTACCTAGCAATTCTCCTTAAAAACATAAAGTATCAATGATAATCATATTTATATAGCAAAAAACTAAAAAACTGATACCTATTTCCACAGAAAAACAAAAGGTCCTATCTCCTAAACTCAGTGGAGATGTGTATAGTTGCTGTGATTCATAATACTTCCTTGGATGGGGCTTCAGCAAGGGACACCTCCTAAGTATACCTCTGCTGGTTGCCAAGACTTTTCCTTTGCTCTTGAATGATATGCTAATCTTTTTGCTACTTTCTTTTTTCTCCCAGCCCTCATCAGTGTTTAGGCCTGCTCTCTAGCAGTTGATCCTTTTCCCCTAGAGATGCTGCTATCCTACTGAAGTCTCCAGGGGCAAAGTTACTATTCTTACAAATAGTGGGATGAATGGCTCTGGGCTATTTACATCACCTGTTCTTTCCATTCAAGTCCCATAGCCCTACCCCATAAATAAAAGAATGGCTTTTTCTGGAGCTATGGAAAGTTTATCTTGTTTTGATTGCTCCAAAGTCTTAACATTTTCCACTCCAGATCTTTCCCATCAGCAGAATTTTGAGGTTTGGGATTCCTTTGGTTGGAGCTTCTCTGTTCGTTTGATTTTACTTTGGGGCTAAATGTAAGGGGCAATTTAGAGTTGTGTGAACAGATTAAAAATGAAATGAGAAAAATTAAGAGAACTGTTTAAATAATAATAGCAATATTGTAAAGAGAAACAATCTTGAAAGACTAATGAATTCTTATCAATCACAATGACCAACCAGAATTCAAGAGACTAGTGCTAAAACATCCCCGCTTCTATCACAGTGAATTCAGAGTACAAGACTGAGGAGTGTGTGGTGTGTGTATCATATCTATAAATACATATATAGAGATTGATATTGCATATACACACATATTTACATATATATATTTATATTTATCTACACCTACATACATACATGGCTAATGTGTCTTTCTTTTACTTGACTGTTAGAGGAGGTTTTTCTAGGGAGAAAGAGTGAATTTACATTCATTGAAAAAAAACAGAATGAAAATATTTTAAATCTGATTTTGCCTCTCCCCCCTTTAATATTCCAAATGGTTGTAATTTAGCCTGGCAAATGAAGTAGGCCAAATTGACTCTTTATTTCTGAGTTAACTCTACATTTATCTTTAGAAATTAAGGGATTTGTCTAGGTCATTGGTTCTGATTCATAATGATTTTTAAGCAAAACATACTAATAGAAAGGCTTGGAGGAACTTTCCTCTAATTCTAAGGACCTTGATATTTGATGGCCTACTGGGCAGACTCCATTGGCCAAGCGTCTAAAAAGCCCTCCATGCCTTTGATCCTTCCTTGAAATTTCAGCTTCAAATAGAAAAGAAATAAAGATAAAAAGCCAAGTCTTCCAAAGGTGTTGAAGACAAGCCATCCTCATATCCTAAAGTAATTTTCAATATGTAAATGCATTAGCAATAGGGTCCACCAAAATGTCTAGCTAACTCCAAAAAGAAGCAAATGGTCTCTTGGGAAAAGAGTTATTTTTAATCAGTGTACATTATTCAAGTTTCACTTGGTAAAGACTACTTTAAATATCTGTGCTATTAATAATGTGTTTAATCTTTTACAAAAGGGAAACATAAAATTAAAATGTGCATGAACACACATCAATACTCTTCTCTACTTTTTTAGTTAGAAAAATCATATAAATATTACTCAGAATTAAGAGGCAACCTGGCATAGTATAGTGGATTGAGGATGACTCTTAGAATCAGGATGAACTGAGCTCAAGTCTTACTTAAAGCACTTATTGATTGTATGAAACTGAATAAGTCATTTGACTTCCCTGAAGTTAGACTAGTATATGCATACTAGTGAAGGGAGCTCCCACACAGGAAAAACCTTTTATTCATAAGTCTAGAATAGCAACAACTAAAAAAGTCATATGATTAAAACTGAAAGGTCCCTGATACTGTTAATTCTGTATAGATGGAAAAAACTGATTCTTCATGTAAAGAAGATTAATACATATCAATAAGGGGAATACTTTTATTAGCTTTAAAAGTAAAAAAAAATAGTATATTGTTCAGCACTAAACACGGAAATTGGAATTAATTGCTTAAATGACAACTGTACAATCATTGAAATTCAAAGTTAACATTTTCCTTTTAAGAGAAGATTCCTTTCCATTCATTCCTCACTCTAAACTTCAAATCAACATGATGAGCTATGTTGGAATCATTATGGAGAATAGGAGCATGTATCATAATTGTAGCTCACATGAAGAGTTATCTATCAAAAACCTTAATGACATTGTCAGAGTGAATCTTAATTTATTTCAAAGAGACGTCTATTGCTTTAGGGGTGTTGCATCAATTGCTTTTAAATCATAAGCAAGAACTGTGGCAAATGATCAAGTTAGTTTTCCTCTACTTTAAATAACCCAGCTGATATGATAGCATTATTCAATTCGATGAGGGTAAAAAAGATCATTAAGGTGGTTGTTTGACCAGATGTGTGAATTAAAATCAAGAATCTATCATATATCTAAGATGAGCTGTTTTCATTCAATCATTCAACAAACATTTTATGATTACATATTTCTATATGTGTAGCACTGCAGTGGGCACTTGGTGGAGGAGACACAAAGTTAAGACATAAAAATCTCCTTTTTCTCGTGGAAATTAATATATAACTGAAGGATAAGACACAAAAGTAGCTATAATAAAGTATAAAAGGGGTGTTTTAAAGCAGAAATGACCTCCAGGTTTCTCTGAACTGTATTTCCTAATAGTTAGCAAGAATGCATCCTTCTAAGTCGACACATTGAAGAATTTTCCAGCTGGGCTTGTATAAACTTGCAGAGAAAGATTAAAGGGTAAGAAACTGTAAATGAAAACAGAGTAGGGAAAAAACAGAAAGAAGGGAAAAAAAGGAATGGTCATTGTGGCAAGCTTGGGAGCTTCCTCTTATTTTGCCATACTTCCCTCTTATAGCTACTGATCTTTTCCTTTTGTTCTCACTGTAGACTTGTCAATGGCAGAGGGGGAAAGCTCCTCCTATTGCAAATGAGAGAACTAGTATTTGGCCTAGGTAATAATGTATTAGCTTCTATAGGAAATAAAAGTATTCTATTTGATGTATACAATAAATAAGTTAGGACAGGTAGTCAAATTCAACTAGACATATTACTTCCCCTCAATAATACAGAATTTACTTAAATAATCAATTTCATTGCCAAAGATAATATGACTCCTTCAATAGCAGGGTTTGTTAGAAACTACCATTGTATTTAATTAATGAAGCGTAAGTCAGACTTTAAATATCTTTCAAAAAGCAAGTCTTTCTAGTTGAAAATCATGGTAAATCAACTTCTCAAGATACAATCCATGTCTATAAAACTGTCTTCTGAGATACCTCACTAAATCATGTCTGGGTATAGTGCAAAGTGAAACCAAACTTCCTATATATATGGCAGCAGCACAGACATTAAACCACCACCATAGTCCAGAAAATCTCATAAAATCACTTCATAGGATTTAAAATATTAAGAGCCCTTAGAAATGATCTAATTCAATTCCTTCATTTCACACAGCAGGAAACTGAAGCTCAGAGCATCTAAGAGACTTATCTTAAATGAGCCAGGGTTCCAACCAAGTAGCAGAGTGAGAATAAGAAATGAAGTCCTTTGATTCCAAAAAGAATGATTTTTTTTTTTTTAGAATTGATATCAACACCAAAGATTTGGGAATAAAGGGTTTAGGGGTGAATTCTTCATTTAATGGACACCCCAGGACTTGGATCTGGACTTTTTAGAGGACATCTAGGGAAACCTTTTTTACATATAAGGAAATTGGGGATAAATGATTTCCTAAAGATTATAAAGCTATAAAGGAATGGAACCAAGGCTTGTCCTCAGATCTAGCATTCTTTCCACCAAACCTTAGATCTCCTTAAATTGGGCAACTGGATGATGCAGCAGGTAAGAGAGTGGAAAGTGAAGTTAAAAAAAAACAAAAAACAAACAAACAAACAAAAAAACTCATCTTCCTGAGTTGAAATCTAAACTCAGATAATAACTAGCTGTGTGACACTGGACAAGTAACTGAATCCTATTTACCTCAGATTTTTCATTTATAAAATGAGCTGGAGAAGGAAATAGCAAACCATTCTGCAATCTTTGCCAAGAAAACCCCAATGTGAGCCCAAATGAAGATTTGGACATGACTGAAAGGACGGAACAGCAATATCTACGTTATCAAAGCAGCCAGGGTAAAAATTAACCCAGCTACTCCACTACACCCTAGGTAAAATAGATCTCCTTTAGATAATCACATTATGATGCAAAGAAGTTTTATCTCCCAAGTATCAGCCAACCATACATTGCATTCATTCCATTATGCTGCCCTAGTTAAGCAGTTCAGTATTCTGTGGAGAAAACTCATGTTCACTGTACATTAAACAGGGCAGTTTACCAAGAGGATGCTATTTCTTCTTGATATATGAGGATCAGAATGTACTTACATGAGAGGACAGAGAAGTTGGTTTCCAAGTGGGATAAAGGAAATAGTGATATATCACTCTTTGTAAACTAGTCGTGAGTGATGAATCTGGTGTTCTTTGTGTAAGGTCTCCAGATTTTTTCTTCCAGTTCCAAAACATACAGCCTGCCAGATGTGTGATTTGATTTTCACTTTAAGAACCCAAACCAAGACAAACACTGGCATTAAGGAGTTGGATAGCTCTTCTTGAAATGGAACTGCCACTTTTTCATCCCTGAGGATAGATTATTCAACATGGAGAGACAAGTTTGCAAGGGGACCAGTCTCATCTAATTAAATTCCCTCTTTAGATAGATAAGGACACTAAAGCACTTAAACAAATTTATTGATTGAATTGCATGGACAAAGACAAATACTGGGATTTGGATAGGGAGAAGAGATTTTGGAGAACAAGTCACCTCTCTCTGGGTCAGAGAGAAGATAATATGATATGACTGGAGCATGAAGTTTTAACTGAGACAGCTACATTTGATTTTAAATTATTTGCATAAGAATCATATAGAGAACAGTGCACTGGACAAGAAGTCATAAGATTTGCCTGCTAAGTTTGGTTTTACCACTCATAAACCATCTTCTCAGGTAGGTCATTTAATTCTCCAAGACTGATTTTGCCCTTCTATAAAATGATAGGATTGGACTAAATGATGTAGCTTCCCACTTCATGAATCTATGATTCTTTTAGTATACCTCTGTGGATGTTAAAGCCAACTTGGAATATTGTTTTAGTGCCTCATCTAAGTAGCCAGACTATTTTCAATTTGACATTTTTAAAGGCTGACTGCTTGAAGAGCACAATGTGCAGAGAGCTGAGGAAGATAACACATTTTAGATAAGAAGAGATCTTACCTTTATGGTAGGTGGATATGACACAGAAAAATTGAACACCCTCTCTGTAGGGCAACCTTCTCCTTCCTCTAACCTCCTTCCCTCCCCCAGAATGTTTCACTTCATCACTGTGACCCTGACTAATGTCCAGTCATAATTTTGTCATGAAGTATTGTCTATTATTGTTGCTACCAGAATATCTAGCTGTAAGTAGAACATGATTTCTGCATAGGAAATTTTCTAAGAATCCATTTCTCGGGAGCAAAGACATTCTTTATTATCTAATAAAATAGTTATATTGGGAATCGGAAGCCCATGATTCAGCTAACGCAATTCCATTAGCAGTTATCACCACTCTTTACCATTTAGCTTCTGTTGTGTACCAAATGTTCTTTTCATTGAATCCATCCACTGTTTTGCTGACTTTGAAGTTAAGTAGGAAGTGTCATCTGGGTTTGCTCATAATGAATGTCAGACCTGTATCGCTAATAGATATATATTGTGTAAAACGGATTTTAAAGCTCATATATTAGGGAAAGGAATATTCTTGGACTAGAAAGCAGCATTCAAAGTCTGGTATTTTTCTACCGATTTGGAGATCATCATAAAATCTCTAAGCCTTTCTAATAAGTCATGGCAAAAACAGCCATTTAAAACACTAAATGAAAAAAAGACCCATAAGAGTGATCCTAAAGGTGAAAGCTAGCTTTTCTGTCCTCTAGGAATAGATGATGCCAAAAATACAATTTATAAAGCATATAAACATATATGCATATACATATATTAAATAGAATACATTCTATATTTAACTTCATTTTGATTTCTTTTTTTTTTTCTGTAAGAGAGTATAATCACTGGAGAGCAGATCACAGAATCAAGAAACTCTTGAGTTTGGGGCATCTCGCTGATACAGTAAATAGAGCACCAATCCTGGAATCTGGAGGATCCCAATTCAAATTGGGACTTGTGTGTCCCTGAGATAAGTTATTTCAACTCAATTGTATGAAAAGAGAAAACAAAAGAAACTCTGAATTCTACTTTAAAAACATTTTGTCTGTGTGACAGACGTTTAATTTCATGATAATAATGATATCACACTCTTAGTGTTTTAAGTAACTATTTAAGTCTATTAGTTGCAGAGGATGGGACAGATCTCCATTAGAACTCTCATCTGAGAGTTCTACTATTAGTGAAATCACAGTTCCAGTCCCCATCCTTATTTCCTTTCCTCCTAAC
Organism: Sminthopsis crassicaudata; assembly: GCF_048593235.1. Lineage (NCBI taxonomy): Eukaryota > Metazoa > Chordata > Mammalia > Dasyuromorphia > Dasyuridae > Sminthopsis > Sminthopsis crassicaudata. Next base: position 346,866,201 of record NC_133619.1, on the reverse strand, counting down.
TACTAATTTATATTACTGCTTTTTTTTTCTGCAAGAGGAAACAAACATACAAAAAAAAAAAAAACAACACACACACACACAAAACAAACCCAGGGTTTTTTTTTTTTTTTTAAGTACTCCTGATATTCTTAGTGCTAGATGCTTTTATTTACTATTTTAAATTTATTAATTCATTTACTAATATGTTTACTTTACTAATTAATACAATTATTAGTTTGAGGAAATGGGGGTATGGTAAAGGTATCAAACTGAAATTTGACTAGGTTGGATTTTAAGTAAACAGGAATCCTTCCTTAGAAATTTAAAGTAATAGTATAAATGAAATTATTATTAAATGGAATTCCAACTCTGAGGAAATGAAAAAACAAAACAAAAATAAATAAATAAAGGCAAGGACTCTGAGGTTTCATTTTAAACACTGCAAATTTGTAAAGTTGACAAAGACAGGAAAAGTCAATGTTGGAGGGGTTATGGTAAGCTGGGCACATTATTACCTTGCTGGTAGATCGATGAATCATTACAAATTTTCTGGAATGCAATTTGAAAATATACAAATCAAGGGATTAAAATGTCCATACCCTTTGATTTAGAGATTCCACTTCAATGCTTACATTCCACAGAGGCCATTGATAACAAGAAAGTTCTCATATATGGCAAAATATTTGTAGTAGTATTTTCAAGATGGCAAAGAATTGAAAATAAAGTTGATAATCTGAGAATGGCTAAATAACCTATGGTACAGAAATATAATAGAATATTACTTAACTGTAAAGTTGCTGATTACGAGTATTAAAGTATATACATGAACTGAAGCAGATTGAAGCAAGAACACCCAAGAAAACACTGTACACATTGACTGTAACAAAGTGAACAAAACTATTAAAAATATTAAAAGTTGCATAACATAGTACTTCAAGGAAGAATTAAAGATCTCATGTTTGCAGAGGTTGGGAAGTCCACAATGTAATTCTTGCACACATTTTCAGATTTTTTTGATTTATTGATCAGTTACATTGATTTTTCTCCTTTTTTTCATCTTTAAAATATTTGTTATATGGGATAGTTCTCTAAATAAGGCAAAAGGAAATCATGGTGATATAAAAAAGCAAATGATATTAATAAGTTGGTTTAAGAAAAACCCAACAACAATTAGGATGTAGACAAATATATGATTAACCCTTGCTTTCTGTTTTATCATCTAGGGGATGATCAGGAATGAATATTATATATATTGTCACTATATTAGATGCTTTTGCTTAATTCCTTCCTAAGGGATGTCTCAATCTGAGGGTGGGGAGTAAAATGACTGACATTAAGACAAAATGTATCAATAAGGCATGGTATTATTTTGTCAAGTACAGTGGCTTGCTAATATTCCAGTAGGCCTGCTTTAATACTTGCAGTGACAGGGTCTGACTATTCTCCCTACTCCATAAGGATTGTAGCAGAAGTACATAAACAATGAATCCTACCATTGACAAGTGTGAGCTGCAGCACAATATATTCTCAAAGAGCAAGTAACAGGTTTCCTTTCATTGTACCAATATCACTGTTCATGAGGAAAACATCACTCCTTACCCTGTCCTTTATCTTTCCAGAATTCACTAAAGGAAAAAGTACAATGAATAATCTTTCTTCTCTTCTCCCATCTAACCCAGGTCAAGACATCATCTTCCTGACGTCCTTGGTCCTCTTTGAGAACAAAGGACAAACAACAATAATAACTCCATCCTGCAAGAATCAGATCCAATTCAACTCCTAACAAGAAACCCTTGCTCCAATCTACAAACATTCCCTGAACCCCTACAGGTTCCAATTAGTATCACTGAATTAATCACTTCATTATTTGAAATATGTGATGTCTGTCCTACTAGTTCCTACATCCTCCAAAAGTGAAAGTCCTGTCTTTTTCTTCATTTCCTCAAATAATAGCTCACAATTACATAGCAATACATGAGGCCTTGCAAAATATTTTTGACAACAATTCTGTAAAGTGGGGCTGAGTGTTTTGTTTTTTTCCCTTTCCTTGGTAGTTCACTTAGTGAAGAAGTTCCCTCCACCAATGCAAAGAAGTAACTCATTTAACTTATGATTGAGAAAAGCATTTGGGAATCTGAGACGTTAAATTATTTGTCAGTGATCATACAGCTATTAACTGTTACAAATAAGATTGAATCCAGGCCTCTAGTTTCCAAGAATGGCTTTCTACCTACTATATCACCTATTTCCTCCCTCCCTCTTTCTCTTTCCTCCCTTTTTGCCTTTCTCTCTTCTTTCCTTTCTTATATTTTTCTATTATTCCTTCCTTCCTTCCTTCCTTCCTTCCTTCCTTCCTTCCTTCCTTCCTTCCTTCCTTCCTTCCTTCCTTCCTTCCTTCCTTCCTTCCTTCCTTCCTTCCTTCCTTCCTTCCTTCCTTCCTTCCTTCCTTCCTTCCTTCCTTCCTTCCTTCCTCTATCTCTCCTCACCCCATGCTTCACATAAAACTAGACAAAATATCAGTAAACACCTGTTGAATTGATTCTGGAAACATCTAGAGTTTGAAATACCAAGAGGGCCATGGAAACATATCTTCCCCTGTTTTCTCTTACAGAACCGAGTAATTCCCAATGGATAGATGAGTAGAGAAGAATAATAATACCTCAGAGGACTTGAAAACTCACTAATAATTACAGATGGCATTTACATGGTGCTTTAAATTTTGCAAAGGGCTTTGCAGGCTTAGTTTGCTGGCTATACAATTCTCTCCCTTATAGATTCAACCAGACTTCTAAACTTATTTACTATTATTGCTATGATTATATCCCTCCTTGCACCTCCCTGATTCTGGCCATCTCCCCACCTCCTCCTACTATCTATTTAATCTTCTGTTCCATCTTTTCATTCTTTGTGTGCCTGATTCCTCCTAAAATATCTACCTGAAAGGTACCTACAATACTTGCTTTACCCAAGGAGTCTGTCTTACCTCTACATCCCAGCCACTATAAATAGTGTTGCTTTTCACTACAACAGGACTAAGATTAGGCAGATATGAGGTCAATGCAAACCCAGATCTTTCCTAAGGTCCAGTTTTTGAAGCAATTCAAAACTGGAATTCTAGTCCTTTAATGAGCTTTGCAACTTCCTAGATCACTCTTAAATTTACATGTACTCTTTAAAGGGACTAAGCCTTGAAAAACAAAACAAAACAAAAATTCAGTTTTAAAAACATATCAATGCATTTCACAGGCTCTTTCAAAAACAGAGATCTGCAATAATTGTTAAACATCTTTCATGAATTCCTTTGCGTTTTTCATCCTGAAATATCTTTCCAAATAACAAGTCTATAACCTGTTGTATAGATTTTCTATTCTTGTCAAGCTTTATAGTCTTATAATACATAGTCATATATGTGTAATCTTATCTTATCATCTATGATTTGGGGCCTAAATTCATGAGCTTCCTCTTCACCCAATTCATAATTTCATAAACTTTGATCACATACCTTCTTAGTGAGCATATTTGCAGGCTGAAGAGATCCTACATTCTTAATTTAGTGTCATTCAAGTCAAGCAATCTTTCCACTATACTATGCAGCCCATTTGTCATTGACTTCACCAGATAATTCACCGATCATATGAGAGCTACTGAGAAAGTTGATTTTAAACGTTTCTTTTAGAGTCTCCCGCCTGCTCTGCTAATCTAATAGGGGTGTTGGTAATTAGCATTAATTATCACCTGACAGGTAGTCATCCAGGATCTTTCTTAACTCAAGGGAAGAGCTCTTCCTGTTGTGCCTTCTTCCAGATCACTGATGAAAATGTTAATTAAGACTTATGCAGGCTATCCAGGCAAAAGAAAAAAAAATCCTTTTGTCCTTGCTTTTCTTTATTTTCAATGTGTTTTCAAAAGGTGACCTAGATTTTCCTACTCTGACTTTGGAAACTCAATTGTTTCTACATCACTGTGATGTACTGTTTAAGAAGGAAACAAAAATTTTACAAGATACAAAATACACATGCTAAAGTTCCAGTCATCCCCTGGAGGTTTTTTAGCATATGTATTTGCTATGTATTGTCAAATTTCAGTGACTGAGTGATATAGAGGAGAAAAATTTGGTTGCCCTCCATTTAAAGAATTCCTTCCACCCTCCCCCAACTTCAGGTACCCCATTATTTGTTGCATCATAATATTAGGCCAATTCTTTGGAAAAATTAAAAAAGGGAAAAGAGAACCAAAGTCTAGGAAAGAATGAATTTTAAAAATAAGGATCTGTGTCACATTCCCAAGTAAAAGAGATAAACTGTTATTACTACAGGTAGGTAATTTATTTATTTTATTTTTATTATTTATTATTTAGGTTATTTAGGAAATAGACCTACATTAGTTTTTTTTAAATATATTTTAATAGCTTTTATTTACCAGATATTTGCATGGGTAATTTTACAACATTGACAATTGCCAAACCTTTTGTTCTAATTTTTCCCCTCCTTCTCCCCTCCCAGATGGCAAGTTGACCAATACATGTTAAATATGTTAGAGTATAAATTAAATACAATATATGTATACATGTCCAAACAGTTGTTTTGCTGTATAAAAAGAATAGGACTTTGAAGTAGTGTGCAACTAGCCTGTGAAGGAAAATGCAGGCGGACAAAAATAGAGGGATTGGGAATTCTACTACATTAGTTTTTCAGAGATTTAAGTTCTAGTACTAGATTTGACATTAGTCATTTCTTTTGTGATTTTGCATAATTTACAACCCCTCTCTTTACCTTAGTTTCTTTCTGTTAATAACAAGTGTAACATTTAAAACCCTTTATAATTCTAGTAGTTTGTGGTTTTAATGTTTGTTTGGCCATATATTTTCTTAGAATATCTTGCCCCTGATAGCTTGAATCCATCCCTTAACTAGTACTTGAATAGCATTGTAATACAACATTGTTAGGATGACAGAGCGTTTAAAAGTATTCACAGAGATACCATATCTATTGAGTATGATCAAACCTGGTCAACATAGCTTTGTCCAAGATTCAAAAATTAATTACTTGCCTACTCTCTGCCAGGCAATTGGCAATATCACTAGAAAAACTCCAGGAAGAAAGGAAGAGACATTCTGAAGAGAAAGAATTGAATTAACAATAGTTATAAAAATGATAAGAAGTATGACGGTGGAGTGAAAGATAAAAACTAGAAGCATTATTCCAATATTCACAGAGGATACAGAAACCCTAGTAAATGGGAAGAATCTTATCATGTCAGGCAGGAGTAAAATGTACTGTTGTGTTACTGTTGTTACCCTATTGAAGGATGTAGATGTAGATAATAAGGAGGTATGTGTCTTCCTATAATGTGTATCCAAGATGTGATGGAGATCTTGCTTGCCAAATCACATCAAACCCACCAACTGCTCCTCACATCTGCTGAATCATGAATCAGCATATATAATGTATGAATGAATTATATAGCCGGAAAAAAACTTGTGTATCCCCAGTGACTTTGAAATGTTGTATGGGAAACTAAAGCATTTGGGGGCACAGGTGATGTTTATCTTCCACTAGATCATGACTTGAAAAAGAAATCAAGGCCATAAGAAGAAAATAGGAAAGGAAAGCTTTAACTGAAATTTAAGGGAGGAGGGGAAGAAAAAATGCAGAGAAAATAAGATGCAAGTGAAATTAAGAGGTGTGACATCTAAGTAGGTGGTGCCCTGTTTTCAACAGCATAAAGGAAGAGAGAAAAGAGGGATGTAATTTGTGAAAGATGTCTCTAAACCAATACAAAAAATTTGAGTAAGTAACAAGATAGATTTGATATTTTAGGATTAAGTATTATGGCCAAATAATTTAGAATACAGTATATATAGCATCCTAGAATATAGAGCAGGAGTAGATGTGAGGGAAAAGTGAATTTCCTAAGCTCACAAAACTCGTAATAATAATTAAGGTTTGACCAATGTCTTTAGACTTTCAATTCATTGCTCATTCTATCAAACCATGTGTGATCTCAAAGCTATCATCAAAACCTAATGTAATACTTCCCATTGATAATTACGTTTCTATTTTGTGATTCATACTCAGGATAGAATATCGCAATGAAAAGGTAATTCTAAAAAAACTGACCTAGTAGAAGAGGGACTTTATATCAAGAAAGGAGGTCCTTTTATCAAAATCTGTGAGCTCAAAGGTGTAAACATTGTAGAAAGCACTTGGGGAATAAAGGGAGAGAAAGCAGACTATCAGAATAAAAAGAAAGGAGAAAGGAAAGGGGGGGAAAGAAATTCATCCTCTTCTCTTCTTCTCTCTAATAAAAGGAAATCAGTGTCTCCTAGGAGATTGGTGGGGAAAAGAACCCCCATCCTAGAAAAATTTTACAGCAGTGGATTTTGAATAGAATGTTACTATAATTAGTAACATTATCATGAAATGATATTTGGTCTAGGTAATATTATTCAGGATGTGCCTATGTGGATTTTTTTTAAGCTGACATGAAGGCAAGTTAGGTTAAGCAAGGGGAATTTTAACTACTTGGACATCTATTGGATATCTCATTCTATTAAAAGTGGAAGAGCTGACAAATTCTTGACTTGCCTTGATGGCAATTTCCTCTCTCAGAAGGTAAAGGAAGAACTAATACCCTGGATTTAATTTTGGCTGACAAGAATTGGTTGCTCATATGGAAGTGACAAGGACCGTAGGAGAAAATGACTATGTCATTTTGGAACTTGTAACAGCCTAAAAAGAATACACAGTGCATAGGAAGAAACCTACCTGAAATTCAGAATAGATTGAATAAAGTTCAGAGTAAAGATAATCATTATTTCATGGATTGTAATTTTAAAGAGGAAGAGTACTCACGAGGGTTGGGAGGCTAAAAAAATATGAAATTTTAACAATAGAATCATAAAGGATTCCAAAGAAGAAGGCAATAGTGAGCCATCCTAACAACAACAAAAATGAGTTGCACAAAACTTATCTGATGAGCTGAGATTTTAAAAGGCTATATATATATGTATATGTAATGATCAAAGGAGAGGCACCTAGCCTATAGTTTTGGGAAGATTGGAGTCCAGAATGTATTGAGGTTTGCAAAAAACAAGTTAAATATGACTCAGTCATTTTAAGAACAGGAAAAACTATGTGCTGTCTGGGAAAGATATACTGGGTAATATGGTATAGAATTAAATGATATGTTTATAAAATACTTTAAAATCTAAAGTGTTATATAAATATTTTCTATATTACTTTTATCATGCTGTTAAATAGAATGAAGAACTAACTACTCAATTCCAAGTTTGCTGCCATTTCTTTCATGAAAATAAATAATCTTCAAATAAATAGGTAATGCATATTATTAAGAGAAAATCGACACAAGATATGGTAGAATATGCTGGTAATTCCTACTTCCATGGAATTCTAAGTTTCAGTGGATTAAAATCCAGGGTCTTTGTTGGAAACAGCTGGTACTGCTTCTGATTTTTAAATTTTCATTGTAAGCATTTACAATTCAGAAATCTGTAAATGCCACAAATAAGAGGTTTATATATTTTGGTTATTTTCTAAACTTTAAAAGTATTTTTAAATGATGGAGAAAATATTAAAAGTGCAGATTACACTTAAAGATACATGGAACATTTTTGGAATGCCAGTTATTAAATAGATACCAGGACATCCTTTTTATAGTCAGTTAGGTACAGTAAGTCCAGCACCAATACAGTGGGGGATTAGATAGAACAAGTTTGCTTATAGAAAAGGAGTACACAGATGATATAGGTCAAACTTCTGCAGCATCTCTACTGGAATCAGTCACCTAGTATCTGCTGCATTTCTACATGAGTGAGATGGAGAAAATCAATCTTCTAATGAATAAACAAACTAATGAAATGAATAAAGAAGAAATTGAAGACCTGATAGATGAAGGAATCTAAGAATGCAATTAAATTATTCTAAATTCAAATCTTCAGGCCCAGGAGAAAAAGTGACATTAATAGACATAATTCCTGAACTATTATCAATAATATAAGAAATCAGAGTTTATATTGGAAGACAGATAATAATAAACAGGTGTGTGTATGTGTGTGTAACAGAATCATCAAACTACATTTTGAAAGTGATCTATAGGAAAAAAAATATATATATACATAATGAATTATTAAACAGATGGTCTTAAGATAAAAAGCAGTGATCAAAAGTAGTTAGAATAAACTCACTAAAATTAAATTGTCACCTAGTTTTATTTCCTTTGCTAATGAGCACATTGATGGTAGATGAAGGTAATCCTATGAAGATAGTCTATTTTGAGTTGAGTAAGGTAAATCTATTCTATAATTATGATAGAAATCTGAGTTATATGAGAGTTTACTTAGGTGAGTTTATATCTGGATGATAAGCCATGCCCAAACCCAACTCATTAATGACTTTATATTAACCAAAGGAACAATCTCTAGAATTTTTCATTTCAAGAAGTTTTTTTTTTCTCCAAAATAGTTATACTGTTTAAATCATCTTTATGTATGAGAAGGAGGTAGAGTAGTAAAAGAGAATGAATGTCATTTATATCAGGAGTCAAAGAACTTGTGTTCAAATCTCAGCCTTCCTTTGTGTGACTTTGAACAAATCATTTAATTTCGCTGAGCATCAGTTTCATTAGCTGAAAATGAGTTTGATGAGCTACATCAAGGATTCGTAAACTTGGGATTTTGTTTTTAATAATTATACATATATTTCAATGTGTTTGGTTTCCTTTCTATTTCTATGCCTTTTATTTTATGCATTTAAAGTATCCTTAGAAGGGGTTTACAGGTTTCCTCAGACTTCCAAAAGGGTCTATAACACACAAAAGTCAAGAACCCCTTGGACTAGATAGTCCCTAATATCCCTTCTAACTCTAAATTTATGCTTCTGTAATGTGCCATAACATAAGTGGCATATACATAATGGTGCAATGGATAGTATATCAGATCTGGAATCAGGAAGATTTGAGTCTTCCTGGGCAAGGGCATTTAATCCTGTTTGCCTCAATTTCCTCATCTGTAAAATGAGATGGATAAGGAAATGGAATTTCTGCCAAGAAAATTCCCCCAAAGGGTCACAAATAATCAGACATAACTAAAATGATTGAACAATACAGACCTTATTATTATTGTCAATTACTTGGATGAAGATATGGAGGTGGTGTTTATAGTTGCACCATTATCATGGTCTACCATTCTTGTATCCATCAAAAAAGAAAGTCTGATTTGTTTATTATGAACTTCTGGAGTTGGCTCCTAGTGGTTATTCATTTCTTTTCTAAGTTCTCAGATGTACAGAAACATTGAAAAGTCAGGAGCAATATTTAATATCTTGAATGATGATATCAAGATGATCCTGTGACTCTGAAGTTGGGCTTCATGGCCTCTGAGGTACTAACTCCAAAAGTCCATAATAATAATTATTTGGCAATAACAAAGAATATTCTCAAATCTGGTGACTTTTGGGGAGGAAGCTGTTGTCACAAATTCAGATCTTCAAAGTATCCAATGGGCTGTTTTAGATGCCAAAAGGATATTATTAATATACATATCCTATAAAGATGCCTGATTTTACATTTTCTATGGAACTTAACGTACTGGCCATATAGCTTAAGAAAGCTTAATTTTCCACTCTTGCTGAATATAAAACCCACACCCAGTTCTCTGAGCTGATTTTGGCACACTGTTTTAAGAAATAGATTTCAGAGAAAAGATAGAAAGTCACTATTTTCCCTCCTGAAGAATGAAAAGACTGCCACATTTTTCTTCCCCAGAGAATACCAGATGCTCCTTCAGGATTGAAACATTGTCTTGGTAAAAATAAAAAAAACAACAAACAACAAAATAGACTTTTTCTTTTCAATTGTTTTCTTCTAAAATACCTTAAGGGCTTGATTCATTAGATGATAAATTTAGAAATAAATTTGGCACTTTCAAATTAAAAAGGAATTTGAAATACAGATATTCTCATTCCAAAGAAGCCTTCATGATACAAAGAAATTGGAAAAGCAGAGTTGATTTATGGAGGGAAAATATAATCAAAAGCAGTGATGGCACCAGTCTGCCCTTTGGACCTGATCTTGTTTTCATTGTGTCTCCTCGAATTCCCTGAACCAATGAAGAACAGGGTTGTGGACTTTTTCTCAGACCTCAAATACAAAAGCAAGGGATTATGGTAAAATAAATGTGTGAACTGCTCCCCTTTTCTTCTCATCCTCCTCTCTCATCCCACCTATGTAAAAAATACATGCTTTTGTAATTCTCTGTTATTTTAAAACTTTATAAATTGATTTAGAAGAAACAGAAACATGTTTAAGAAATTTTAATGTTTTGGGCCTGCAGTCATATTTGATAATTAGAGTAAGAATGGAATAGAAATAGAGAAGAGTACTGGTCTGGGAATCCTAAGCTTGGGTTCTAATTCTACCTCTGCTCATTATTAGTTAGGGGACCTGAGAGGTCAATTAATCCCTTTGTTGCCTTTTCCTTATCTACAAAATAGTCATTTGACTCCCCCCCAATTCTACATACTTCTTCTCTTAGCTAAGACAGGAAGTTATTAGATGGATAAAGTGAAATATTATCTCTTTGGAAGTTTTAAAACCTTGCTAAAAGACAGAAAGATTTGATTTTGGAGAAAGAGGACTTCAGTTTGAATGCTAGTTCAGACTCTATTGTGTGAATTTCCGTAAATTATTCTCTGACACTTAGTTTCCTTATTAGTAGAATGTTGATAATAATATCTGCACTGCTTATTTCATAGGGTTTTTGTGGAGAAAGTGATGTGTAAAGTGCAAAGTATTATATTTTGGATTTACATATGTAATATGTAATATATAGAAGATAGGGACAGAATCTGTGATTAAGTGTGATTAAGAATCTGTGTGTTAAGTATAATTACTTAAAATAGGCAATTTCTAGATGAGGAAATTCCCTCCTCCAATGCAACTTAGCACCTATACTGCAACATAAGAGTCTTAGTGAGTTTCTATAATATTGCAAAGTTCAGTGACTTATCCAATCACTGTACAGGTGGGATGTTCCAAGAATCCTGGTCCTCCTGGTTCCAAGAGGTCTCTATGGACCATGGCTTGCTGTCTCTTTAGAATACACAATTTGTTATGTTAATTAGCTTTTGCAGATAGAACAAAATCAAGTAACGTTTTTTACTAGGAAATGAATCAGATCAAGGTTGCATTAGAAAAATATACTCAATCCCCTAGAAAACTTGCAATAAAAAGCGCAGTTCTTATGATTTTGTCCTTGATACAGGGATCACATTGGGATGGTGCTAGGAGTTGTTTAATTGGTTTTCTGGGGAAAAGGTACACAGCATACATTTTAAAGTTTAATTTTCATTATTAGTATTTTGTGTGTTACTTTCTTACATCTAGACAATCTAGAAAACAATAAATCAAACCCTGATTTGTAGCATTTGCTGATTTCAGAGGACTCAGTCCTGACCCTAAAAGTTTAACAATCAAATTGAGCTGGCTCCAGCATAGCCCTAAATTGAATGGAACTACGTTTGAACTCATTAAACTCAGTTGATGAATGAACAGGTATTGAACAATTACAATTCATGCAAAAGTACACCAGATACTGTGGGGTATGTAAAAAGAATATTAGATGCTTTAATTTCCCAATGAATTCAGGATCCTAAAAGTTACCTTGCACCATAAAAATGATCCAAAAATTCCATGGGGCCAAGTTGTATAGTAATAGAGCCTGTGACATGTTGCACTCATTCTACCACTAGATCATATCCTCCCTGGACTTCCTCTTTTTGCCTCGTGCCATATGCCCTTGAGATTGCATTCAGCCTCTTTCTCCAGTCATTTGACTCCCCCAATTCTATATCTCTCACATTCATCTCCTTTTCTCCATTCACACAGCTATGGCTTTTCATTAAAACTCCATCACTTCTCATCTAGACTACTCCAATAGTTTTTAATTGTTCTCTCTACTTTTACCTCTCTAATCTCCAGTCCATCCTTCATAACACTAAAGATAAAACCTGTCTTTGCCTATCTGATAAAATACAAACTCTTTTCTCTGATATTTGAGGCTCTCTCTAATCGGGATGCCGCCTACCTTTCCAACCCTTTCTTGATTCTTCTCCTATTCACAAGTGTTCCAGTGACACTGAATTACTATTCATTCCTTGAATTTGACATCGTAACACAAGCCATCCCATCCTTAATGCTCTGAATGCACTCCCTCATCTTTGCCCCTCAAAAACTGTCTTCTTGCAAAGACCAAGCTAGATGCTACATCCTCTCTCAGATCTTTCCTGATTTTGTCTAATTGTCTGCAGTCTGTTCCTCCACAATTTTCCTTGTGCTATATTTATTTTGCATGTTTTAAAGTGCCCCTATAGAATGTAAATTCTCTGAGGTCAGGGAGGCTTTAGTGTTTTCTTCATGTCCAGAGCATTTTAAATAGCACCTTACATTTTGTTTGAATGGTCTCCTCTCCTTCATTCTTTCTATTCTCTATGCAGACTTCCCTAAGTTGCTTGTTCCTTCCTATATTATCTGGCCTATCTCTTATGTGCATCTTCTCCCCAGTTTGAGTTTACCCCAGTGTGACATTTCACATTGACTGATAAGCCCCGGCTAAAACAAGCTCCTTTCTTGAAGAAACCTCCTATCACCACTCTACCTAAGTTGAGTTGTTTTTCCATGCATGTCCAAGACTTCCTGACCCCATTTGATATTTTCATGGCAAGGATAATATTGGAATGTTTATCATTTTCTTCTCCAGCTCATGTTACAGATGAGGAACTGAGGATTAAGTACCTTGCCCAGTTGTCATACAACCTGAACAGTTGTCATACAGCTAGTAAGTATATAAGATCAGATCTGAATACAAAGGGTCTTCTTGACTTTGGGTCTGGTATTCTGTCTATTGTGCCACCTTTCTACCCACTTCAAAAATACATCATTTCAAGGCTTATATAATCCCCCAAGAAATTTTCACTGCCTATTCTTGCCCAGACTAATTTGTTTTTTCTGATCTACCACAACTATTTTGGTATTATTTGTTTAACACTTATACTTAGGTAGTTAGATGTTCATACATGCTGTTATTATTGTTTTCACTGAACTCTAAGTTCCATAAAAGGCAGACCCTATTACTTTTACTTTTTTTCTATTTGGCAACAGGACTAGATATAGAGAAGCTACTGAACGTAAGTTTGTTGATAGTGAAAGGTCTTCTAGAGGAAGTTTAGGTTTAAGGAATAAAGAGCAAAAATCACTAAAGCAGGTTTCATTGGGGCTTATCTTAAGGCCTAAACTCCTCCATCAAACCTCCATTGCTATCAAAGAAGAATTCTAGCTGTCCCAGATGGAGCACATCTTCAATTACAGCCCTGTAACCCTACTTAGCACTCATCCATTGACTCAGAACAATCTCATTTGAATTCTTTAGTGTGCGGAAGAGACAAAAGGGCACAATCTGAAGAAATGTGAAACCTTATGAATTGTTACTCATTACATACTGACAATGAAAGACCATGTCTCAGAAAGCACCAGATTTTGACCATCTCAGTGGTCAGCTCAGGTATTGTCTAAAGGGGGATAGGCCAGCTTCTTCAACTGGGAAATAAAACTGCCCATGGGAAATGGCCCAGAATCAGGAAATTAAAATCTGTCTGGTAGAAAATAGCATCCTCAAGTTCTAAGTAGAAGAAGAAAGAAATATGATATAGTAAAGTTGCTAGCAAAACCAGTGAGTTTAGGAACCATCCTTTAAAATCTGTTCTTTTTTTCTATTTAACGCAAGACTGATCTCTTCCAATATGCCTTCCTTGATCACTCTAGCCTATAATTAAAAATCCATATGTACATTGTCATTCAGTTGTTTTTAAGTCTTGTCCATCCCTTCATGATCCCATTTGTTTTTGTTTTTTAGCAAAGATACTGGTGTGATTTTCTACTTGCTTCTCTAGTTTACTTGACAGATGAGGAACTGAGGCAATCAGGGTAAAATGAGTTGTGTAGGGTCACACAGCTAAGACCTACTGGACCGGTTTTCCATTTCCTTCTCCATCTCTTTAGACAGATGAAGAATTGAGAAAAGCCGGGTCACACAGCTCGGAAGTACTGCAGTAGTTTGCTATTTCTATCTCCAGCTCATTTTATAGATGGGGAACTGAGACAAACAGGGTTAAGTGACTTGTCCAGAGTCACATTACTACTAAGTGTCTGAGACTAGATTTGGACTCTATTGTATCACTTAGCAGCCTATACTTTATATCAGCAGCCTGATATTTTATATCATATAAATTTATATATTTGCAATTGGAGAGTAACTCAGAAAATATAATTTTACAGATAAGGGAACTGTGAAGATTAAGTTACTAAACAGGTAATAAAGTCAAAGTACCATTATAGGGATGCTCACTGATTCTCAGTAGTCTTGTTGTCACATAAATTGCAGAACTAGACTTCTTTCCATTTGGGAAATGCATCAAAGAGAAAATGGTAGACCCAGATTTAATACAGAGTTCAATGACTAGAACCTCAACTATGACCATCTTTAGTTTAATATGAGGCACAAAGAATACCTAAGAGGGATTTAGACAAAGTCAAAGAATTAGTATAAGAGAACCAGGGAAGGAATCCTGGAAGGTCCCCTGACTTCCAGTCCATTATTCTCACTGCTCTGTATTCCCCAGGCCTTCCTGCCTGAAGTGACATGGTGGCTAATGATTCAGAAATGGATGTGAGAACATGGAGCCTTTAAAGACACAATAAAATCTATATCATCAATAAATAACTAAAACCGTAGTGCAAGGGATTCAATTCAGAATAAAGGAATTAGAGCTTTTCCTACATGGACATTTGAGGAAATTACGGTAGATTATTGAGGAAAGTTTATTTATTTGTTCTCATTGATTAACCTTGGAGATTTGGGGTGAGTAGATTTTTAAAAGAATATTCATAGAATTTGGAACTCAAAGGAACTTTAGATATTATCTAGTCAAACTGCTCAAATTACAGGTAAGGAAGTTGAGGCCTTGCTTAAGGTTGTAGGCAATAAGCAAAGAATCAGAATTCCCTTCCTGGACCCATCCAGGGAATACTTTTTACAATATTAAAATGAACAACAGCAGAGTAACATTTTCAGTGTAAAGCTAATAGTTTACTAACCAGTGATCCCCAATTAGTCCATGGCTAAAGCTCCAATTAAAGCTAGAGTCTCAGTCCCAATTACCCTGGCAATTAATGTCATTAAAACCATTAGCTGACTAGTACTGGTTTTCACTCAGAGAATTCTCAATGGAGTACATGTTGTAACTATCCTCAAAGGAAAGAGGACAAGAAATGACTTTGTAGAAAATCAGAGCTCAAAATAAAAGTCACACTTTCACATTTGATTTAGTTTGAATTATAGGATCTCACACCTGTAGAATATTGGATTGCATTTAGATATGCTGAAAGACAAAACAAATTAAAAAACAAGAAATGGTGTCAAAGACCCTATTAAAGCATCCTGTTATTATATAATTTTATATATGTAAAACTCACATCGATGGAATATCTGCTATAATATTTAATATTATCTTTTATAATATATATTATTATAATAAATAATTACATATAATTATAATATAGGCCTGACATAACAGAGTTAAACTATAGAAACAACATTGTATAATGAACCTGGGTCCAAATAGTGTTCATACACTATGGGAACATAAGCAATTTCCTTAATCTTTTTGGACATCAGTTTTCTCATCTGTTAAGGCCTGAACCTCAAAAATACAGAGGGAGTAGAGAGCTTAGAGGGTACTCACATTCAGGAGAGATCTCAAACTGCCCCATTGGAGAACTCAAACCTTAAAAACATCAGATACTGATTGTTTATGCTTCAAGGAGTTGAGAGAGGGGAGCCTAGTGCTTTCTGCTGGTACCTCATCTCTTCAGGAAAAAGTTTAACCAACCAAGATTCATGGATATAGTTCTTATATTTCCTCTCTGATGACCTCTTTCAATCCTCCATTTAAAGGAAATACACATTTATAAAATGCTCATTATAAAAAGCCTACTCTGTTCCAGGTTCTTACCTGTTTGCTAGGTTTACTATTGTTTCTCCTTTGTTTTTGAAGTGGACCAATGAGAGTAGAATACTGTGTCAAGTGCTTTACAAAAATTATTGCATTTGATCCTCACAATCCTGTGAGATAGGTGCTATTATCATTCTCATTTTATAGTTTAGAAGACTAAGGCAGAAAAAAGATTAAATGACTTGTCCAGGTCTTATAGATGCTAAGTGTCTGAGGTCAGATTTTAACTCAGATATTCCAGATATCAAAACCAGAAGTTAATCCACCACCTCACAGGCGTCTTCTACATGTAAAGCTCAGTGGTAGCACTGGGTATACAAAGAAAAGTACCTTCAGCTATAAATGAATTTAAAGTCTTTTATCTCATCTCATCATCTCAAGTTCTTCCATGTACATCAGTCATAAGGTATCCTCAGTTGTGAGATATGATTTGTTGTTTGAAGGCACACAGCCTCGTAGAGGGAAATAGAGACCTTGGTACCTACATCTATGTAAAGATGCTTCTGGAGAGGACATTTTGGGATAATAGAAGGGGAAACAGGCTGCTAGAGAGACACAGAAGGAAGTGGTCTGGGAAAGGAGCTCATCCAGCACAGCCATCCTATAGATTCCAATTATAACTAATGATTTTTGCTAACGAGGTGCTAAATACTATTACTTTTAAGCTTCTGAAGGACTGCAAGTGCTCTCAGTAACTTCAATATTTGACACCTAGGATCAGATACCCATTATCCTGCCCAAGTAATGGTTTTGTGTCTTACCACATTCCCTCTCTACAATTTAAACCTCTGCTTTTTTTTTTTTTAAAGGCTGCTGTGGTGATGATTTTTTAACTAGTAGCCCATGGTTAGTATTTACATATTAAAACGTAACACTGCTAGCTTTTAAAAAATTCACAGTTCACATATACAGACCTATATAGTAAGCAATCTATATGGTAGGTTGGAAAAGTTTATAAAAATAGATAAAATAAAGTAAAGTAGAATCAGTAAGAAAATGCTAAGCCTTGTATCATATAATCTTATTTTGGAGAATATATTTTGAGATCTCACTGTATCCCTTAAGTAGGATAGCAGCTTGTGAAAAGTAGTCACTTAATAATATACTTTTGAATTGATGGATCAAACTACTCTGATTGGTTTGGTGCTACGCCAATCTGAATCTTTCAGTTTATTTAGCCAACAACATCTATATGTCTAAAATCAAACTTATGATCTTAATGTGAATTCTTTAATGTGCCTATGTCTTTTAATCAACACTAATTTCTTTCCTGGTCAACCAAATTTCAAGTTTTGATATTGCCTTTAACTCCAAGATTCTTCTCTTCGTTTTCCTCATTTGAGAAATAAAACTGCTGCACTAAATAATCTCTGAGACCTTTTCAATTTTGATAGTCTTTAATTATTTATTTTGTACCTGCTGCAGCAAGTAAAGGTCAAGACCTGATCCCTGATTTCAGGTAGCTTACTATCTAGTTGGGCAAACTAAAATATTCTCACCAATTAGAGAAAAATTTAAAGGTTACATTTTGTGACATTGAATTTACATATAAAAGAATACCCATAAGCAAGAGAGCACTGTGGGGTGGAAGAGTTAGAGAAAACTTTCCAGAGAATGTAAAGATACTTGAAGCAGAATCTTAATGAATGAATTTAGAAAAACAGAGGAAGAGAAGGGTGGCACTCCAGAAAATAAAGATTCAGTTAAATTTAAATTCCTTTTTTTTCCCCCCTCTGATGACTGTGCCATCCTGGGTAAATCACATAACCTATCTAATCCTTAAATCCTTCACTGTAGAAGGAAGGGTTCAAACTAGGTGATCTCTGAAATTTCTTGCAGATCCAGGTCTATGAACTTGAGTTAATCAACATTTATTAAATACCTACTGTGTGCCAGACACTTAGCTAAATGTTGGGGATATAATTTTTTTTAAAGACTTTTATTTTTAATTTACAGAATACAAATAAGCATTTCTATAACACAAAATAATAAAAACGTGATTACACATGAAACTATTAATCTATTATGTACAACTTGATATTCCTTTAAAATATATAATGAAATTTTATATACATATAAAATTTATTCATAAATAATATATATGTATATATTTTACTTATACATATATGCTATAAATGCATTGTGTAAGCATACACATATGTGTGTATATATATACATATATATATATACATACATACATATATGTATATGTATATATATATATATATATATATTTGGCCATCTGTCCCCGAGCTTGGAATACTCTCCTTCATTATCTTTGCCTCATAGAAGCTATTTTCAAGGTTCAGCTTGAGTACAACCTTCTTCATTAGGCTTTTCCATCTTTCCCTACCCAGACACCTCAGCTTCTAGAGCCTTCCTTCTAAAGTTACATACTTTTTATATAGCATATCCTTATATTTTCATTTACTTATTCTCTCCCCCATTAGATGATAAACTATGAGAACCAGAATTGTTTTGTTCTTCTTATATCTTCAGGGATTAGTTCCAGGAATGTAGTAGGTGCTTAATAAATGTTTGTTAAGTGAATGCTTAATTGAAATAATTCTTCTCTCCAAAGAGCTCATATTTTTAGAGGGGAAGAGTGGAGGGAGAGAAACATGGATGAACTTCGATGGTATAAGGATCAGAAAGAATCAGATGGCCTAGTGATCTGATTATATAATTCCTATGTAGTTCTTAAGATAAAGTAGAAAGAGGGCTGTCTTGAACTAGAATACCTGGGTTCAAATACCATCTCTAATATTTAATAAATGTGTGGCCTCTAACAAACCATTTCGCCTTTCTGGGACTCAGAATTTTCACCTATAAAATGAAGAGGCTGAACTAAAAATGACCTCTGATGATTTAAAGCTCAGCTTTAAATCAATGATCTTATACTGTTTGGAGAAATTTTGCAATACTTGTTAATTGAGCCTAGTAACAACTGGGGTTATTAATTGGGGAATAATTGCTTCTGGTGGATCTACAGGTATGCAAATATCTGATAAATTGAATCTGTGAAAGCTTTCCCCACCAGAGAGTTAGTCTGAGATATCACAATGAATGCATCTTCAGGAATATTATGAATAAATTTGGATTGATGATTGTCCAGCTTAATGTAGCTCATTCGCCAGTCTGGAGGTAATTAGAAGGTTGTCAGAAAGATGGCAAAGAAGTCTCACAATCACTTGGGGGAAGTCATTCCAAACTGACAAATTATGAGTTGTTTTCTTTGATAACCCTTTTGCAAAGGAGTTTGGCTGAAAGGAAATCATCCACAAAGCTATTCCAAAAGTGCTCCCTGCTCCGGCTTTGTCTCAGCAGCTGAGGTCTACTAGGCCTGCTGAGAAGCTGTTTTAATTCATCTTTGTGTAGTGTCAGGAAACCAGCTTTTGATAGAGCTCTGATTAATAGTCTGTTTTCCTCTCCCTGGGACAATAGAGCCAGGGGCTATCTCAGGGAGGAGGCCTCCTGCGGCAGTGGCCCTCCAGTCACAATATGGAGTTCGCCTCTTGCTGGCCAGGAGCCTCATATTTCTCTGGGACAGTTAGCATCCTCCAGAAGCAGGTAATAGGAACCGATTCCAAGTAGGAAGCTTCATTTGGATTTGATGAGGGGATAAATAATGCTTTCCTCTTTACTGAGTTTATGAAGAAAATCATGGCAACGAGTTTAATATATAGCCCATAGCAATTTGCATCTCTATCACATACTAATTTAAGATTATTCCACGTGAATTATAAGGTTCCTTATTGCAGCCTTTTTAAATGTAGAATCAGATGTTTCTCCTATAAACTAACTTCAAGAAAGATTATATTGAGAATGTTGGGGTGAGAGTAGGAGGAAGATTGCTATACTTTCTGTAGTTTAGTCACTTCAGATATCTTGATACATATCTGGGAGACTTCAAACATAATTCTATCATTAAGTGATGTTGGCCCCTTTTTACCCTTCTTTTGTAAAATAAATCATTATTTTGAATACCTTTTCTTTACTTCTTTACATCACAGAATGACATGGTTTTGGCAACAATGAAAATTTGGTCAATAAATGCCTTTCTTCCTCGTGATTATTTTTTTTTAATGTGAGTTCTATACTAGATAAACTAATGGAATTAAGCGGATCTGAAGAATACTTGCATTTACCTTTGAACTGATTTTTGGTCCTTAGATTTGTAGGGTTAGAGCTTATCATCTGCACTGGATTTTTATGGCCTTCATCCTTTGACTGTTCACTGGGATTATTTTTATGTCTCTAATTAGCATATGAATTTATCCTTAACTGTTTTTTGTGTCCATTCTGTCCCCATCATATTTATGTATATTCAAAATAAGGATTTAAAGCATTATTGACACACAGTAGGTATTCATTAAAGGCAGGTTTATTGATGCATTTTAACATCATTCACAATAATATGAATTTCCTCAAAGTTTTATCAATTCTCTGCATTATGAGTGTAGGAAAGCATGGCAAAAGAATACCACGATGACATATAATGCATCATTATGCTCTCTATGACTTTTAGGATAATTGTGAGGTCAGATTAGGAATGCTGAAATGGTGGCCAATTAGGCTTCTTGTGCCTAAGAGTCAAAGAAATAGCCTGAGTAAAACAGAGCTGTAGGCTTGCTCTTCACATTTTGATGACTAATTTAATATGGAGAATAGCAAAGCTGGGCAATGCTCCTTTGTGTACTTGTATTACAAGTATTACAAGAATGTAAGACACTAAAAAGTTCAGAAATACCAATATCTCACTAGTTGGAAATTGTTGAGCACAGATGGAGCAAATCATTAAATACAGTAAACCATGAATAGACATAAAATCAATTGAAGACATGAATATTTCCATTACATGCCTGTACTATTATAATTAATTTAGATACATATTATTAATTATAGGCAAAGACCTCATTTATTTTTTATCAATATTACCTTTAGCTTCAAGACATACAACAATGCATTATAGGCTAGTGCAAAGGAATTGAAAGAAATTATATTCATTCCTAAATCTTGATTAGATAAAATGAGATTAAATCTAGAAATACACAAAATGTAAAGAAAAAATGTTTAAAAACTACTTCAAAATTAGAAATAATAAATAAAGGACAAAAGCAGTACTGGATCACATGTCACATGCTTTTGAAAGCAAGAAGGAACCCACTGGAATTCTGACAAGTTTTTCCTATGTTTCATGACATAAATCCAACTAACAGACCAACTATATCAAAACAGAGCAACCTAAGGACACCAGCATGTCTATTAGTCTATTTATCAAACAAGATTTAGTTACTAAATGCCCATCATGTGCTATATTTTCCTATATATTTTTTTTGCTATAATCACTATGAACAAATTTATACTCCCACAGTATTTCACAGAAAGTATAAAAACCTTTCAGGACATAAACACAACAATATGTGCTGTAGCCACCATCAGTTTAAAGATCATTAGTGAGTATCTAGAAAGAAATGAAGGAAGAAAGAGTTTTCCCTCTTTCCCCATGAATTCCCCATGAATCTATCTAAGAAGACCTCTATGGCCCACCATCAAATATCTCCATGGCAGAAGTGATGGTAGAGAGTTATTGAAGATATGTGGAAAGCCATTGGAAGAATACATTGTTATTTAGCTGGTAAAAATAATAAAAAATACTTGAATATAACATCATCCAATTAAAGGCATATACATGTATGTGTATTTTAATGAACATATATATATATATATATATATATACACACACACACACATATATATATATATATTATTATTATTATAGAATCCGTAAAAGCATATAAGAAATTCTTGATTCCCCTCATAAGCAATTGAAAGCAGGAAGTTAAAAGATGAAGGCAATATAAGAAGTCAAAGCTGTAGCTAATAGGCTAAGAGACTTCTTAGCATGTGGAAATCAGAGCTCAATAGAAAGAAAACATTTAAATCAATGAACACTTACTCAATACAAGTTTTAATACATAATATAATTTTAGAAACTCCATAATTGACAATAACAGATTTGGAAATTTATATGTGTATATATTTATGTATATATATGTATACACAATGCAATATTAAAACACTGAGTCCATCATCTTAAAGTAATAGGAAGATTAGTATCAAAAAGGAAGATGATTATTAATATTAAAAACATTGTTTATCTTATAATAAGGATAATTTGGAAAAATTCCTAAGAAATGGCAGAGTCATACAGATCTTTTTCTGAAGTGGAGAGACTGATTACAATTCAGGGCTAGGCCACTGCCACCTTAATCACATATGGATTATCAATAAAAAGCTCACAGTTAATGACCAATACAGATTATATAAGGAAACATGCATTAAAAGCAGAAACTATGCAACATATATTGTAAATCATAAAGATATAGTACGTAGTGAATATCTAGTAAAACAGTTCTTTGTGACTAGAATTATATAGCATAACCTTTCTAATTTCCTAAGAATTGAATCTCCACACTACAAGTATACTGGGAAACTCAAGCAATAAACTATTGAAGCTAGATTATTATCAGAGATTAAGCTGGTTGCCCATCATTACTCACATATAATATTGATTTGTTAAAAAACTTAAGAACAGTATATTTTTTAGCTGATGAAATCAAAGCAAATACTCATTTTGACTAAACTCCGTATAAAATGAAAAGCTTTCAAAACACAAACCTAGCAGAGGGATGAAAATCATGGTGGAAC